>NW_012267288.1:751928-756862 GCF_000151885.1 Dipodomys ordii
ACTTGAGCCACAGCGCCACTTCCGGCTTTTTTTTTCTTTTTGCTTATGTGGTGCTGGGGAATCAAACCCAGGGCCTCAGGCATGCAAGGCAAGCACTCTACCACTGAGCCACCTCCCCAGCCCTATGTGAGAATTTTAGAAAAGAGAGGCGGACTGTCTATGGAGTGGGAGGAAGACTCTCAAATATAGGAACGTGTGCAAAACGTGGACTGTAAATAGAGAGAACATTTCTGATTCTAGCAGGGAGAATCAGGGCCACAGGCCCACTAAATAAATACGTTGGATAATAGTTCATAGAGAACTCAATTCCTAGTTCTTCTCATTGAAGTCTATGTTTTTTCTCTTCACTCTTAAGCTCTCCAAATGAAGGCACAAAAGCGAGGGAGGCTGGCATACAAGTGGGCGGATCTGAGCTGTAACTTGGCTCTGAGGGTGAACTTGAGTAAGTTCTTTAATCCCTCAATTTTACAGTTTCCTTAACTGAAAATTGTGGGTATTAGATACAGTTCAACTGGTGTCAGTGGCTCACACCTGTGACCCTAGCTGCTGAGAAGGCTGAGAGCTGAGGAACATGGTTTGAAGCTGACCTAGTCTAAGAGACCCTTATTTTCAATCAACCAGAAAAAAGCTGAAAGTGGAGGTATGACTCAAGTGGTAAAGCATCAGGCTTGAGGGAAAACGCTGAAAAAAAGCCCAAGTACCGAGTTCAAGCCCTAATACAGTACAGATATTTATATAGTGCAAACAATGCATGCTTGTGGCAAAACTAATTGAAACAGTATATTAATAGGTCCTGGGATGTGGTTAGTGTCCGTGAAAGGAAGTATTACTACAGCAAATAATACTACTTTGTAAATTTCCAACACTGTAACCTCCTTAAAATATAATCATAGCCTACTCAGGAAATGGAGACCTTAACTGAAAAACAAATTGGAAAGGGGGAAAAAAAGACTGAGAGTATGGGTCAAGTGGCAGAGTGCTTGCCAAGCAAGCTAGATGTCAAGTTTCATTCCCAGTACTGGAAAAATAAATCACATCTGCCAGGGCATGTTCACCTTTGCAAAAATGCTGCTGGGAGTGGGTAGAGGGATCCAGGAGATGTTGGCGAAAGAATACATTTTTCAGTTTGAACAGAAAGACTAGGTGCAAGAGGTTTATTGTACATCACAGTGTAGACATTCATATATAAATTATACTTATCTATTTAAATATGTATGTATGTCACACTTTTACTTATCAATTGAAAAAGAATCATCACTGCCATATGTGGGGTAACACTGGCGATGGGGTGGGCCCACAGGAAGCGCCCTCATTTCAATGATGAGAAAAATGAAGCTCAACGATGAATTTCAAATTACCCAGTTTCTGATTCAGTAGATCTATCTGGTCATTGGGACAAGAATTTGAATTTCCTACCAGAGCCCAAGAATTGCTGTGGCTGATCTCAGGACCACACATTGAAATGAGAGCAATGTTTTTCAACCATTTTAATTAGAATCATCTAGAAACTTAAAGGAATAAGCAAACCCCTCACTGTCATAAGCCTATGGATTTTCTGCTCTCACAAAAACAATCCAGACTTACCCCTGTCGTATACTCAATCATTCCAAGTAAAGATGGGCAAGTGTCTGCCATGCTGGAAATGTCACCAAGGTTTGGGAAAGATGTGTGGCTTTTTCCTCCAGAAAGCATAGCACTGGTATAAGATATTTTATTTGTAGAGCCAGATTTTCAGAGGAAATTTACATTTCTGATACTAAATTTTCTACTTCCTGACCCAAGATTTTTTATTATTGCTTGTCAAACTGTCAGTCAAGATTTTGTAAATAGTCAAAGCAGACCATAACCAAAGTATTAAAGTTTCCAGGAAATGCATGTAATAAATATTGATATTTTGATAGTCTTTCTTGAAATATTAGTTAATTTAGCTTTGATGAAGTAGAAGTTAAAAACTCTGCATTAAAAATATTGTGCATCTTTCTATCAAAGTAGTAAAATGTTTTATGACTTTATGGTTTTGATGTATAGATTGAGTACTAATGGCTCACACTTGTAATACTAGCTACTCAGATGGCTAAGATATGAGGATTGAGGTTAAAGTCTGATTCTGTAGAAAAGTCTGAGAGACTCTATCTCCAGTTAACTACCAAAATGTCAGACTGGAAGTATGGCTCAACTGGTAGAGTGCTAGCCCCCAAATTCAAGCCTTAAAATAGTTTTGTGAAAGTTATTTATAATAGATACAGCTATTGGTATTTTATAGATTAAAATGTTATACACAAAATTCATAATTAAAAAACCTCATAGTTTTTTTTTAAATGTCTTGGGGCTGGGAATATGGCTTAGTGGTAGAGTGCTTGCCTAGCATCATCAAGTCCCGGGTTCAAGTCCTCAGTACCACATGAACAGAAAAAGCTGGAAGTGGCACTGTGGCTCAAGTGGCAGAATAATGCTAGCCTTGAGCCAAAGAAGCTCAAGAACAGTACCCAGACCCTGAATTCAAGCCCAGGACTGGCAAAAAACAAAGTAAACTATGTCTTGCAGTACATTTGTTGGTACCAATAATTAGAAATAGGCCATTGCCATCCACGTCCTTAGAATAACAAAAAATGATTGAACAATTTATTTCATTTTATCCATTCATTGTCAGTGTCGTTTAAAAAATTTTATATTCTGGGGAAAATTAAAAATAGCATGCTGTATACTGCAAAAGCTTATGACATATGGATTGCATTAATCCTGTTTGGAGTTTGTATAGCATTGCTAAGAAATCCCAAATGTTTTGCAAATATTATTTATTTCCATAGCACTAATTTGGAGGATATGTGAATTCTTCTAATTATAGGACTACATGAGCTGCAGTATGGTTCAAGTGGTAGAACACTCTGCCATTCTTGAGTGAAAAAGCAAAGATACAACACCCTGGGAACTGAGTTCAAGTTCAGTATGCACCTATGCACACACAAAAGAAGGAAGAAAAAGAAGGAAAGGGAAAGAAGGAAGAAAGAGAAAAAGAAGGAAAGAGAAATAAAAAAAAGAAAGAAAGAAGTCTATTCTACACTAGGGTCATGAGGATATTCTGCAGCTGTCTGTTTGCGTAAACCTCTGCTGTTCATCTTTTCTTTGTTGAAGGAATGAATAATAAAGTTGCCCAAATATTTACTCAGGCATGATGAGCAAACATCTGGAGATGGTCCTCTCTGCTTTCTTCTTTAGTTCAACCCACGTTTTATGTGGGCTCAGCATTCAGATCCTGGAATAGTTAAAACTAACAGAACATTGTCCAATTTAACAAACATGTCTTGTCCAGACTTTATACATGCCGGTAATCTTGGCACTCCAGGGGTAGGTGCAGGAAAATGCCCATTTGAAGCTAGCCTGGACTCTGCAGTGAGAACCTAACCCAAACAAAAGAAAAACAAGCTTGTTTTATTTTTATTGAATAACATAAACCAGGATGCATACACCATAAATCTTTTTTTGTTTGGTTGTAGGGCTTGAACTCAGAGCCTGAGTGCTGTCCCTGAGCTTTTTTGCTCAAGGCTAGCATTCTACCACTTTGAGCCACAGCTCACATCTAGTTTTTAGGTAGTTAATGGGACAGAAGAGTCTCAAAGATTTTCCTACCGGGGCTGGCTTTTAACTATGATTCTCAGATCTCAGCCACCTGAGTAGTTAGGATTATAGGCTTGAGCCACTGGTGCCCAGTTTACTTTTATATTTTTTATGCTTGATAAATTATGCATTAGAGTTTCCTCTCTTTGAATTATCTCAACATTTTTCTAGATTCTTAGTGTTCACACTTCAAAAAGGAACTAGAATTTAAAGAATACTGTGCTGAATTAATATTTGCATGAATTCCCTCTTTTATTCTTCTGTTTCTTTTGGTGGTTGGTACTGGTATTTAACCTCAGGGCTTCTGCTTGCATGCTAGTGCTTTTTTTTTTTTTCCCGTGTGTGCAAGTGCCTATACTGGGGCTTGAACTCAGGGCCTGATGTTCTGGCTTGATTTATTGCTAAAGGCAACTTGTAAGTCTACCTCTTGAGCCACACCTCCACTTCTGACTTTTTGCTGGTTAACTGGAGAGAAGAATCTCATGGACTTTCCTGCCTGGGCTGGCTTCAAGACTATCTTCAGCTCTCAGCCTCCTGAGTAGCTGGGATTACAGGCCTGAGTCATTGGCTCACTGGTGGAAAAGATTTCAACACTGATTTCAAGACTTCATTTTCCATCCTCCCCAATAGCTCCTTTTGCCCTTCCACAGCGCCTGCCCATTCCTTCTTCACCCTCCCTTCCTGAGCTTTCAAAAAGTTGTTCCTGAGCTCTGCAGACGGTCTATCTTAATCCTCTATAATACCACTTACTTTTCCCCCTGTGGGTATGTATTATTGCTTCAAATTTGCATTTCTACGCACTATCATTTTTACACTTACCTTTATTAGCGGGAATCAAATTGCTATTAATTACACCGATTGTCAATCCAATTAGTCAAACGACATAATTATCATTCTTACTACATTTGTATCACTACTACAGTTATTCCTATCCTGTGGGTAATTCAGTTCATAAACTCAGAGTTTGGTTGGGCCTTGTGTTCCCAGGCCTACCCTACCCTGCAGCTGACACCAGAAAGGCACTATTCAGAAACCGTCTGGCGCGGGCAGTCTCGCAGGCAGATATGGTGTGCAGCCACCCGCTAAAGTTTCCAGGGACAGGAGGCTGCACCACGCCTGGGTAAAGACTCTGGGGTTGCCTGCTGGGCAAAGTGCGATGTTTTGGGGAGACGGCAGGCCCCACCCCTTTGCAAGAACAACAACACAAAAAGTTCTGAAGCTGCCCTTAAAATCCTTTCTTGGAAGGAGGTCCAGATTGCAGCGGAGGCGGCTCGCGCTCCGGGGCAGAGGCTGGAGCCAGCCTGGCGCGCACGGGCGCA
>NW_012267288.1:757690-845136 GCF_000151885.1 Dipodomys ordii
CCCCCCCCCCCGCCTTAATAGTCGGGAAGCCAAGCAGCCCAACTTGGCGCACGCAGTTGGAAAGGAATTGCTTTTGTGTTTGTCCGAGAACTTTTCCGAAGTGCGCTCGGGGAATTTGTTACCACCTGCGGAGGACGGCCGCGCCCTCGGGCCAAGTTAAAAAACCACACCCGCCTGTGAGATCCCAGGTCTGCACACGCACGCCGCGCACCGTGGGCCTCCTGGCTTTACACACGCTGGCACCCCTTGAGAGCAAGCCCCCCCCCCTGCCCCATCAGCGAACGGTGGAGGGGTGAACGTGCTTTGCTTTTTCTAAGTTTTTCCAAGCGCTTTTCTCTACTTTTACAAGAACCTTGTTTTACTCGCCACATCTTTTTGAGGTAAGCCATAGGAACTTGAAAATGAACTAAAAGGGGAAGGAAACAGCTGCCCGCCGCTGGGGGAGGGAGGGGACTGAGATGATTTGTGCGAGGTTGGGATGTGTGTGTGCGTGTGTGTGTGTGTGCGCGCGCGCACGCCCGCGCGCTTTGGTGGGAGTGGGGGACCCAGGTTTCCACCTTACCTCCGGCGGTGCACCCTCTGTGATGCACCTTTGTTCTCCACCTGGGCGCGTGGGCCGGAACCGGAGGCTTGCCAGCGAACTAGTCCCTGCCTAGCCTGGGCGCTGTCACCTCCTTAAGTTGGGGCACAGATTAAAAGACTGAGCCAAGAAGGGGCGTTTTGACTCGTTAGTGATTTCGGAAAGTCTCAAAACAAGGAGAGCATTATGCAAGCTTATGGATTGAATTAGCGTTAGATTGTGTGTGTGTGTACATATGCGACTTAACTGTAAAACATAGCAAAGATCAATTTTGACTTTGTAGCAATTTTAACGTTTCCAGGACTGCCAACACCTTTGGAAGGAGATTTGAGCCCCCATGAATTTCATCAGAAAATGTGTCTTAATGTTTCACTCTAGAAACTTGTTCTGCTGTAAAGTTCTTTGCACTTTGACCCCTGGTCTTCATAATTCATGCATTGAAAAGTCAGTGTCCCAGAATGTGCAGTTGGAAATGAACAAGCTATTTTTTTTTAGCAGTTTTACAATGTTAAACTATTTACCATGTGGGGGTAATCTACAAATTATACCCAGTATATACCAATTAGAATAAATTACTATATGTAAGATGATCAGGTGTTTTTTGTCCCCTTTGATAAAGACCTCCTAATTAGTAGCACAAATTAAGATGTGATGATTTTTCCAGTAATAATGTTCCTGGTGCATCATCATTTAAATTTGAGCAGATTATAGTCTCTTTAAATTAGCTGAGAGTGGTTCTCTGGGGTGGGCTGGTGACTGCGGATAAGAGCACTTAATGAACATTTCAGGACCAGCAAGATACCACATTTCATGTGGTTCTACCCTGTCCTCCAGCCTTATGAATAAAGCAGCATGAGGCGTTCTGAAGCAGCATTACTACACATGCACATTGGCTCCCCTCTGCAGGCTGGGTGCTTTAATCTCATACATGCTGTAAATAGAATTTCCATCCCTTGGGAAGCACAGAGCTCTAAGGTATTCCAGCAAAGGAAAAGCAAAGCTGTCCAGATGTTATGTCAGGAACAGTGATTGAGCATGGGTGGGGAGATAAGGCATGCTCAGAACCTCTTTTAAGTCCCTGCTTTTCTGTGACCTGAGCAGTGTGGCAGATGCAATGTCCTCTGGCAGAGATGACCTCAGACCAGGGCTGTAGTTCTTGTTGGATTGGCCACTGTGTCTGTACTCTGAGGAGTGACAGATAAAATACTAGTGGAGGTGAAAGTGAGCATTTTAATTTTAAACTCATAGTGCAGCTCCCAGTTTCTGAGCTGCAGGGGAGAAACTGGTAGGTCTGAGAGTCTCTGCATTTTCACTCTCTCCTAGCCCCAGGGTGCAGGTTGGTTCTTTTGAAAAAGACAGGATGTTAAATGTTCTCATGCATATGCATGGAATGTGTCCTGGTAGGGGTAAAGGAATTTTTCTAGGGTTGACCTTAGCTACCATGTTCGCTCATCTGATTGGGCAGCTTACAATGTGACTTGCAGAACGTCAGTGATTTGCCACTTTAAATTGGTCCATATTTAAAAGGCCCCTGGCTCTTTTTTGTGTTCTTCTGGGGGGGGTCTCATCTGTAGAAGAACGGAATTCTGAGGAACATAGCAATTCTGGTCTGATCATGGATCCAGGACAGAAGACCATGATATTCTGCGACTTTAGAACAACTTATGAATGTTAGAGTATGTTTCTGCAAAAGACCCATGAGACCATTTGAGTAGAAGAGAATGTAAAGGGCTTTTGAGTTTTCTTACTCCTTAGTACTCTTGAGCAGAGTTTAGAATTGTCACTTCTAAGATCAAGTTTGCGATATAAAAAGACTTAGCTTTTTGGTAGAGGGTCTTTGGGATGGAAACAGACATAAGAAAATATCAGTGCACTTTATTGATTGATTGATTGATTGTTGACAGCCATGAGCTCAGGGCCTCATGTTCCCACTTGGCTTTTTTTCAGTCAAAGCTGGAGCTCTGCTACTTGAGCCATATCTTCAACTTCTGGCTTTTTTGCTGGTTAATTGGAAATAAGAGTCTCATGGACTTTTCTATTTGGACTGGCTTCTGATTGCAATTCTCAGATCTCAGCGTCCTGAGTGGCTAGGAGTACAGGTGTATGCCTCAGGATCCCCCCCATTACATTTTTGTTTATGAATATCCGTCATTGGTGAATATTTTGAAACAGCATATCAGAGGCATGTTCAGTAAGTGTCGCTGGGGTTAGCATGCAAAACTTCCTTCTTGGTGGTAAAATGCCCATACCCAGTATGCAGAACCAAAACAGGTCTCACTGTGCCAGAGCTAGTGTTGATGTTTCCTGACAACCTGCCTTCAGAATTATCAGAGGACTTGCTCACTGGGTTTCGCTGTTTGTTAGACATTCAGTAAACATCTACTGTCTGTCCTGAGGCATTGCTGGTTACAGTAGAAGAACAAAGACCAGAATACTGTGCAGTTTCCACCTTTTTTTCCGCCAGCAGGTACCTGAACTCTGACCTCTTCTGTCTTGGCCAGCGCTCTGCTAGGGGGGCAGGAGGAAGGGGGGGTGGGACCTCAATCGGTGGCCTTGAGTTTGGGAAACGGAGAAGACCTTCAGAGCTATCTTCTTCTCTCCCTTCTTCCCTCCCACCCAAGAAACAGAAATCTCTACTACTTTGTCAGAGTCTGGATGGTGACAGTCCTTAAAGTTGTAAGACTTTAAGTAGGTTATATTGTCTGTGTTTTGATGTAAGGCTAGAGAGACTAACTCTGCTAGGCCTCTCTCTGTCTCCAGAATCACTGCCTGGTCCTTGTCATTGTCATCACAGGCTCTAGCCAAGTTGCCAAACTTACACGTGTGAGACACCTCCGCCTGGCTAATGCTTCTTTCAGGACTAGTTTTATAATTGCCACAGAGGCCTTCACAGTTTTCATTTTTAATACCCGTGTACTGTTTCATTGAACACATGAGTATTTTATATATTAACTTTCAAGGTTTGAAATTCTTTCTCTCTCCCTTTCCCCCTCAGTACTGTAGAATTTGAACTCAGGGTCTCAAGCTTGCTAGGCAGTTAATTATCCTGTCACCAACCATGCCTCTAGCCTTTTGTTGTTGTTTTTTAAGGATATTTGCAATAATGTCCTGTTACAGAAGCAGCACATAGCTTGTAGTTCATGTCAACACTAGCTTGTTCACTTACCATTGTCTAAATTGTTTCATTGTATAACGTATTTAATGTCTGATAAAGAGATGTGCCTGACTTTAGTCATGGGGAGCCCGTGACACATACACATACACACATCCATACCATATTTATGAGTTGTACAAAGGGGTTTCTTTTTTTTTGTCAGTCATGGGGCCTGAACTCTGGGTCTGGGTGCTGTTCCTCAGCTCAAGGCTAGTGTTCTACCACTTGAGCCGCAGTGCCACTTCCAGCTTTTTCTGCTTATGTGGTGCTGAGGAATCGAACCCAGGGCCTCATGCATGCAAAGCAAGCACTCTGCCACTAAGCCACCTTCCCAGACCGTACAAAGGGGTTTTAATTCAACATGTTGGTTTGTGAGTACTGTGTGTTTTGATCAGTATCATCACAAAAAGCAGCTTTTGCTGAGGACAGAATTCAAGCTGGTGAAAAGGATCCTTTGATAATGACTGTGTCCTAGAACTTGAGCAGCTCAGAGAATGGTTGGTTTGGAGGGGAGTGACTCCTGGTCTTAGATCTGTTCTATCTCACTAGGAAGACCAAAACACCCTCTGTGGTAGAGTGCCTGTGGCTGGGCAGGGCCTGTGGCTGGGCAGGGCCTGTGGCTGGGCAGGCTGTCTGGTACTGGGCGTACAGGACCTGTGCATCCAGAAAGTAGGGGTGCCTACATTGTGTGGGAATGGCTCGCCTTTTGTCTTGCTTTTGTCCCTAGACAGAATGCATTGCTGCATGTGTATTTCTTTGAAATTTGGATGTCCAGAGGTCAGACAGAAGATTGAATCATTAGGACTTGTTTTTAAGAGATAGGGGAGGATTTTTTGTGCATATGTATGCACATGTGTGTGCACATACACATGCTTGCTCAAGGCTGGTGTTCTACCTTTTTGAGCTACAGCACCATTTTCAGCTTTTTTTTTTTTTTTTGGTAGTTAATTGGAGATAAGAGTCTCAGGGATTTATTTATTGGACAGGGCTGGCGTAGAACTGTGATCCTCAGATCTTAGCTTCTGGAGTAGCTAGGGTTACAGGCACATGAGGTCTTTGTGACTCAGGTGCTAATTGCAAAAGTCGGGCCAAATCTGGTCACTCAGCTGTGTACTTAATAAGATAAGGCCAGGGGCTAGTGGCTCATGCCTGTAATCCTAACTACTCAGGCTGAGGTCTGAGGCTCAAAGTCAGCCTGGGCAGGAAAAGAGTCCACAAGACTCTTCATCTTAGAAGTGGAGATGTGGATCAAGCGGTAGAGTATCAGACTTCAGTGAAAAAAAACAAGGGAAAGTGCAAGGCCCCAGTCCCAGGACCAAACAAACAAAAATCCCAGACCAAAACCATATATGTCCTCCAGTTCCTGGGCTGCAGTGTGGTAAAACCTTAAAAAGTAGCATGTGTGATCCCTAAGTATAAAGAACATTTGAAGCCAAGGCTGCCAGGTGTCCGGGGATTGTATAATTGGCCGATTGTGCAGGTTTCTTTGGGGACCCCTCCTATTCTCCCCAACTCTTGTCCCTGACTTCTGGAACAGTTGAGTTGTTTGGACAGCCCCGTCCCCCCAATACTTAAACCTCTACTCCAGAGAATTCTGTATGGCTGGTGAGTGAGTGCCTGGCGTTTGTGAGTGAGACCTCCCCACCCCTGCCAGGCTCCTCTGCCTGTGATGAAGGCCCCAGGATAGTGACTGGTGACCCCAAATCATCTGTAGGTCAAATGACAAGTATTCAGCAGATGGGTATAGGCCTGGGTTATAACACATATTAAATATTTATTAATACCAAGGCATTAGTGGTTCATGCTTGTATTCCTAGCTACTCTGTTGGCTGGGATCCAGACAATAGAGGCTAGAAGCCAGCCCAGTTCCAATTCACTAGCCAAAAGCCTGGCTAGAGGTATAGCTAAGGTGGTAAAGCACCAACTGTGAGAACTTGAGGCTCTGAAGTCAAGCCCTAGTATGCAGCACAAAAAATAAAAAGAAAAT
Organism: Dipodomys ordii; assembly: GCF_000151885.1. Taxonomy (NCBI): domain Eukaryota; kingdom Metazoa; phylum Chordata; class Mammalia; order Rodentia; family Heteromyidae; genus Dipodomys; species Dipodomys ordii. Next base: position 763,412 of record NW_012267288.1, read on the forward strand.
AGTGGGCTTATTTTAGGGCTGTCAGTGTAGATGGGGACATGAGTTATGATTGCTCCACCAAGAATGTCCTGCAGCAGAGATACTTAAAAATTTTGTTGAACTAATGTGGAAGCCAGTTCACATCTGCCCCAGAGGCTTGGAGAGAGAGAGAGAGAAAGAGAGAGAGAGAGAGAGAGAGAGAGAGAGAGAGAGAGAGAGTATAGCAGCCTTATACTGCCTACTGAGGAATCTTTCTGTCTCATAAATCTCTAGTTTTATCTTTCAAAGTCATGCCTACTTTGCATTCTATCCCAGGATACATTCCCACTGGTTTAATTCAACAGTGACATTTAAAGGACTCTAGGAAATAATCCTTTGCCTGTCCACTGTGGTCTCCATGCTCTCTAAGTGGTCACGGAGCTGCCCTGGCTAGAGCAGATCAGAACTGCCATGAGTAAAATTCAGAAATCATGCTTAGGGTCAATAGTTCCTGAAGTAGAGAAGCTAGTTTGAGCATGCCTGTAATCCTAGTGCAGGAGGATCATGAGTTTGAGGCTAGCCTGGGCTACCTACGGAGATTCTACCTCCAAAGAAAAAAAGAAAAGCTAGTTTCCTACTACTTCCTGCATTATTTGTTTAAAGTTCCCTGACTCTGAAAGGTATTAGTGGGGAGAGGCATAAGCTTGGGTTAAGTACTGAAAACCCTAAGAATATTGTATATATGGGTGGGTACGGTGTGTGTGTGCGCGTGCGTGCGTGTGTGCATGTGTGTGAATGCACATGCGCGTGCACGCCAGTACTGATTTGAACTCAGGGTCCTGTGTTATTCCCTTAGTTTTTTCCTTTTAAGACTGGCATTCTGCCATGTGAGCCACTTCTGGCTTTTTGGTGGTTTGTCTAGTCCTGAGCAGCTAGGACTACAGGGATGAGACACTGTACTAGCACCCAGCTCTAAGAACATTTTTAATGTTAAGATTGTCTATCACTCTTATTCTGCTTTTCATTCGCTTTGGTGCAAAAGAGAAAGTTAAAGTCTGGCATATTTAATGTAGTTTACACATAGCTTCCTCTCATCCCCCACCCCCTTTACAAGAGGCAGTAGGTGGTTTTTTTTTTTTTTTTTCTTTAGGGAAGTTTACTTAGAATAGTTAAAGCTCCTGGGGCCCCTTCCAGCCTTTGCCAAACATGCATGTTACCTCTTAAAAAGAAGCTTCTACTCTTTCCCCATTCTGCCAGCTGCCAGCTGCCAGCATCCAACCCGAGAGCGGGGAGAGGGCTGCTGTCCCCTTCCCCTTCCTTGAACTAAGTGGTTGTAATTAGGCCCCAGCAGAGGATGTGCTTTTCCCATGAGTGTCATTCACTCTGGCACAGAGCCAGGAGTCAGTGGCGTCCACAGCCTGAGCAGAGCCCCCCCCTCCCCAAAGTGCCTGGGGCTCACTCTCCATGATCCCAATTTCAGTCAGTGCTCATGGCAGGGCAGCAGGTTGTCAGGATGGCCCTGTGGAGGGTGCGGGGAGGTGTCTGTGCTGCCTGCTGCGAGCTGGCATGGGACCCTGGCCTCTGAGACCTCTCTGTACCCTTCACCCAACTGACCCCCTCTTACAGCTGTGTACCCAGGGCTGATGCCATCTTTCCTGAAAGCCTGCAGGACTGTTTCCTACCACTGGTCACATGCCCCACGGACTTCTTGGCCTGCTGACATTGGCCAGATTGTCTCAGGATGATTTTGTCCTACTGTGTGTGACTCTTTTCTTTTCCTTTTCTTTCTTTCTTTTTTAAATCGGTCGTGGGGCTTGAACTCTGGGCCTGGGCGCTGTCCCTCAGCTCTTCATCTCAAGGCGAGTGCTCTACCACTTGAGCCACAGCGCCACTTACAGCTTACTTGTGGTTAATTGGAGATAAGAGTCTCATGGACTTTCTTACCCAGGCTGACTTTGAACCTCAGGCCTCAGCCTGAGTAGTTAAGATTACAGGCTTGAGCCACTGGCGCTTGATGACTCTTTTTCAGATCTTGAGCCTGGAACCCAGCACATAGTAGTAGCTACCTAAGAAATATCTGTGGAATGGATGTAGAACAGATTAAGAACTAACATTTTCACGGTATCTGTGCTCACACCTGTGATGCTCGCTACTCAGGAGACTGAGATTGAGTGAGGCTGACAGTTCAGAAGATAGTTTCACCATCCTGCCATCCTGAGCAGAAACTCATTAGCTCTGAGCAACCAGCAAAATGCCAGACTGGAGTCATGGCTCAAGTGGTAGAAATTCAGCTTTGAGTCAAAAAGCTGAGCAAGAGTTTGAAGGCTTGGTATCAGCACAAATGAGAAATCGTAACATTTCATATAATGTCTCCTAATTAGTCAGCTTCCCACTCAGGGCCCCTGTATTTGTGTTTGCTCTTTTCAGCTTCAGCTATGAAGTCCAACTATTGGGCATCACTAGGGTTCTTCAGGGATGCCCTGTTTTTAGCTTGCGTAAAAGACTGTGCTACTTGCCCTCGACATTTCCTACTGAGGAGCTGGCCAGAGGCTGCTGTGGGGACCAGGAGCAGAGAGAGACAGCCGCTGGCTGGTGATGGGAAGCGTGTAATAGGAATACAAAGGAAAGGGTTTTGTTTCCTCTAGGCTACGATTGAGTTTTGAAGTTTTCTCCTGCTGATAGATGGACCTCGGCTGTCACATTTCACCTCTGGATGGCTCTGTAGTTGGCATCATTGTGTACTGGGGAAACAGTGGCGATGGTGATGTGGGGGACTTCTTTCTGGTGATGGGAATGGTAGGAGGTGAAGGGTTGCTCTGGCTTTTACACTTATTACGTTAGGCTTGAGCCATGCCTCCAGCCCTTTTTTGCTCAGGATAGTTTTGAGATTGCATCTTTCTGGGATGCATCTTTCTTGTGTTCTGCCCAAGCTGGTCTGGACCACAGTCCTCCTATTTAGGCTAGGATGAGAAGCATACACCACTATGCCTGACCTTTACTATTGAGATAGTCTTTTTCTGCCTAGGCTGGTCTTGAAATATGATCCTCCTGGTCTCTACCTCCTGAGTATCTGGTGAATACTATCTCCTTGCTGAAATTCATCTCTTTCTAAGTCTAAATTGTACCTCCTTAAAGTATGAACATAGCAATTAAAGAAATTCATGTGCTGATATTTAAGTTTTTCCATATAGAAGGAGTGAACATTGATAGGTAAATGTCTGCTTGAGAGTCTCACTTGTTAATTGGAGCTCCTCTTTGGAGGAGGTTAATTCACATCTTTCAACTATTGTTTGTTTGCTCTCCCCTCTCCTCTCTTTCCTCTTCCCTTTCCCTTCTCCCATATCCTTCTTCCCTTTCCCCTCCCTTCCCCCTTCCTCTCTCTTCCCTCTTTTCTCTGGTGCTGGGGTTTGAATTCAAGTCTTTGCACTTTCTCAGCTTGCTTCTTTGGCTGGTACTCTACCACTTGAGCCATGCCTCTCACCTGTTTTTTGCTGGTTAGTTGGAAATAGAGTCTCATAGGCTTTTCTGTCCAGGCTGGCTTCAAATTGTGATCTTCCAGATCTCATCCTCCTAAATAGACAGGATTACAAATGCAAGTGACCAGTTTGTCCATTTCTTCTTTTTAAAATTTTTATGCTTGTATTATCTAAGCAGTTGTACAAAGGAGCTGCCATTTACCAAAGCAGTTTCTGAATACAGTGCATCTTCATCAGTGTTACCCATGCAGCATCCTCATCCCTTTAACCCCCCTCTTCCCTTTTCTTGATTTTGTAGTATACACAATTAACTTTTCACTGTCTTCCCTCCCTTCCCCCCTTCATTCTTCTACCTCTCTCCCTATCCCCCTCTTGCATGTACCCCTTTCCCAGTGCTTATTTTGTTGGGCTTTGACCTTGTCTTTCTAGAAAATTACGCTATTTGAGCTCTCCATAGAGTCTTTTGTATTTCAGTTAATTCATTTGTAACTGTTTACTTACCACCTGGTATGTTTACTTGTAGATTTATAGGCATATTCTATTCACCACAAATGAAGGAAACCATGCAGCCTGTGTTTCTCTGGGTCTGGCTTACTTCACTTAATGAACTTTTTTCCAGGTCTTTCCATTTCCTTATGAATGGTACAATATCAGTTTTTCTGATAGATGAATAGAATTCCATTGTGAATATACATGTATTACATTTTCTTGATCCATTTCTTTTTTTTTTTTTGGTCCGGTTGTGGGGCCTGGGCGCTGTCCCTCAGCTCTTCAGCTCAAGGCTAGCACTCTACCACTTGAGCCACAGCGCCACTTCCGGCTTTTTTCTTTTTGCTTATGTGGTGTTGAGGAATCGAACCCAGGGACTCAGGCATGCAAGGCAAGCGCTCTACCACTAAGCCACCTTCCCAGCCCTTGATCCATTTCTTAATTGAGCTTGTAGTTGCTGTAGTTATTTATGCTGGACATGAATTCCTTATTCAGATAGGAGTGAAAATGGTGTCTCCTCTTCCATAGGTTGCCTTTTTACTGCCTAGTGTGTTTTGCACAAAAGCTATAAGGATCTCCCCTCCCCTCCCCTCCGTTCCTCCTTCCTTCCTTTTGTGGTATTGGGATTTGAACTCAGGCTTTCATACTTTGCTAAGCAGGTGCTCTGCTGCTTGAGCTACATTCCTTAATTGTCTTGGCTATTTTTGAGATAGATTTTTACTTTTTGCCCAGGTTGACCTGGATTGCAGTTCTCCTGTTTATACTTCCCAAGTTAGCTGGGTTAAGAGGCAGGCATTACTGCACCCAGATTTTTAATGGGGGCTCATGAACTTTTTTTTAACCCATACCGGCCTCAAACTGCAATCCTCACAATCTCTACTACCCAAATAGTAGAGAATATCAGGTGTGAGCCACCAGTCTTGGGCAGGTGTTCAGTTTTGATGAAGTCCAGTTTACCTGTCTGTTTCTTTGGTTGCCATACTTAATCATTGCTAAATGCACTATGATGAAGCATTTCCCGCTTTCTTCTAAGAATCTTCTAGTTTTACCTCATTTATTTATTTATTTATTCATTCAGTCTTTCCTTTATTTCTGTGAGATAATTTGTCACAGCAAGAAGGAAGATTATAACTAGTAGCGTCTTCACCCAGTCATTGTCAATAGATCCTGGGAGAGAGTATGAGGGGAGCCCTGGACAGCGCAGTTTGATTCTCTGTGACATGTCCCCAAGCCTGGAAGAGGTTATGGGAGTATGCAGACTAAGTCCTAATTTCAATTTTGATGATTTATCTTCTATATAAGACTTTTTCTCTGCATCTGTTGTTTGCTCTCTTGTGGGTCTGTTGTTTTTAGCTCTTGTTTTCAAACCTTTGATCAATTTTGAGTTGACTTTTGAGGTGATTTAGGTAATGTGGAGACATAGAGTTCCCCCAAGCACTTTTTGTTGAAGGAATGTCCTTCTACTTTGAGTGTTCTTGCTGCTCTTCCTGCTGTGTGTGTATCTGACAATAGTAGAACTTGAACTCAGGGTCTGCGTGCCCCTAGCTTTTCTGCTCAAGGATGACACTCTGCCACTACATCTGGATTTTTTTCTAGTTAATTGGAGATAAGAGTCTCACTGATTTTCCTACCTAAGCTGGCTTCAAACTATGATTCTCAGATCTCAGCCTCCTAAGTAGCTAGGATAATAGACATGAGCCACTAGTGCCTTGCGACTCTTTTGACCATAAAGAAGAGGATATTTTGTGCTCTAGTCTCTCCTTGCTTTCTGCCATTATGTGAGGGTCACATTATTTCAGTGAGTGTAACATTAAGTGTTGATGTGGGAGGTGTGAGTCCTCCAGCTCTGTTCTTTGTTTTCAGGCAAAATAATGCTCTCAAAACTCATGGAATAAACATTTCTTGCAGCTTTACTGATGCCATTGCCAGACAAAAAGGCTTTAAAAAATAATACGGTTTTCCTTTGAAAATAGATAGTGCCAGGTGTGGTGGCTCACATCACTAATCCTAGCCCTTGTCAGGTGGACATAAGGAGGATAGTTTCTCAAGTCAAACCTGGGCAGAATGTTAAGCAGACCTCATGTCAGTCTGTAAGCCAGGTGTGGTGGTGTGCATCTGTCATTCCAGCTACGAAGGAGACCTGAATGGGAGAATTGCAGTCCAGGCTAGCCTGGCTAAAAGTTGAAGCCCTGATCTGAAAAAGAACCAAAGCAAAAAAGTGGCCTAGAAAACAGTAGGCATTAAGAACTCTAGTGGTGCCAAAAATAAAACAAAACAAAAAACCTTAGAAACATAAAATAATTAATAGACAACAAATATACTCCGTCTAGCTAGGCGGTGGTATTTTGTTAATCCAGGAAGGATAAATTTAGTTAGCAATAAGACATAGAAAGGCTTTAATTAAAGGATCATGCTTAATTTTAGAATATAAAAATCTAAATGAACAGTGGTTCACTAATTTATTTCAAGGTAAATACTTGATTGGAAGCCAGCTGGCAGTTGAAGGTATCTTTTTATAGTTTTTCAGTTTCTTAAAATGGCCTGTTAATCGAGGTGTGGGGCTGGCAGAGGTCACAGAGATACAGAGACATCTAAAGCAGGCTCTGGTTTAGTCAGAAGACCGAGAAGGTGAGCTCCCCCCTTCCAACCCCCAAAGAAAAGAGGCAGGACTCCTCATCTGAACGGCAGCTGAGCTGTGTAGAGCAAGGCTGGGGTCCTGACTTACTGGCTTAATTATAGCTTAATTCCAAGATACGGAAGGAAGGAGGATGGAGAGGAGGGATACAGAAGAAGCAGAGTGAGCCCTGGGCAGGTGACTGCTGTGCAGTTACATGTGTGTTTATTATTCTGCTCTCTCCTTTTGAACTGTACCTGCGTGGATATGCACAGCAACCATATGTGCCTGTGTGGAAATGTCATCTACTAACCAGAACGATTTATATGCATGAACAATGGCTATGCTTGAAAGGTTTTACAAGTAATTTTTTAAGAAACACACCTGATTACCAGTATAAAAACTTGGCATTTCATGCCTCCTTGTGTCATGGATTGAGAAGCGATTACCACTTGTACAGAATTGCTGCCCCAGATGTTTAACCTGAACTGAATCTTCATAAAACAATAAGCTCAAACGTCAAATAGTTCTACAAGGCAGCTGTGGGTCGTCTAATAAGTCAGTGTTGGGGAAAACAGTACAAAGGGTTCATAAAAAACAATCAGAAAAGGTCAGACATTGGTGGCTCGTGCCTATAATCCTAGCTATTCAGGAGGCTGAGATCTGAGGATTATGGTTCAAAGCCAGCCTGACAGGAAAGTCCATGACACTTTTTTTTTTGGTCGGTCATGGGGTTTGAACTCTGGGCCTGGGTGCTATACCTCAGCTCTTCAGCTCAGGATGAGAGCTCTGCCACTTGAGCCACAGCGCCACTTCTGGCTTTTTGGGTGGCTTATTGGAGATAAAAGTCTCACGGACTTTCTTGCCTGGGCTGGCTTTGAGCTGTGATCCTCAGACCTCAGCTTCCTGAGTAGCTAGGATTACATGCATAAGCCACTGATAACCGGCTTCCGTGACTCTCTTTATCTCCAACTAACCACCAAAAAGCCAGAAGTGGAGCTGTGGCTCACGTGGCAGAGCATTAGCCTTGAGTGAAAAAACTAAGGTATAGTTCCCAGACCCCAAGTTCAAGGCCTTGTACCAGCATAAAATACAAAAGAATCAGAACAATGCCCAAACCTTGTTTGGATGGCTCCTCTTTGCCCCTTGAAATTGTAGAAAATATATTGGGACCAGCAGTAGATAGTAAGATAATAATGCTAACTAGTAGATGATAATAATGCTAACTATTTTAGGTACGATATCAGGAGACTATCTTCATCTTTGTCAGATGCATGCTCAGTTGTTTGCAAGTGAATTTAGCCTGCCTGCAGATAGATTCTTTAGACAATGTGGGTACACATACATTACATTGGCTTATTCTTCAACTGCTGTTTGCTGAGAGGAATCAGTCAATAGTAGCAATGGCTTATGGTTCAGATTCATTTTTCTTTAAATAGAGAAAGACAGCAAATGTGGTAGCAAGTGGTGCTGGGTGAACAATCTGTGTGTTTCTGGGACCTTTTATGAGTAGTTGATATAGGAAAGTGTGTTGTTGGCAGACACCTATTTCGCAGATGAAAGGCACCTACTGCATTCCTTCTGGGAGTAATTGCCCCTAATCACGTTGAAGTTCTCTTGGAATTGATTCTACAACCACTGAAACTGATTTCTAGCATAGGCAAGAGGGAAAGCCTCTCATGTGAACTGTCATGTCTGAATCAGTGCAACAACAGAAACCAAGAAGTGAAGTGAGAAGGATCAAGAGAGCTAGTGACACTGATAGTATCTTTTTTACATGAGTACCATTTAAGGATGAATGGGTCTACTGTCAGGAAAAAGAGCTCATTGGCTTCTGAGCAACTGGTGCCTGTGGATTGGTGGTCAAGAGATCAAATGGCCTTTTTTGTAGTCATGGCCTTGACATTTGCTATAAATTAGGGTATGTATCTGAAGCCGAAAGAAATCTTCCCCTCTTTTTCTAAGCTGTCAGCTGAAACACTGCGGGTTACCGGGGCTTTCTGGGTAACAATGATAAAGTCATAGGATGCTAATCCCTGTTTCTCTATTAGAGAATTTCCCCTCAGCCATTTCAGCAGCCTGTGTTTTAATCTTCGTCTGCATCCTCAACAGATCCCTAAAGAAGTGGCTGACATCTTCAACGCCCCCAGTGACGATGAAGACTTTGTGGGTTTCCGAGATGATGTTCCCATGGAAACACTGTCATCAGAGGAGAGCTGTGATAGTTTGAACTCTCTGGATTTGAGGAAACAGGTAGGGCTGCTCCCTTTCTGGGCAGGTGTGTTCATCTGGAAGCCCTGCATCTTCACCGGATGTTCTTTTTATTTCTAACGTGGTCCAAGGAGAGTAGTATCAATTAGTTGGCAAGCCCTATATTTTAGAAGCATATACCTTCTGGTTTTCAGAAAGTGTCAAGTGTTCCTGTTTCCTATTTTAATCCTGGCCATATGCAGAATATATCCTTTTAAGTAAGGGGACCTCACATGATCAAATCCATTTTCTTGGCTCCCTCCGGGGTTGTCGCCTGTGGTGAAGCTGCATTCAGAGTCCTCCCACGCAGCAGCAGGGAATGACCAGCCCAGCTATGCGTACCCACAGTGCCCCGAGCACTAAATGTGCTGTTACTATGAGACAATTGCTCCGCTGTGGTCCTGCAGGGAGCTTCTAGCCATACCTCACTCCTGCAATTGCTGGGGAGAGCAGTGTTCTTTCTTTAATTATTTTGCTCAGGAGCAACACAGGTTAAGAGTCCTCTGAGAGTCATGAGCCTGCGCGTTCATATTGTGCCTTAACAATAGACTGGCCAGTGCTTTTATTTATTTTTCTGTGAAACTCAAATGCCTCTTCCTTCCTTCCTTTATAGTCTCTCCTTGAAGGCTGTAGGTATGATGTTAGTGAGGTGTGCCAGGGCTCAGATGACTGTGTGTGTCCGAGCTGTGCTGTCTCAGGCCGCTCCAGTCTCTGTGGTCCTTGTCTTATTTGTTACAGTGTTTGTCCATCTCTTCCCATTTGCGAGTCTCCTAAATGCAGATTTAGATGTTGTCCTTAGATACTTTCACTCCTAGTGATCTTACGTCCTGTTTGCAGCTATTACCCTGATCTTAGTGTGCGCAGTTGTCCTGTGGTGTATTCATGGAACATGGTTCCATGACCACTTGTAAGGAAAACGCAAGTGCCCTGGAAACAGAGTTGGCTCAGTGCTGCGGATGTTCCATTCATTTTCCCCATAATTCCACCCAACTTCTGCTAAACATTCACCCGATGGCCTCATTTAAGCACTTTAAGCACTTTCACTATGCTTTGGGGGCACCACCCATGTTTTGGGGAACATGCTATATTTTCACAAAATTAAGATCAGAGAAGCATTTAGCAGGGCACACAGTGCTTTAAACCCAACCAGTCACAACTGGAAAACTGTGAGCTCATCCATACCAAGTGGATTTGCAAGTTTTGTTCTTGTAATTCTGTTTTTTTTTTTTGGTGGCTCTGGAACTTGAATTCAGGGCCTTGTACATGCTAGGAAGGCACACTTGAGCTATGCCTCCAGCCCTTTTGTGCTTCTATTAATTATTTTTGCTTGAGCCTACCTGAACCATGATCTTCCTGTTTATACTTCTGGATAGCTGGGATGAAAGGTATAACACACTATGCCCAGGTTTTTACTGGGTTAGATGGGGGTTTCATGAACTTTTTGCTTGGGCTGGCCTTGATCTATGATTTTGCCAGTGTCCACAACCTAAGTAACTAGGATTATTGCCTGTGCTAGCATGCCTAGCTTGATTGCTACTTGCTTATTATTATTTGTTTGACTGCTCTTGGTCAAAACCTCATGCAGTCATTCCTCAAATAGGGCAGGATTACTGTATTTCAGTTTAAGGGTGCAGCTAAATCATGTTATTAATGGCATCAGGAATGGTCACCAAAGATTTCCAGGCTACCCCTGCCTCATGGGACCAGCCTGAAGGTGAGAAAATACCAGAGGTTGGAAGGTAGTGACTTGGCTGTTCCAAATCTAGGTCTTATCCTTTTCAAGCTCTGGTAGCAGCTTTGGATATTTAATGAAATTTACACTGGACATCCTTGCTGTACAAAGAGCCCGCAGGGATGGTTCAGGCTCCAGGAACCTGTTGCCTGCATTCACACACCCATTGGGTTCCCCAGCAGCCAGCTGTGTGTCACTCACTCTCATAATGAGCAGCCCTGGCCCACTGCTTGTTGGACTCACACATTTGTGATCCATTTAACCAGCCAACAGAAGCTTCTTGAGATTGTACATAGAATGTGTAGCTGACTCTGATCCCCTTAAATACAATTTGAATGTCACCAAAGAAACTTCCCTTCCGTATGGGTATTTTTTTTTCTCAAGCAGCTGCACCACAGCTATCAACAAAGGAACAAAGTAATTTAGTGCTGAGGAAACTCACTCCAATTACCCATAATAATTTGTAGGAGACATTTTTAAGCTTAAAGAATGCTAGCTGTAGCATTTTTTTCTAACTCTAATTATTTTTCCACTCATCTGCTATTTCTATTCCTCCCCTTCTCCCCATACCCCCCACTAGATATCAGCATTTGAAGAATTGTATAATTAAAGTCAGGGAAAGGCAGGGGGAAATAGGATTGCAAGCAAATGTGGAGTTCTGAGTGGTCATTGCTCCATCCTGGGTGGGAGGAAACTGGGGCACAGACTTGAGCCCGGCTAGAGGACTGTGCCTTTAGGAGACCACCCTCGGTGGGGGAAGTCTCTTCTTTAGGTCTGTCATTTTTTTCTCTCTCCTTTTTGTCACACATGCTAGTCAGAAAGCTGGATTTTCTCTTTGGTAGTATTTTGAGAGGAAGAAAAAGGTCTTTATTGGGAAAAAGTCTTACATGTGTGTGTGGTTTGAGTATTGAAGCCAGATCCCGCGAAGGCTGGGCAAGTTCTCTCCCACCTAAGCCACTCCCTAGCCCTTTTGTTAGCTTTCATTTTTGAGACAAGATCTTTTACCTTTGTCAGGCTGGCCTTGAACTTGGATCCTCCTGCCCTGGCCATTCCCAGCTTGATTTTTTTAAGGGTTACTTACATCTTTTCCCTCTGTTTATGGGCTTCCCAACCATCTTTGCTTACCTTCTGCCTTTTGGGGAGTGCCAACTTTCCATTAGTCCTCATGGCTGACGGCAATGGAGCAAGTCCAGTCTCCCCATCATGGGTTAGAGGGCCCCCAGTAGATATGAAAGGGAAATGTGCTCAATCTCTGTAATGTGTAGTAGTTGGTGTTTTGATTATTGTGACTGGGTCTTATTGTATCGTCTAGGTTGGCCTCAAACTTGAGATCATCCTGTCTTACCTCCCATGCACTGTATTAAAGCCAGTACCATTGTATCTGGCTTAAATGTGTGTTTATGGTTTTTTCTTTTTCTTTTTTTTTTGTGCCAATCCTGGGGCTTGAACTCAGCCCCTGGATCCTGTCCCTGAGCTGTTTTGCTCAAGAGTAGCAGTCTGCCACTTGAGCCACAGCTCCATTTCTGTCTTCTTGCTGGTTAATTGAAGAGTCGAGTCTCAAAAGACTTTCCTGATTGGGATGGCTTTGAATCACAATTCTCATATCTCAGCTTCCTATAAAGCTAGGATTACAGTGTGAACCACTGGTGTTTTGTTTTTCACAATGCCACACCTTCCCTCGCTCCCCAGTTTTTCCCTCCTGTCCCCACCCGCAAGTTGTGGAGTTCATTTTCACGTGTGTGTGTTTTTAATTCAGCAGGATGTGCGAAGTTTCCATTCCAAATATTTCACAGAAGAGCTGAGGAGGATATTTTTTGAGGACACCGACTCGGACACTGAGGACTTTGAAGGCTTTACGCAGAGTGAGCTGAGCACCAGCAGTACCTCAGAAGCCCCGGTAATAACAGCAGTGTGAGACTGTGGGTCACAGAGTTATTGGTTGGTCCTGTTTCTGAGCAGTAGTTTTATTGGGTAAAAGTCTCTTCATCTACTCAGGAGGCTGAGACCTGATGATCACATGCTTCAGAGCCAGCTCCGGCAGGAAAGTCTGTGAGATTCTAATCTATACCTACCGACCAAAAAAGTTGGAGGTGGAGCTGTGGCTCAAATGGTAGAGTATTAACCTTGAGCCAGAAAGTTTAGAGTGCCGAGACCTTGAGTTTGAGCCCTTGGACTAGCACCAAAAAAACCCCCCAAAATCACTTAGAAAAAAGTTTGGCTTCTATTTATCGTCAAAACTAACCTTCAAATATAAAAGTCACACCAGCAGGATTGATCCCTTGGCCACCATTCATTTCTCTCAGAGACAAGCAAGGTGGCTTTCAGTTGTCTTGAGCCTCTGCAGCCTTGGTTTAGAGTGTGGTATGGTGCTGGCTTTGAACTGCCTCAGTTCTCAGCCTCCTGAGTGGCTAGGATTACAGGTGACAGCTGCCAGGGCCCAGCTGATGTTTCTTCTTTAAAGGTCTCCTAGGCATCAGTTAATCTGTCCTGTCCTTCAAAAAAAAAAATAATTCCCCCTTCTGGTGGGAGAATGTTATTGCTTCAGTCTCATTACTGAGAGATCTGTGTAAATAGTTTATATCCTCTTGGTTCAGGTCCTGTGTGTTTCAAATTTTATCCATTCTTGGCTCCCTATTTCAGTGGTATCTGTATACCTCTCTTTTCACAGCTTGATAAGGTGCTGTCACTCTTGTTTATCTTTACAAAAAATCAACTCTGATGTGTTAACAGTTTTTTAGTCTCCTTTTCATTGATTTCTACCCTGATTTTATTCTACTAATTATGAGTTTGGCTTGTTCTGTTGTTGTTGTTGTTGTTTTGTGCTGGTCCTGGGGCTTGAACTCGGGGTCTTGGCACTGTCCCTGAGCTTATTTTGCTCAAGGCTAGCACTCTACCACTTGATCCACAGCTCTACTTCCAGCTTGTAGGTGGCTAATTGGAGATAAGTCTCAGACTTTTCTGCCCAGGCTGGCTTTGAACTGTGACCCTCAGATCTCAGCCTCCTGAGTAGCTAGGATTACAGATGTGAGTGACGGGTGCCCAACGGTTCTTGTATTTTTTTTTCTTTTTTAAGAGCTTGAACTATTACATAATTTTTTCTTCTTAAAGAATCTGGTATTTTAATGTAGGCAGTCTTATCTATAAACTTCCTCTTATCATTATATTCACTGTATCCCAGAGGTTCTGACAAGTTGTGTTTTCATTTTCACTTGTTTCTAGAAAAGGTTTCTAATTTTTTTGATTATACTAAGATTTGATCTCAGAGCCTTGTACTTGGGAAGCTTTTTTGTGTCTTTTTTGTTTGTAAGATAGGGTCATGCATTATTTTTCTTTTTTTATTCCGGCTGCCTTACCTTGCAGTCTTCCTGTTGATGTCTTCCATGTAGCTGGGATGACAAGCTGGCATGCTCCATGCTCAGCTTATTGGATGAGATGGAGTCTCACTAACTGTATCCCTGTGTGAGCCACTGTGCCAGGCTTGACTGTAGAAATGTCAAATTCTCCTCACCTACCAATTTCTTCTATGATCTACTAATCATTCAGACTTTGTCTCCACTTGTTTTTATAGTTCATATAGTTTCTCTTGCTCATGGTTTCCAATTGTATTCTATTATGATCTGATAGGAAACCAAAAATGATTTATTTTTATTTGTTAAGACTTGGTTTATCGTCTTAAATGTCTGTTTTAGTGGAAGTTCTCTGGGTTGCTGAGAAGAAAACATATTCCACAGCTATTGGGGGTAGGGGCTCATGTAGAGGTGTAAGTCCATTTGATGTATTATGGCACAGTTAACTCGGAAGTTTCTTTGTCTTTTTGTCTCAATTGTTGACATGAGCTGGGTATTGAGATGTTCTACTATTATTGTATTTGGACATGCCTGTACCATTATGCTAGATATTTGTTTTCATAAAATTTCACTGCACCAACATTTGGTGTGGATATATTCCCAGTCCATCTCCTTATGACCTTCTTCATCCCTTCTGATTAATTTTGGCTTGTAGTCTGCTTTGTCAAAACACGAGGAGAGCTATCCTGCTTGGTTCAGATTCCATTTGCTTAGTATCACTTGCTTTCTATCCTTTTACTTCTCAAAATGTTTTTGCTAGTGAAGAGAATTACTTGGAGACAAGGCATAATCAGAGCTTATTCTATATTCCACTCCACTAGTAGTTTGTCTTTTTATCAGAAAAATAAGATCATTTATCATATGTTTTGTGGTACTGTGAGAAAAGCTATCAAGGGAAGTTGCTTTCTTTCTGTCAATTTTGTGAAAATTCTTTTTCTGAAAAGTTCCTACTTTGGCCAAATGGCTTGTCTCTTGTTGATTAAATTTTAGTTACATCCTAGTCTGCTTCTGTTAAGACATCCTATTGAAAGCTCATTAAATTTTAGCTACATCCTATTCCTGTTCCTGTCAAAACATCCTATATAAGCTCATTAAGTTTTTATTTAAATCCTATTCCTTCTCCTATTATGACATTCTATTTTTGTTAATTAAGCTACATTCTATTAAAAAGTTTCTTTTTACCCTCCTCAAACTAGCCAGTTGTGAGCTGATTGTCAACCAAAGCTTGGCCTTTCTAGCAGAGGGGCAGGGCCTGTTGTACTGGGGATAAAAAGGGAGCAGCCCACATGCTTTCTTGCTTGGATTTCTACTGATAGTACATACTTTTACATAGCAGTAATTTTGCTTTGCTGAGACAATTCTTTGTTTTTGTGTCTCCAATTATTGACTGCTGTGTTTCTTGGAGTGCCTGTAACAGTACTAGAATTTGAATTGAGGAGCTCACGTGTGCTAGGCAGGGACTCTACCACTTGAGCCACACTCCAAACCTCTTTTCCCTTCTCCTACCCCTCTTCCCCACCCAGATAGGGTCACACTTTTGCCTGAGGCTACTCTTAGACCATAATTCTCCCTATCTGCATCTACCTCCCCCATAACTAACACAATAGGTATATTTCACATGTAGGTGACTTTATTTTTGAGATAGAATGTTAAATTTTTTTTTCCCAGGCTGGCCTTGAACTGACAGTCCTCTGATGTCTGCCTCACATGTAGGTAGAATTACATGTATCCTCAATTATGCTCAGCCTACATTTAGGGTTAATATTGAAAAATATATAGTTTCTCCCTTTGTCAGTTTAGTAGTTTGCTGGCTGAGTTAATAATATTTGGTTCTCATTTGTTTATGTAGTCATCGAAGATGTATTATTTTTTGAGTTCTGCAGCTTGGCATATTTTTTTGTTTCTTTTCTGGGTACAGCATTTCTATATGTATGTTCTGCAGTACTGGCTTAGTGGTCATAATTGCTTTAGTTGATGCTTATTGTGAAAGATCATTAGTTCTCCTTCGATTTTTAAAGGATAACTTTGCTAGATATAGTAGTTTTGGCTGACAGTTACTTTGTAAAATACATCAGTCCAGGCTCTCTCTTGGCCTTTAGAGTTTCTGCTATTGTGGAGTTTTCTCTTTGTCAGAAGCTTGCCTTCTTTTGCAGCTTTTTTGGTATTCTTTCTTTGCACTGCTCTCTTGGTTTCTTTTCTGGTCATGTTTATTTGGGTTCCAAATGTATCCTGTATGGATATACATTTCTTTCTCTGTATGTTTGGGCAGTTTTCTGCTATCATTAAATAGGTTCTCTGTGCTTGCAGCCTGTCACTTACCTATACCACACACAGATGGATAAGTTTTGTCAGTTTATCTAGACATTTTCAGCATTTGTAGTCATGGTTACCTTTTCCCCCTTCATTAAAGCCATCTGAATGTCACAATTTCTTCACTTGTCTTTAGTCTCTGAGATTGTTTTTCTGCTTGTTCTATTGTGTATTGATGCTATTGATGAGTTTTGTTTATTGAGATTTCATTTCCATATGTTTGTTTTTCAGAATCTTTGTTGGAGTTTTTTTTTGGTCTAAGTTTTGAACTGAAGTTTTTTCTCTGTTTATCTGAGTCATCTTGGAGTTCATTGCTGTGTGTGTATGTACTGGTACTGAACTGAGGCCTGGGCGCTGTCCCTTAGCTTTTTTTGCTTCAGGCTGGTGATCTACCACTAGAACTTCCACTTCCAGCTTTGTGGTGGTTAGTTGGAGCTAACGGTCTTGGGGACTTTTATGCCTGGGTTGGTTTCAAATTGTGATTCTCAGATCTCAGCCTCTTGAGTAGCTAGGATTACAAGTGTAAGTTACCAGTATTCACCTCCTTGATCATTTTTGCAAATAGACTTTAAACTCTTTGGCATTTCAACCATTTCCTTATCTTTGGATTCAGTTATTGAACAAGTAAAGGTTTCTGGAGGCATCTTATTGCCTTTTTCATATTTCTTATGTTTTTGTCTTTGTGTTTTGCTGTTGGAGAAATGTCTCTTCTGCCTTCCTGTGGGGTCATAATGAGCAGATGGGCTCAGTCTCTAACAAACCACTCACAGCAGCACCCTCAAAACAAACCAGATAGGGAAAGAATGAAGACCAGGTTAAAGAGAAGGAGCATACCACTAACAGCAAGAGAAACAAAAGTAGCAAAAAATAAGGTAGAACAAACTATGAAATGAAAAATGCCCAAAAGTAATAACAGAAGGAAATAAAGGAGAGGGTCAGGATTAAGGAGAGAAAGGAGCAAGGTTCAGTAAGAGTGAGGAAAAAAGGCAAAGATCAAGCGATTAAAAACACCTGACAACAAAGAAATATGTGAATACAATTAAATGAAGGTAGAAAGGAATAAAAATATTTTAAAAAGGAAGTAATGTAGAAACAAGAGTAAGTTATAGTAAGGAAGAGGGGAAAAGCAAAAACAAAAAAGCAAAGCCAAAATCCGACTCAAAACCAAAAAGACCAAGAAATAGTGAAGCTCCTTCCCAGGCCTCTAACACTGGAATTTGCCAGGTCTGTGGTAGAGGGAGCCCGATATGCTGTGTCTGGAGTCCTTCGTCCATAATGATGGGTGTGGGCCAGGCAGGGAGTCCATCAGGGATGTCTTCACTTTAGAAACTTCCCTTCTGTCCCTACTAGGAGCCACTGCTGCCCCCCCCCCCCATCAAGCTTTGTGGTTTGTGAGCTGGGCACATTCCCAGTCATCCCCAGAACCTTTGCTCCGCAGTTGGTACACCCTGGGTAGCACACCTCCAAGCTGGGGGATATCGCCAAGAGTGCTGGAGAGTGGAGCTAGGAAACAGCACTGAGCTCCACACTGGTTGAGGAGAGACAGGAGAAGCTCCTGGCATGCTTCCTGTCAGTCCCAGGGCTTTTAGACCCTGTCCTGGGGTAAACTACTCTACTGGAGGGAGAAGGCTGTGGACATTAGTCATCTGCCAGTGCTGGGCTCAGCTCTCGATTTCTGTGATAGTTCACAGGCGATAGTGCTCGTTCCTCACTGCTGAGGGAGTTGTACTGCTTACTGTGTCCTTCATAGCCTCAGCTCTCTGCTGCTTCAGCTTTCCTCCCTCTGTACAAACGTGGCTGTTTTCTACCAGGCCCTGTGGCAATGTGTTCCCAGGCTCCCGGATTTATGACTGATGCTTGTTTTCAGGTTCTTGGAGTATCCCAGTCTCAAACAATAGATGGTACCAGACTATGTAAAGTTTGGAGATTCTGAGGTCAACAGATGCTTTTCTTCTCCAGTGCTGGCTTGCCATGTGGGAGTCACTGTCGCCAAATCCCCACACTGGAGCTAATGGTTTCTTACACAGCTTGGGTTGCTGATCTCTTGTCATCCGGGCTGTGGGCTTCACCTGTCCTAATGCCCCTCTGTGTGTCTATGTCCACCCATCCCTGGAGCTTGGGTTGGACTGTTTCCCATTTTTCCCTGGACTGTCACTTTTTATGGTTTCCCTGTGCTTTTTAGCTATCTTGTGTCCAACTTTGTGATTCCCATCATTTGCTCTGCTCTGTTATCTCAACTCTTACTCTGGAGTCACATGGTGGAAACTGCTAACCTGCCATCTGACTCCATAACAATGTATTCTTATTTCTCTACTTGGTAAGGTGCAGGTTGGCACACCAGGGCTGGCAGTCAGCTGCCTTTTCTCTCCCTCCCTCACAATGAGTCCAACTAGAATTTTGGTGAGGAAGCAGCCAAGTCTTCAGCTGGCTCCAGGCTGTTGCTTCTCTGCTCAGGGATGTCCCTTTCAGCACTCTGAATGTGGTTCCCAGGGTGAGTTTACTCACGTGTGGTCCATGAAAGATGCCTAGGAGATGTGTCCTTGATGGCAGATACTGAAACCTGTCTGTCTTGTTTCTCAGAGTCCCTGATGAATCTCAAGCACTTCCGTTACCTCAGTGATAGCACACTGTCACAGCCCCCTAACAGTATACATTTATAAAACCAAGGCATTCACAAGGCTTTCACATTGTACTATGTGGAGTTTAAAAAAAAAATGTGGGTTAGCCGGGTGCTAGTGGCTCACACCTGTCTATAATCCTAGCTACTCAGGAGGCTGAGATCTGAGGATTGCAGTTCAAAGCTAGCCTGGGTAGGAGAGTCCTTGAGACTTTTTAATCTCTATTTAACCTTCAGAAAGCCAGAAGTGGAGCTATGTCTCAAGTGGTAGAATGTTATCCTTAAGCAAAAAAGTGCAGGGGAATCGCCCAGGCCCTGAGTTCAAGTTCCAAGACTGGCATGCACACACACCACACACACACACATATACACACAAACACACATGCAAAATTGTGGGGTGAGACTTTCTTGTGCTATCTTGACTGACTGGTACTCTGCAACAGCCTAGAGCGCTGTCTGGGTAGAGAGGGAGCCTGTCTCTAGACTGAGGGCACACTGGGCCTGAGGACATCTCCTACAGACCTCATTGGCAGGTCCTCTGCTTACTACATGGTCACTGGGGGAAGGTGGCTCTCCTGCCATGAGCTGTGTTTCTGCTGGTTGAGCTGATGTGCTGGGATTCATGCTTGTTTCTGGCTTGTCTGAAGATCACTCTCTTGTCATTCACGTGCTCTTGACTACTCTCTTTCCACTGGGCTTCGATGTGCCAGAAGCTTGCCCAATATGGAGGATCTCAGTGTTGTCAGGGTATTATTGCTCAATCCCACAGCAGCCTGTCAGTGGTCTGGACTGGTACGTGGTTCAGTGCTTTGAGCTTTGAATTTACTAGCATGCTTTGTGGATTTAAATAAAGATCTCAGGGATAAATAGTAATAAATAACAAGCAGGAAGCTTTTTACTACCTCTCTTCTTCCAAACAAAACCAAAATGTGTTTTGTTTTTTATCTTTTTTGGTGCCACAGCACACTATTGAGCTCTATATTCTCCCAGCCTCCACAGTAGTTTTCAATGCATGTTGGTTTTGTTTTGGGGGTTTTGGGTTGTTGCTTTTTGCTTTCTGGCAGATCTATTAAAGACCACATGTTTTTCCTCTCTTCCTTTGGTAGCTCATGGCATCAGATTTGAGTGAGGAGGAGAAAGCATCTCAGGCTAGAGAGGAAGAGGATGAAGCCATCCCTACAAGAAGAAGGTCTCAAAGAAGCAGCCTTGGTCTTCGAGTGGCCTTCCAGTTTCCCACCAAGAAGTTGGCAAAAAAGTCAGACAAAAATGGCTCTTCTGAACTATCGTTTCCAAGCTCACACTTACAGGACAGTAAAAATATCCTTGGAAGAAACAGAAACTGTAGAGCGGCACAGGAAAGGGATGATTCTGCGTCGGAGTCGGAGGATGACTTGAGGGATGAGAGCCAGGAGAGCTCAGATGCCCTGCAGAAGAGGACCATGAACATCAAGGAAAACAAGGCCATGGTAAGGCCTGGGTGGGCTGTGTCTGCTGGGAGCGGGCAAGTCTGACAGCAGCTGAGAGGCTGATGAGCATCTCTGCCCCAGAAGCTGCTCTCAGGAAGGTGTCCTCCAAGGGCCTTGTTTCCCTTTTCTTGAACCCAAGGCAATTATTACACGATTACCTCTGGTTTGGGAATAGAAAGACTCTAGCACCATTTCTAGCCCCTTACCAGGGAGTAGGAACTGAAAAAAATTACTGTATGTCAGGTTAAGCTGGAAATCAGCCATGATATTGGCCAGGGTGGTGGTGGGGGATGCGGGGAATTGGACAGATGCATTCTTCAGGCAGAAAGTAGCAAAGAGGAAATTATCTCTTGGCTATCCCTAAGCCTAGTTGCAAAGGAGGAAGGTGGTTTTTGTCTGGAAACTGCTTTCCTGTGAAGACACCATCTGAAGCATGGGGAAAAGTCCAGAAATTAAAGCAACCTCAGTGGTTTTAACTCACTTTTAAAAGAAGTTTTCATTAGAAAAAATATAAGAAGGTGAAATCTTTAACTGGTTTTGTCTTTTTCTGTAAGTGGTCAATAACTAAAAATTTTAAAGAGTTTTACCACTCAGAATCACTTTCTTCATTTTGGGATTCTTTTTTAATATTTTCCTTGTAAACAAATATAATGTGTTACTGTATTTGAGATCATATATCTATGAGTTACTTAGGAAAACTCAAATGTCTACTTTGGGGTAATCTTTACCAATGTGTGGTTGGCTAAAAGAAAGTTGTGTTGTTGTTGTGCTAATAGTGGGACTTGCTCTCTTACTTGCTCACAGCTGGCACACCCTATCACTTAAGCCATGCCTTCAGTTTGCTCTTTTGCTGGCTAACTGGAGATAGTCTCAGAGTTTTCTGCCCAGGCAGACTTCAAACATCAGTCCTCTGATTTTGGTCTCCTGGGTAGCTAGGATTATATGAACCGTATCCACCTATATCCTTTCTAGTAAGAACTATTTTTTTTGTGTGCTATATACATATAAATCTAACAGTTATCCAATATAATTAGAAAAGAATCCTAATTATATTTTCTGGTTGGCGTGTTGCTTGGTATGACTAGATATTCATTTCAAAATATCTTCAGAAATTATTTTTAAATTATGTTATGAGGAGTCAGATTCTTAGAGTTAAAACCATGAATTATAATCATCTAGTTAAGCCTTTTGCTTTTTTGGACACACTGAAAATTTGAGACCCAGGTATGTAAATTTGTCACACTGCTAAATTTGGTGGCTGAGTCAGGATCTGAAACTCATGATCTTGGCCTTGGACATTCTAGAATTGTTTATTGTTTCCCGTTGTTTCTGTGGGATAAGTTGGCTCAGATGAATGATGCCAGTTTTCTTGCTGCTGGAGAGAAAATCTTTTCCTTGTGAGGACTGCTAAGGTTTTTGCAGAGTACCTGAGTAGGAAAACAGAAGGCTTGTGGCAAGGGTTGACTGTGTAGACCTGACAGCAAATGATTGATGTGAGATCCTTTCTTTTGTTCTAACCCCAGCTTGCTCAGTTATTGGCAGAATTGAACTCAATGCCAGACTTGTTTCCAGTACGAACCCCAGCCTCAGCTTCTGTAAGTAGAACTCCCTCTAATTACTCAAAGGTTCTGGTAACCAGTCCATTATGAGCCCCCAGTTACGTGTGTCCATGTTCTTGGTTTCAGAAGAAGAAAACAACACGGCGGGCCTTCTCAGAAGGACAGATCACACGGCGTATGAACCCAACCCGGAGTGCACGACCCCCAGAGAAGTTTGCGCTAGAAAACTTCACCCTCTCCACCACCAAATTTGCAGAAGAGTTTTATACTTTGAGAAGAAGGAAGACAATCAGTGGGGTATTTTCCTTGGCCTATATTCATTGATTCTCAAATGGGGACAGGCATGGTGGATACAGGAGACCTGTAGCGTTGAGAACTTTTCTTAACGTGTGATCATGTTCTGGATAGTACATTTTGAGATGATCCCTGGGCTTAGCTGAGGGCTGTGTCTCAGTAGTAGAACCTTGCGCATGCATGCAGGAAACCCTAGATTTGATTTCATAGAACCACAGAAACAAAGCTACAGGCACTAAAGGGCTCCAGCCAGCTTTGACGTTCTGCAGGATGGAAAGTAGCGGATTTTCCCAGGCTAAGTGGATTCAGTAATGGGCCTTTTGTGTGCCATCAATCTGGAGGGAGATTCTGTGGAGCCTTCACACTGTAGGCTTGGCCTCTTACGTGGTTCGCTTCTAAGTCTCCATAGCATGAACAGAACCCCAGAGCCCAAGCCCCTCCTTTATAGCTGTGCCACTTCCACGAAAGAAAACTTGATGTAGGACAAATGCCTACTTAGTGCCTCTGTCAATACTAAAGAGGGAAGCTGTCAGTGTAAATAGTGATGCTAGGTCTCTTGAGAGGTTGAGATTGTTATACTATTTTAAACTGCCCAACATGTATCTAATTCCAAGTTTTGTTGTTCATTTTGCAGGGAAAATGCCAGAAGTACAGACAGCGCCGTCGCCTGTCTTCTTATCGCCCAGTGGAGGATATTACTGACGAGGACTTGGAAAACGTTGCCATAACCGTTCGGGATAAAATCTATGATAAAGTTCTGGTAAGAAAGATATCTTACGAGTAATCCCCATAATTGTGACTCAAGTGTGAGTCCAAGACATTGGTATTTGAAAGCCTGGATTGTGGATTGTGTTTAAACTGTGTTGGGGCTTTCATGTCTACTCCCCAAATTTAGGATTAAGAGTTACAATAACCAGGAAGACAGTGCAGTGAACCTCCTCAGGAGAGAGGGCTCCCTGAGCATGCCCAGAGTCTGGGTGGGGGAAGGCAGGTAGGAGGAGAGTTTAGAGAAATGTGTGTGTGTATACAATTGTTATTATTGTATCTTACAATAGTGAAAAAGTATACTGGAGGGCAATAGTCAAGAAAAAGGAGAATTTTTAGTAAGAAATGAGTTAAGATTTCTTCTAAATGATGGTTTAGAGGGAGGCTTTGTGGTTGTTTTCTTTTTCCTTTTGGAAAAGTAACAAACAGCTCAAAGTATTGTTAAAATGTCTGTAGTTGAATTGCCAACATTTTAAAGCCAGGAGGATTTACACTGAAGGCCTTCATGAAGGCTCCAGCCTCAGTCTGGAATGGATGGGGGCTTGTCATCACCCTGTCACCTGGATGGGGTCCGTTCATCGCTGCCCCAGTTGCTCCTGGTCACTCCTCCATCAGCCTGGAGATTTCATTCCTTTTGACCTTCCTGCTCAGCCTCATCTGCCCCAGGGTATTTCTCTGGCCCAGAACTAAAGGGCTTCCAGTGGAGGGCGCCATATTTTATCCTAGGCCACTGGTGGTTGTTGGTAAGAGAGGTAGGGCTGCCTTGGTAATGTAGTAACGGCGTTCCCTGGTGCCCCAGGGTAACACTTGCCATCAGTGCCGGCAGAAGACCATTGACACTAAGACGGTGTGTCGGAACCAGGACTGCTGTGGTGTGCGAGGACAGTTCTGTGGGCCATGCCTGCGCAACCGCTATGGGGAGGACGTGCGAGAGGCCCTGCTAGACCCGGTAGGAGCAGCGAGTGTTCTGGGCATACGGGCTGTGCACGTGGGTGACCCATACCACAGAGTGCTGCTGCACGTTCCCCCCTCCATCTCTCACTCTGAGGAAGTGACAAATGGCACTTCTTCTGGGAAGAGGGTATACTCACTGACAGGGTGGGAGAAAAGTTTGGATTTACTGGATGCTCCAGGGTCTGTGTTCTCATCCTCTTCTGTAGTAGTTATATACAGGGTGGGGTACAGGGCAGGGTCCATGTTCTGTCCCCAGTTTATGGACATCCAGTCAATGCTAAGTGGTTTAACAGTGCACACAGGTAGCAGAGCTGGAATCTATACCTCCATCATTAGCAAATCTTGAGCTTCTAGAACCATAGAGGAGGGTACTGCAAATGTCTAAAAGCTTGAAACTCTCCATAGTTTCTTAACAGAGGCTCTGGAACTAATCCTATACAGCTGATGACCTTGTCTAAAAAAGACACGTTTTTGTGTGTGACATAAGGTGGTCAGCTTTGCATTTGAGAAGGAAGGTCACTGGTGCATGGGCTAACTATACCCTTGTAGGCTGAAGGTCCCCTGTAGCACAGTCTGGAAGGGCTATATAACTAAAACTGGAGGAGAGGGAGAGCCAGGCTTGATTAGAATCCATGGTCTGGCG
This sequence comes from Dipodomys ordii, assembly GCF_000151885.1. Taxonomy (NCBI): domain Eukaryota; kingdom Metazoa; phylum Chordata; class Mammalia; order Rodentia; family Heteromyidae; genus Dipodomys; species Dipodomys ordii. The sequence continues at coordinate 787,886 of NW_012267288.1, forward strand.
AGAGACTGTGGGAGAAATGCGCACCCTCATTTTTCATGTAGGATTGGATGTGCCCTCCCTGCCGGGGGATCTGCAACTGTAGTTACTGTCGGAGGCGCGACGGCCGCTGTGCCACAGGGATCCTCATTCATCTGGCTAAGTTCTATGGTTATAATAATGTTAAAGAATATCTGGAAAGGTAAGTCTCCAACAACTTAAAACTAGGGGTTTGTGGCTCCTGGAGTCCAGTGTGGGGTCACTACTGTTCTTGATTTACAGAAACCCCCTTGAAATCATCCATTGGAGAAGCTCAGGCCTATTTATTTCCCTAAGAGCAAGTTCTTCCTTTGCTAGATTTTCAACTCCCTACTTCCTTGAACCAAAAATTTCCCTTTATGGTAAAAAGGAACTGGAGGGAATAGACAGTGCAGGCTGAGACTGTAAGCACTGCCAGGCAGTTATAACAATAATGAGCAGAGAGAACGGGCAGTAAGTCACTTCTGTGACGAATTCTGAAGTCATGGGATGAGTGATGCCTGGAAGGAGCTCTGCCATGGTCTTTGTACTTCATTTACAACAATACACATGGCAGAGTGGAGAAGTCGTCCTGAGGGCAGACTCTGTGGGTTTGAAAAGGAGAGAGAGTCAGGAACTGGGGTCGTCCTGAGGGTAGACTCTGTGGGTTTGAAAAGGAGAGAGAGTCAGGAGACTGGGGTGTATATTCTGAAGATGGAGTTCTCAGAGCTCTCTAGCCTAGAGAATGCTGCTTTGTGATTGCCTCTGTGTGATTACCTACTAAAAACACTTCTCATCTTTCCCCAGCTTACAAAAGCAGCTGGTAGAAGACAACTGAGAGGAAAAGAGTATCAGTCAACTCACCAGAGTACTCCAAGAATGCATATCGTTGATGCCTAAGATTCCTTACACTTGTGTTTTTATACAGAAGGTTATTTTGGAGATTTTTACTGTTCCTAAATACTATCTTTAAAAAAATGTTTATATGCTTAAAAAGATTTCTCAGGAAAATAGAAGAGGAATCTATATATACATGCTGTACAGACCTGCGTTGCCATATCTGTCAGTGACTCAAAAGCACAATTTAAATGGGGTGGAGTTAAAAGTCCAGGTAAGTTTACAGAGGAAATCTGCATAAACAGTTTTTACCTTTGGCACTGTGTAATTCTCTCATTCCCCCAGCCATTTTAACAGGCTTCATTACTTTTGGTTTGCCTTATTCTGAATGACTGAGCTCAAACCACAGTTTATCTTGCTGTGAGCCATTGGAAATTTATCCTGAATGTTCCCCTAAATTACAAAGTGCAATTAACCACAGAATGTGAGAGTTACTGTTAGAACTTACCAGAAGTGGACTGTCAAGGTACAGACACTGGAGGGCTCAGAGTGCCTGCTGCTTTTAAAAGATTTTAAGGGTTAATTTAAAAAGATGCATAGCATATACGAACTAGTTCCCTTCCCCCACTCCCACAGTTGTATTGCTCTTGAGGTTATGAGTATGTTCAGTGGAACCTTGGTGAAAATGTAAGACACTGTACTACTTTAAGTCATGGCATGTCAGAGAGTTATTAGGGAAAGCTAAGAATGAGCACAGATAGGGCCAGGTTTCTAAGAGTTTTCTCTATATTTGCTACTCTTTCAACTACTTAAGGATGATGTCACAGAATCAAAAAGAATGCACATGTAAATTGCTAAAAAAAAGTTCCATAAGCTGGAATGTTTTATACCTTTCAGTAGAATAGAATCAGGTGCATGGGAGCCGTGAGGCCCACAATGCCCCATCCTTACTGTACCCAGCAGAGGCAGGAGCAACGCAAGGCCCAGCAACCAAAGCCATCTCATGCTTCAAGCAACAGAGCCACGCCAGCCAGCACCCATTTAGCAGCCTTCTCTTTGCTCTTCAGTCTGAAAGTCCAGACGTAGGTAGAGCCTCTCATTTTGGTTTTATACACAGGGCATTCGTAGGTTTGTCTGGTTTCTTGTCTGTCCATGGGTATGGCTTTGGCAAAGATGACTGGCATTGTCGACCTCAACTCCTTGAGGTGGGCTTCAACAATGGATCCTGCCTGGGTGTCCCATCTGGCACCTGGGGTGAAATTGCAAGGCATGTTGGTACTGATGTTCTAATTGTTGGGTTCAATAAATGTACCAGTTTTGTCATGTCTTTACCTGGCAGTGGTGTCTTGACCTAGCTGACCATGACTAGGTTGGAGAGAGATTAACTTGCTGCTCCTATGCATAGATATTATTCCTTGACTAAAAACACTTTAATGAAAATAGATTCTATAGAAATTCAGACGCCATTTTACCAAGAAGGCCAAGACCTGTCTGGGCAGACAAATATCTGAGATTTATATTTCTAATTAACTAGCTGGGAGTAGAGGTGTGACTCGAGGGGGAATGCTAGCCATGGGCAAAAGAGTCGGAGTTGAAAGCACTGAGTTCAAGCCCTGGCACACACACAAAATATCTCCAATTCTGTCTTATTAGACTATTCTAATAAGAGATAATCTCTTACACAGACTTTAAAGTACAAAAGGTGTTCTTGGCAAAGACTAGCTGTCCTAAAGAATCTATGCATAGCCAAATAAATTTGGAATATTTTGCATTCTCAAGTCCCCTCTGAGAGACAAAAAAAAGGATAACATTCTTTTCCACCTTCAAGAAGTTTGGTGGAACATATTAGAGCAAATGTAGTGATAGTTTTTTTTAAAGTAGAGAACAAATCTTGGATTGGTTAGGAAATCAGAATAAGTCTTGAGGTATTCCAGGGCATTAACGGATTCTCCATCTGTAGTATGTGAAGAATCACCTCAAATTACCTCAGAATCTGGCTCACATGAACCCACATCTTGTGTGTAAGTTGCTCAAGGGAAAAAGAAAAAGCAAGAGAAACCCTGTGGTAAGGTGAGTGGATTCTGAGGAGCAAGCCTCGCCATCAGAGGCGTCACCCGTGTGCTCTGAGGTGTCTCACCTTCCATGAGGAGCCCGTGGAGGTATGCGCCTTCCCTTGGGGGGTGGCCATAATCTTCCTTCGTTTTTTTGGTCACATCGATGGTCAGGCACATTCTGTCCAGTGGCCACTCATTTTTTCGAGCCATGGTCTGCATGATCGCTTTGGGAGGGAAATGAAGACTTGAAAAAGCTGTATGTATATACACATTCCCATCAGCTGCAGTGCCGCCTGCAAGACCACCTGAGCTTTCAGTCCAAGTATACCGAACAGTCATAGCCAGTTGTCTATAGTTCTTATAGTACCAGCAAAGTGGGAAAGTGACAGGCTATGAGGCCCTCCACCTAGTGCACCTCACCCCTGCACTGTTTTGTGTCTTTTACACCCATCCCTGCTTCCCTCTCAGTAGAGGCAGCTGCCTGAGGACTGGCAAGCAGGGCAGAGACACAAAAGCATCACAGAAAGAACAAGGCTGGACTCCCATCAGGGTGTAGTCTTGTCAGTAGTCAGACTTCAACTTCACCTGTTAAGAAGGACTGAGGGTTGAAGAAGCCGGAAAGCCACACGACAGCGGGGAGGGCAAGGTCTTGTGTCCAGGTGTCAAGTTCTCGGCAGCGTAAGAGGAGGTCATTAAACCTGGTTAACCCAAGGTGGGAAGAAATAAACATGGTTTTAGTGAAATGGATATCTTACGGTAAGACCGTGGAGAAGGTAGGAAGGGTTGGGTTTGTAGGGAAGTACAGCACTGATAACTGATGAAGTGCTTATCTGGTGATTTGTGGGCCATTGTCTCTTTAAGGACTAGCTGTGGCTGTTTTGTACCTGCAGTGTGTACAGCTGTTAACCATCAGGACAGGACACAGTAGGAAAACTACCCAGTTATTTTATTTCCATCCTGCTGCTGTGTGGTGAGTGTGCTTAGGTCATCTCTATATGAATTGGGCTAACAGTTGAGGTCGGGAAGCTGTGAGCATTCCTGAGGATGTGGGAAGGAAGCTGTGATGGTCCTTGAGACCAGGTAGAAGGAATGCAGCATGGGAGCGAACTCTTGGGGTAATCACTCAAATGGGGAAAAGGTCCTAAGGAGATTCATCTGCCATCCATGCTCGGCTCTGAGAAACGTGTTCTTTCATCTAGTTCTCACAATTGGGTGAAGTATAAAATACCAAATTACAAGGGAGCTGGCTCCTGGAGGCCAAGGAAAAGAAGAGGCTCTGGTAAAATTTGCAAACAGGAGAAATCTTGAAGCCTAGGCTTAAGGACTGCTAAGAGGACAGGGGGAGATAGAGCAGATGGTTCGATACCAACTGACATTAGGCTACTGCTGAGGTTTCCTGAGACCTTTGGTTTAGTTGCAAAGGAATTGGTGAACGAGGGACCCCTCACTCCATGTCAGGTCTTTTACCCAAGGCTATGAAAAAGATAAATGAGAATATTCACCTTCAAGATTGGGGGCACCGAGGGAACATTTCTACTAGCTTACAGCATAGGCCTGTACTCGGGCTAGCATTATATTCTTCCAAATAGCTGATTTCGAAAAGTACCTCAGGATAAAACGGAACAGAGGATGCTCTACACAAAGATAACCAACACCAAAAGCTAAGAACAGGATTTCAACAAGGGTGGGAAAACATCTCACACCAGAGAGAGGCACTGCAGCTAGATATTCTGAAATAATAAAAAAGGAAGTCACTGATATGTAAGGTTAAGAATTGAGGAAATTAAGTTGAAAGATCTCAGGAAAAGGTAATTAAGTGAAAACAAAAAACCTATAAAAATTAGTTGATAGTAGTAAATTTTGAGCTTTCCAAAGTCAAATCTGAATCTGTATAACTAGTGGACATATCATAGATCTGTTTTTTTAATATGGACTATAAAGGTAACTTCCCTTGATAGCCAAGGAAAACCATCCATTTATAAAGGGAGGAAAGTATGCAAATTTGAGACAGCAAAGTTTGACAGTATGGAGCAATGCTGGCTGAGTCCAACTATGTGAATTTGTTTTTAAAACCAGCCAAAGTGTTCAGGTGTAAAGATGGCAGACTATGGCATTAAACACTACTAGAAAATCCAACAAACAGGTTTCTAACTTGGGATATGAAGAAAAAGATGAATCTTGGGAAGAGAAAAAAGAAATCAAGGAAGATAATCTGGAGGCAGAAACTAAAGATAACCAGCAACTGACAAGTAGCACAGCAAACACACAGCTTACAGCTAAGAATTCAGACAGATGAACAGATCCAACAAGAACATGGAAAGGCTGTATTTAGAGCAACACACTTTGAAATGGATCTTCACATCTGTAACATCACATAGGTCCAAGTGGGATATTCCTCTGAAGGAATTCACACAAGTACAGTAGCAGACTCCAAGAACAAGGTTATAAAGAAATGTGAAGGAATGATAGGTACATTTCAGAACACATTCATCTACCACCAGCGTTTGGAATCTAGAATTGGAGCACCAGACAATCTACAGGATATAAGTCCTACATCCCTGAATCCCACATAGGAGCTAGCAATGGGGTGAGTGCATGTGTGAGAATATGGAAGTCATGCAGGGGTGGGTGCCCCAGCCCTTCAGCTCTACTATATAGTATATGTTATGGTAAAAAGAAAGCCCAGAACAAGATATGCAAAGCAAGTCTGAGCAGAGTGGATACGTTGTTAAAGCAAAATAATACATCCACAGTACTTTTTGTTTATAGTCAATAATATTTCCAGTAACAAGTAATTGAGAGGCAGAATTTGCTCTGTCCCTGACTTTGAATGTGCTTTTTTTTGTTGGTTTTTTGCTTTAGAAGCAACATACCAGGGAGGGAAACTCAAAGAAAATTGGCGTATGAGGTATAATTCCAAGAGCAAGAAACAGGCAGAGTTTGAAGCAATGTACCCAGGAAACTTAAATGAAATTGGAGTTTGCCTAGCTATGGGCTGAGCAGATCTTTGGGGTTTTTACAAGACCTAATATAGAGTGGCTAATTCTGCACTCGCGGTAATGATGGGGGCAGCAAAGCTGGGTAGCTTACCACTGTGCAAGGCTATATGTAGATGGGTAAGCCAGTTTGCTCCAAGTGTCTGGAACCCTGTTGTAACTCAGCGCGGACTGCAGGGCTTCCACATCGGGAGATAATGTCAGCTCCCCCTTGCATGGAGAAAAAGGGTCTTGTAGTACCTTTCGATGTTGGTAATGCCCCCTCTAATTCCATTCTAAATTTACCTTCAAGCTGAGGTCTAACTGTTGAAGTGACACATGGATTTCACGAATGAGAATATTCATTCTTTCACATTCTTGGAAGCAAACGAGAACATACGGGCTTCTGTTTGAATTTTTTTGCATTATCTCTGCCATATTGAATTCTTCTGGAATTTTCTCCAAAATGTCATCCAAGATATTCTTAACCTTCAATCATTAACACACACACAGATTTCTCTTTCATTTTTGTTCATAGTGACTATACACTATACTCTTTGAGATTATATAAACTGTAACACTCAAAGATGCCTGCTCATGCATTTGAAAGACACCTACTGCTCTCAAGAGGTATGAATGCCAGCCATCTCTCCTCTGTTAAACCATAGTATAGGTAGGGAGGGCCACTGTTTATTTGCAGTTTATTTACTTACTGTTAGCGCTTAAGGTGTTACAAGAGTTGTTACTAACAACATGTCATTTGCACATAAATCAATGACCAGAGCAAGTGAGAGTATCATCACTTGCATACTATATTCTAAGTGAAAAAAATATTGAGAGATGCCATGAATCAAAAAGGCCTTTTAAGAATGAGCTAATGCTGGTAGCTGATGTTGTTTTTCCAACCAGCTACCCTGAAATTCCTAGGGCAATTTAGATCACTACTATGACCATTGCCAACAAGAAATGACTGGTTTATGTTAGAAGATAATAGGTACATAGTACTCAAGTTTGCATATTTTGTTGCTATAGCTTCACTAAACTGGGAAAGCCTATGGATGTCCAGAAAGGGCAAATGATTGAAAAACACAACCTGAAGTGGGCATGGTAACACTCTCATTATCTCAGCTCTTGGGATGCTGAGGCGTGAGGATTTGAAGTTTGAGGCCAGCCTGGTCTACATAACAGCCAAAAAAGAACAAAGAAAACAGTATAGCCATAGGCAGCTGAGTTCCCTCTTCTTGTTTTATCAGATTACTGCTAGTACTCCTGACATTGTGTTTGCAAACTGTAGCATTCTGGTGGGGAATTATCATGTCTTGAACCTTAGTCCCATTTATAATAGTGGTAGACAATGTGAAAGGCAATGCAGTAGTTGGGTAACTAACTTGGGAGTCAGCAGGATTTGTTTTCCTTCACTGATCTTTTCTAGCTGTCTGGCCTTATCTCTGAAACACATCCTGGTATACCTCAGGTCTTGCAGATTCAGTGGCATTCCTGTAAAGTCCTATTACCTTATGTGTAGTTAACACCTGTTGCCTTGGTTACGTACAATCTACTTAGCTGGGGGGTGGGGGAAGGGTATTTAGGCATCTTTGCTTTATCTCTTTCTGCCTTTCCTTGCTCAATGTCCAGCTTGCTTATTATTGTAAAGAGAAATGTGTAAAACCAGGCTGAAATGTCCACCATCCACCTCTGCTTCTATTTCAAGAAATCATTGGAAAAGTTCAGGAAATAATTTGGCTAGCTCCTGGGACTGCAGTATAATTAGATCTAATGTTTAGCAAGCTCTATTTGAACAGCCTGAATCTTTGCCAATCAAATCCTGATTAATAATTTTGAGTGCAATAAGGCCTAATTTATTTGGAGAAAATCAGATATTCAGACTTAATTACTGAGAAACAAGATTTTAATCTAATAGTTTAAAAAAATCATTTATCATTCCCATCATTCAAGAGCACTAACATCTTCCAAAAAATAAAAATGCCAGTCTCCCAAGGTAATATACAAAAGGCACCACAACGAAATGCAGAACCAAAACCATTTTAGGAGATGGAAAGCCAAGCCATATATTTGCAATTCACTTATCCAACCAAGGATGCATACCTTGAATACTTGTTACAAATCCATAAGAAAACGATTGACAACTCAACTAAAAATAGAGCAAGCAGGCTAGGCACCAGTGGTTCATGGCTGTAATCTTACCTACTTCATAGGCTAGAACCTTGTGGTTCAAAGCCATCCTAGGTAGTAAAGTCCTCAAGATCCCATCTCTAATTTATCAGCAAAGTGCCAGTCTGTAATACGGCTGAAGTGGTAGAGCACCAGCCAAATGGTGCAAGAAAGCCAAATGACAGAGTGAAGCCTGAGTTGGTAGATACACAACACAGGAAAAAGTATCCAGTGAGACTATCCAGTGCCATGTGCATATGAAAATGGTCAGTACTATTCCTCAGCAGGGCTGCAGATTTAAACCTGTTAAGAAATCTCAGTCCTAAGGAAACCTCAAGGAAGTAGGGCAATCCAAACTCTCCTGTGTTAGTGAGAGTAGAGTTTATACAACTACTTGAAGTTGGGCAGTCCTGTGAAACAGGGCACCTGGTAAGCTGCCAATCCCACTTCAGCGTTTAGAAAAATGAGTCTTTGGAGCCTTTGCGAAGAGACATTTATGATAAAGGACAATATGGTTGTGAGCATCTTAGAAAAGTTTAAAAAATTAAGACATGGTTATATAGAATACTAAACCAAAATGAACCACTGGTTCAAGCCCAGAATTAGAGTTCAAGCCCCATGACCGCCAAAAAAAGAAAGAAAGAAAAAAAAAGATTAGTGCACTTCAATGTTTATCTAGTTTAGACCTCAGTTTAAAAACAGAAAGACCCTCTACCTTTTCTTCTGTCGACTGCCCCATTTCCTCACTGCTGACTGAATTCCTGGGCTGCATCTCCAGCAAAGTCCTAAAGAGCATGTTGGAGGTCACTGTCAGGAACTCTATTTCAGCATTGGGATGGAGGCCGTATAGTGTGGGACTTTCAGGAGGCAGCATCTCTTCTATATACTGGTGGTAGCCTGCATAGTCTAGGTAGGGTGGGGCTGCAAATCCTGGTGCGAGCATGAGTTCATCTTCAATCTTCAATCAGAAGGAAATGTCAGTTAGTCCACAGCTTGGTGATCAGTACTCAGTTGCCTGGTGCAAGACAGGCTGCAAAACTGAGCCTTACTGTACCCATCTACTTCATTAAGGCTGTCCATCTCAAGGGGCCACTTAGAAGAAAGGCAGTAATTAGCTCCAGTATCAAATCTTCTACACATTAGAAGATAGATCTTCAATATGTAACCAAAGAGTTCATGGACCTGAATTTCTTCCATAAAGGGGGACAAATGCTTATAATTTTCAAACCAACAGTATAATCTCAGATTCCCCTCTGCATTCCCATTGCTCTCATTTTTCCTGTCTATTGTACCACAAGCCTCTGCATGAAGGGATGTTATTTTTTGACTTATCATTTAGTATAGTTGTTTTCTTGCTAGATTTTCTAAGTTTTAAGAAAGTGAGATGTATCTTTTACTGTACATGGTGTACCATGTCTCATCACTATCACCTGGGGGCAGTGACCTTTCCCTACTTGGTAGTATGTACTGATCACCTGGCATGCCATAACACATCTTGGAAGTTTAAAAGCTTCTTAGGACCTAGTTCTTAGGCAGCTCACAGCAAAGGAGATAAAATAAGGGTGTTTCCACATACTTGGCCATGTCTCAGTAATGGTGGTTCCCTCATTTTTTTTTTTGCCATTCTTAGGGCTTAAACTCGCCTGGGTGCTATCCTCGAACTTCTTGTGCTCAAGGCTAGCACTCTACCACTTGAGCTCTATTTTTCTCTCTCTCTCTCTCTCTCTTTTAATATATTGAAGAGTCTTGTGGACTTTTCTGCCTATCTGGCTTTGAACCATGATAATCAGATCTCAGCCTTCTGAGTAGGATTGCAGGCATGAGCCATCATCTGGCAGTTCCCTCCTCAAATATGCAGTCCAGGATTGCCTTGCAAGCCTTTGATTTTAACATAGCCACTTGGTGGCTGTCCGTGAATTTCAAAGAACATTGATATTTGAGTTAGCATTTCTACTTCTTTAGCAGGAGTATTTTCAAGTTTCAAAGGTTCTGATCCTTTGTATTGCCAGAAATAAGTCTTGACCCAATGAATTTGGAAGGACCTAATGCAGTACCCCTTGGCTTGATTCTATTCATTATTCACATGCTCATCACTTCATTATTCACATGCTGATCACTGATCAGTATTTCAAGGTCAGTGGACTCAGAAATGTCCTACTGTAAATCTTCTATGCCAACAACTAACATTTGAAAAAAAATTTGGCTGATACAAAGTTTTCAACCCATTCACAGACGTGAATCCTGAATGATCCTCCTATCAACACAGTGGCCAGATGGCCAAAAAAGCTGTATGGGAGAATTAAACTTAGCATTATTAGTCTCTAGAAGGTAAACTAGCCAGAATAAAAACATGAGCAAAATTGTGAATAGCAAACTCAAAATTATAAGCATACCCAAATGCAACTTTGTTCTCTTCAAATAAGAACTTGTCTTTCTCTGTTAGTGCTCAGTAAGTAGGTGAAAAAACTTTTAAAAGCTGCAAATAGTCCGGTGCTGGTAGCTCATGCCTGTAATCCAAGCAACTGAGGAGGTTGAGATCTGTGGATCATGGTTCAAAGCCAGATTAGGCATGAAAGTCTATGAGAGTCATCTCCAATTGACTATACAAAAAGCCAGAAGCGGAGCTATGACTCAAGTAGTAGAACACTAGCCTTGTGCAAAAGAGTTCAGGGCTGCCTAGGGCTTGAGTTCAAGTCCCAGGACACATAGGCACATGCACGTGCACACACACTGCAGCTAATTGGTCCTGCTCTCTCTCTCTCTCTCTCTTTGCAGCTAATTGGTCCTGCAAAGAGACAAAGGAAGGAACTATCCAAAACTTGAGCTGCTTGGAAGTTAAAATGCCTACTGACTGTTTGAGTGTATCTTTAGTAATGCTGAGTGGAATGTAACTGTCTTGTGTCCTCTGGAAAGAAACGGGCTGTTTACAAGTGTGAAGTGGGTTTCTATGTGTTGGGTGATAAGCCAAGTAAAGGAAAACAGCAAACTCAGATTGGGTCTAAGACTTAACAGGCAGGCAGATCTGGTTTACTTCCCATTCTTAGTGGTTCTATGGCTTTAAGAAATAACTTTTTATCAGCAATGGTTATGACTAAATAGTTATGAGTATATATTTCAGAATAACTGAAAACTGCCAGGTTCTGAGCAGGTTTTTACAAATATCAATTTGGATCTCCTGCCCTTGGGGGCGCAGATATGGTTATTTTTAACCATATCTTGTTTTTCTGGAAGAACAAAACCTGAGAAATGTCTTACTATGAATTCCTACTTTAGTGTAAAACAACTGGAGTTTGGAAATAGAGACGTGTGCACTAGATACTTTATGCCACCAAAGTAGTTGCTAGTATATGATGCCTATGTACTACTTTTTGGGAAATAAGATAAGCTGATACCTTATTTCCTGAAAGTAATTTTCATGGTATTAGTTAGCCCTTCCAAGTACATGCGTCAAGTGAGAGAATGCTTATGTCTTTACCTTTCTCCAAAGATTCTTTAAGGCACATTGCCATTGGAGAACTCTTCTGAGTGCAAACTCTAAGCAGCTCAGCCTTCCTTACAAAAAGATACGACTAAACTGGGTGCTAGTAGCTCACACTTGAATTTTAGCTACTCGGGAGGCTGAGATTTGAGAATCATGATTCAAAGTCAGCCTAGGCAGGAAAATTTGTGAGGTTCCAATTAACCAGCAAAAGCTAGAAGTGGAACTGTGGTTCAGGTGGTAGAGCACCAACCTTGAGCAAAAAAGCTAAGGTCATTGCCCAGGTCTTGAGCTCAAGTCCCAGTATTAGCATAAAACAAAACCCCCACAAAATCTCCTTTATATTACTGAAAACATAAAAATGATGAAAATGTTTTAATGAAAACGTGTCAAGAACACAACTTTAATTGCCAACTAATGAGCTGTCTTTTGATCATGTCCAGGGCAGCCAATAATAATTTGCAAATACAGTCAAAACATAAGAAGGGGCAAAAAGATTTCCGAGACATGCTGAAGTATTAGATTCCTTTGTTATAATATAGACAGCATAAGCAAGAAACATTTGCCAGAGAATAAAATAAGTAGATCTGCAGCTTTTGACATTGAGTCAGTCTATTGATTTCCCTTGATGAGCTGAGGATGCCAGCTTGCAAATAAAGCATTTTGACCCTGAAAAATCTCACCTGATCTGTACAGGAGGTCAGGTACCTACATTTCTAAAGGGCTCACACACACCATTGAAGCCACTCAGGTTTCACCCACCTATATTCATCTTACAGTTATTTGAATGGGAGTTGAGACTTGTGAAGGTTAATGGACTGTCTGATTTGGCACCAATAATTCTCCTGGCAGCCACAGGCCAGAGCCAAAGCCGGGGGAGGGAGTGGAGGGCATCTGCAGGAGCTTCCGACTCTGCCCCCTGAACACCATCATCCAGAGAAATCAGCCTCTGTAAAAGTTGAACCTTAGCACTGTTTATCTTTTCTGTCTCCATGGTAACTTGCTCCTAGATCTCTATTGAGGAGTAACCTCCAATTGTGTTAAATTACAAGTATCTTTCTGACACGTGAAGTACGGCTCATTAGTACTAAAGATGACCAGGACACTCACAATCACAAGAAATGACTAAAAAAAATGGTCACAGAGCAGGAAAGTCTATTTTGCTTCTGCACTATCTTCTAACGCATGATTATATTATTTCTCAAAAGGGATGAGAGTAGGTGGTCAAATCTAAATAGTGAGTCTGACTGAGATGACATTTTCAAAGAAATGATAATAAGCAACGTTGCTCAAATGATAAAAACAAAAACCCCTAAAAGAATCCTCAACATTGCTATAAACATTGTTTTTCCCAGCTGGGAACAGAAATATTATGGGGGTATTGGATACTGCTATGGTTTAGAAATGTCCTTCAAAAGCTTAAGGTTTAAGCCAGGCACTGGTGGCTCACGCCTGTAATCCTAGCTATTTAGGAGGCTGAGATCTGAGGATTGCAGTTCAAAGCCAACCAGGGCAGGAAAGTCCGTGAGACTCTTATCTCCAATAAACCACCAGAAAACTGGAAGTGGTGCTGTGGCTCAAGTGGTAGAGCGCTTGCCTTGAGCTGAAGAGCTGAGGGACAGCGCCCAGGCCCAGAGTTCAAGCCCTAAGACCCTGGGGGCTTAGGGGTAGCTTAAGGATTAGTCAACAGCCTGTAGTTAGCTCTTAGGAGAAGGTAGACGTTTTAAGAGGCGGGGCCTAGTAGGAAGAAGTTAGGTTACTGGGACCCTAGCCCTATTTTTTTGTTGTATTTTTCATACCTGGCATGAAGTAATAAATAAGCCACTTCTACTATGCATTCCCACCCTGATGTACTGTGCTACCACAGGCCCAAAGGCAATGGGACTAGCCAACCCTGGATGGAAGCCCCTGAAGCAATTAACTAAAATAAAGTTTTCTTCAAGTGGATTGTCTCTGGTATTTTGTCACTGTGACAGGATGCTCACACAGGTGGCCTTGAAGTTTCTAAAGAATTATCAAGAAATAGCCTTGAATCAAAACACCCATTTGTGCGTCAGTGAGCATGAGGAACACTTATCACCCTAAGCTACTTCAGAATGAGAAATGAGACCTAAGTTAATTTTACTAGAAATAGCCCAATATGCAAATGGTTTCTACAGACAATGGGAGAATTCAACAAGAAATGGGAAAGCACAGTGATAAAATCTCTACGCTCCCTCCTCACAGGTGGAGGAAGAACCAAGTCTCAGAGAACAAAAATTTTCTTAAAAATCATAACCATGCTGGGTGCCAGTGGCTCACGTCTATAATCCTAGCTCCTCAGGAGGTTGAGATCTGAAGAGCATACTTTGAAACCAGCCAGGGCTGGAAAGTCCATAATACTATCTCTAGTTAACAAGCAAAAAGCCTGAAGTGGAGCTGTGGCTCAAGTGGTAGAGTTCTGGCTTTGAGAGAAAATGCTAAGGGATAGCACGTAGGCCCTCAGTTCAAGCTGCAGTACCAGCACACGTGGAGATATGGTGTTCAGTGTGATGTTCTGATGTGTATATAGATAGATTTAGATTTAATCAAGCTAAAAAGTCCACCATATCAGTGCTTCCATCCATATCTTGAGCATATATTTTGGGGTCTAGTATCTTAGTGTTACTGTACAAAAATTAAAATATTTCAGGGCTTCGGTGACAGGCAAAAAAAAAAAAAATACCAGGAAGTAAAGGAAAAGAAAGAATCCTTGATTGAAATCACAACACTAACTGCCCATACTCACTAGGTAAGCCAGGGCCAATCACCAGGCCTCCCTATTTCAGTCTGCTCTATGGAAAACAGGATGTGTTCCACATAGCTCACAGGCATCTAAATTGAGTGAGTCAGTTCACAAGAGAGTGGCTAGACCTTGTCACTTGGCATATGTGCAGAAATCATCTGGGAAAATCTAAGGAATGTACAAATTCTGATTCTCTACCTCAGAAAGGGCCTGGGAATCTGCATTTCTAAGAACTTACCAAATGTCCATGAAGACAGATCAGAATGCACACATGCCACCAATCTTCATTTAATAATTATCTATGCAGTAAAATGATTTTCAAACATTCCTACCAAAATTTTCTCAATAGAATTAGTTTTTTTTTTAATGGCTCACCAAAGATGGATTCATGAATTCTTCTAAATATACCCGGCACAGTTTTCTATCCCAGGCATCTGTGATGTGGCCACCATACATGATCTCACCAAAGAGGTAGCGGAGGTCCTCCCATGGCACCTGGGGGAACATGCAAGGGAACACTCACTTCTAGGCCCAGAGCACCTGCCTCATAGCCAGCCAACCACACACACACACACACACACAAAGCATCTGCCTCCTCATAGCCAGCCAACCACACAGACACACACACACACAGAGCATCTGCCTCATAGCCAGCCAACCACACACACACACACACACAAAGCATCTGTCTCCTCATAGCCAGCCAACCACACACACACAAAGCATCTGCCTCCTCATAGCCAGCCAACCACACACACACACAGAGCATCTGCCTCCTCATAGCCAGCCAACCACACACACACACAGAGAATCTGCCTCCTCATAGCCAGCCAACCACACACACACACACACACACACACACAAAGCATCTGCCTCCTCATAGCCAGCCAACCACACACACACACACACAGAGCATCTGCCTCCTCATAGCCAGCCAACCACACACACACACACACACACAAAGCATCTGCCTCCTCATAGCCAGCCAACCACACACACACACAGAGCATCTGCCTCCTCATAACTAGCCAACCACACAAACACACACACACAAAGCATCTGCCTCCTCATAGCCAGCCAACCACACACACACACACACATTCTCTCTCTCTCCTAGGCCCAGAGCATCTGCCTCCTCATAGCCAGCCAACCACACACACACACACACACACTCTAAAAGTCCTTCCTTGTCACACACACACACACACACACACACACTCTAAAAGTCCTTGTCCCCAGGGGCACTCCAAAGAGACGTAGACATTGTATAAGATGTTTCTGTGGGTAGTGACTGTCTTTATCTGATTTCTTTGTTGCTTTGTATGTCCCTCCCCCACGGTATAACCCCTGCTTTCGCTGTATTTGATGTTGGTATAATTTGTGGAGAGGAAGGGAAAAAACAAATTGTTTAAATAGGGATACAGGTGGACCCATTGCAACAATGAGATGTACAAGTCGTTATGTCAAAAAACAACTTTGGTGTGTGTGGGGGAGTATCGGGTAGGGGTGGGGGATGGGAAAGGATGGGAAGGGGAAACAAAGGAGGCAACAATGCTTGATAAGAAATGTACTCGTTATCTTGCCTGTGTAATTGTAACCCCTCTGTACGGTATTTTCACAATAAAAAAATACATTTTTTTTTAAAAAAAAGATGTTTCTGTGACCTCGCTAATGTAACTGACCCCTCTATATAGCATCTTTACAAGAAAATAAAATTTAAAAAGATGTTTCTGTGTAGAATATCCTGGGAGAATTAATTTCAGTGGGTTCTAATATATTCAATGAAAGTTCACCAGTACTGAACTTTTCATGCTTATTTTAAAGGAAAAGGAATAATTAATTTCTGGAACAAGGTAAGCTAGGAAATCTTTCAATGTCCTTAGAGAATGTTGACTCATGAGGCCTTTGAAGTATGACCCTATTCTTAGTATCAAATTCATATGAGCTTTTATTATGTGACCGTTGAAAAGATAACAGTAGCCAGGCAATTTAAATTTGAGACGAATTTTAAATTCTATTACCATACAGGCTGACACAAGGACTCAGTGTATGGCCCGGCTGGTGGGATGACTGTTCTAAGCCATTGCTAATGTATCTTGTTTAACTCAAGCCTCACTGCATCTCCTTTTTTGTCAGCTTAGCAGAATTTGGAGTCCCCTTTTGCTACCCTTTAGCTTCCTCTGGGTTTGCAAAACATGCCATTTTGTGATGAAGCCTTTCCAGACAGCAACCTTTATACTCTTGGGGGCAGCCTATTGCTTCCCAATGGTTCAAGTAAAAATGTAATTATAGCCTTCACTCAAAGTTTGATGCGACAGAACAAGTAAAATTGCTTCAGCCATTCCAAAGTACTTGCTGTGAGTCTGAGTTTGAATAAATGAACCTCAAATATAAAAGAGAAATAACTAGACTGCAACATACTCTCTCAAGTACTCCATGGGCTGCCTTCTATTTAGTTGACATGGATGGGAAACAGACACTTCTACATTCTCTTTTCCCTTCTAACTGTACTGGATTCAGACCTGCTTTGCATTTCATTATCCAACATAAATTTCCCTCAAGATTAAAATCAGGTAGCAGTCTTCCTTCCAGTAATCATTTCTCTTTCCCCTAATCCTGCTCTTTGTCTTTTACAGACATTTTCTAGAAAAAGAACATTTTTTTGGGGGGGTCCGGTTGTGGGGCCTGAACTTTGGGCCTGGGTGCTGTCCCTCAGCTCTTCAGCTCAAGGCTAGTGCTCTACCACTTGAGCCACAGCGCCACTTCCAGCTTTTTTCTTTTTGCTTATGTGGTGCTGAGGAATCGAACCCAGGGGCCAAAGTTTATGCACTTATTCACCCATTTTCCAAACCTTGCTAACTTGCTTTGTGATGGGTAGAAAATGACTTGGGTCAAGATACCTGAGACACATGAGTGTGTGTTAAAAAGCTAAGGTTTTAGTCAGGCACTAGTGGCTCATGCCTGTAGTCTAAGCTATTCAGGAGGCTGAGATTTGAAAATCACAGTGTTTGATGCCAGCCCAGTCAGGAAAGTCCCAAAAGACTCTTATCTCCAATGAACTACCAAAAAGCCAGAAATGGAGCTATGACTCAAGTGGTAGAGCACTAGCCTTGTGCAAAAGCAGCTTAGGACAGTGCCCAGGCCCTGAGTTCAAGCCACAGAACTGGCACAAAAACAAAAGCAAAAACCTAAGGTTCTGTGGACCTTAAAGCCTACTGGGCAAAGCAGCAGAACCCATCACAATTCAACTTCTCCCTTATTCCTTCACTTCTACCTTGTATGGGACTCAGCTGGAATAGGATTGTATTCCTGGGCTCAGCCTTAGGGAACCAGTTACAAAAGACTTGAAAGTCAATATTAAATCATCAATTTCTATTTCTATGTGGAACTATTAGAATAACTTTATGTACAGAACTTCAAACAAAACGTGCTGTAATCACAACAACATTGTTCAAATGGCTAAAACATGCTCTAAGTATGTAAATTTTTACTTTGTAAATTAAAAAAATATAGCTAGGAGGGATATTGATCATCATTAGGTCGTTTGTTTTGGAAACAACTTAATTCAAAATCTGTTCCTTGGGAGACCATATTCCTACTGTGCATTACAAAAACATACTCAGATGGCAGCCAGATCCCTACTGAAGCCTGGGGAAACACTGGAATATTAGTTACCAAAAAACACCAAAAAACCATGGATTTGAGATTTTAAAGGCCCTCTATAGAAAGTGTGGCATAACACCCAACACTTAGTTGTTCTGACAAATGTGCCTCAGATTTAACTGGATGGATGATTGTGAGGATTAAGCCAGAAAATCCTTAGGAGCCAATGGTTCTTCCTTTCTAAATTCACTCATTGGGTGATAAGACTTTACCCAACTGGTCTTGATGAGGCATTCCTATCCCCATCTGTAAAACACATTTTAGCCGTGACACAAAATCATTCATCTCCTTTTAACGTCAAATCAGGGAGAACATTACTGAGAAAGTCACAACAAGGTGGCATCCTTAATACATAATAATGACATATGCAGGAAATGCACCATTATTTATATGTGTGACGCACTGTAAATTGCTTCCATCATCAGAACTAATTGTAGTGATTATTAATGCAGTGTTATGAACTGTCAGAATTGCTGTATGTAATTACATTTGTGCAAATGCTTCATTACCTGCCTAATGAATCTGGCATATATGCACGTGTAAACCACTGTTTTGTTAACATAATGAAGGACATTATTATTTTTTTTTGCACTAAGCTGTTGATATAGGACTGGTTTGACCTAGCTTATGAAGTTCAACCATCCACTGCTGGCAAATCTTTGATCTAATTTATTTGCACACTTGGCAGAAGATACGTGTGCAAGACTCTTATTTTGAACAATGGCTTCCACTGAGAAACTGTGGTCCAGTTTAAGAGCACATGAAGACTGACAGATTCCGTATGCCTGATCACTCGCACTTACACTTGGGTTTGCCTCTACATAGTTGTACAGGACATTGACACAGATGGAAAGGTCCCCAGTATTGAAAGGATAGCTTCGGCTCCAGCCCTGGGGGCCAAACCTCATTCTCCCAGCAACACAGGCATGGAAGTAGCACAGAGAAAAGAGGATGCTTTTAAATTCCTGTTCCTTGGAACACATCTCAAGTGTATCCTGGAAGGAAAGAAAGAAAAGAGCTTTGGTTACACATCTGGATGGTTCTTGGGGCTGAGGGTCTGAATTTTCCAATCTTGGGAAGACTGGTTTTAAGCAGAGCTGTCCATACGACAATAGAGAGAATTCTCTAGTTGGCATTTGTCAAGTCTGGTGATGTAAGAGGAATACTTTTATTTAGCTTTTTTGTTCTGCTTTGGACCCAGTCTTGCTATGTACACTAGGCTAACCTCAAACTTGTTATCTTCCTGATCCCTGAGTGCTGAGATTACAGGTAGACACCACTATGTCCAGCTGGTAAACTTTGTTTAGATTGGTCCTAGTAACCAAACTCAGCCTTGTGTATGTTAGGCAAATACTCTGTCACCAAGCTATAACTTTAGTATTTGTTATTCCATTTTTTTTTGTCAGTTTGGGGCTTGAACTCAGGGCCTAAGCACTGTCTCTTGAGTTTTTCTGCACAGCTCCAGTTCCAGTTTTTTGGTGGTTGATTGGAGATAAAGAGTCTCATGAACTTTCCTATTCAGGCTGGCTTCAAACTGCAATCCTCAGATGTCAGCCTCCTGAGTAGCTAGGATTACAGGCATTCACCACCAGCACTGGGAAGCATTTGTTTTTCTTTTTTTTTATGATTAGCATATTTTATTATTTATGTTTTATATAGAGGTTTAGTATAACTGTAGCAAAGAAAAAAATCACGTGTACAATGGGATTTACCAGTATTCAGTTTCTTGTTGGCAATACTGGGGATTGAACTCAGGGCATTATGTTTTCTAGTCAGGCATGACTACCCCTCAGCCGTTTTTGCTTTAGTTTTAATTTCAATTATTTTTTATTGTCTGAAGTAGTTGTATAAAGGAGTTGTCATTCAACAAAGCGATATATTCACATTTGAATTTTGCTTATCCATTATAATGATATTGAATCATTTGCAAAGAAATGGAAACCTGGTAGAAATTGTGTTGAGTGAAGTAAGGCATTTGTTTTTCTTAATGCTTCTAAGTACACTAGAAGATGAAGCAAGTCATCTTAACCATATTAATATACTGCTTGATAGAATTTGATAGAATTTTCACCTGCAAAGTTTCCCTTCTAAGGCCTAGATGACCAACGATCATGGTTCTAGTGTCATCATTCTTCTCTTGCTCCACAGTGACAAAGATCATGTGTGCACATGGTCACTCATTCAGTGTTTCCCCAGTTTCCAGTGATGCCATATCCAGTTTTTGTTAACAGAATCTGGGCAGAAGTGATGTTTTAACATCCATGTCATGCTATAAAGGAAATGGCTTATCCTGGTGGTTGTTTGCTGCTTTGTTATTGTGGGCAGGAATGATGAGGATTGGACAGTTCTGGCAACCTTAGTCCAGCATCACAGTTACCCATCAACATGGGCATGTGAATGAGACCTGCCAGATGTGTGTGATTGCACAAACTGCTGTTTTGTTTGAATCATGCTTCTTTTTAATTTCAGCAAGATACCCTGTAGTAATACAATCTGCATTACACATGATCTTCCAGTGAGCTAGGAGTAAATTTTATTGTTGAAATGACTGAACGGAAAAGGGAATACCAGGAAACACTTGCTCTGTGCACTAGACCTGTGGGATTCTTTTGAAAAATCAGGGGGAAAGTTGAATCCCAATAGCTGTAAAATAAGAATGTGGCAAACAACCATTCAATCATACTTTCATTCAATCATCAACCATTAACATACTTTTCCATCCTCAGATTTAGCAGCACTAATAAGGGGAAGAAGGTGAGGTTGAGGAGGCCTAGATTAGCCCATTCCTGTCTTCTCCTTCACCATGGTTAAGTCACAGACAGCTCACATTTAAAATGGATCTAACAAAAAGGGCCATAGACTATATTTAGAAATTCTGGGTGGAGGAGTGAAGATCTGTATTCCCAGGAGAATTTTAGTATTACACCAAGATTAGGTTTGTTGTAGACCATTACCCAGCTTCTTTCTACAGACCTAGCGCTTCTGCTGCTTGTAGCTCTAAAACTGGCCAGGTCGTGATACACTCTACACCCAACAACATCACCAGGTCACTTTAATTCTCTAGGTTACTTCAGGTAACTTACATGGTTTGGAAATGTATAATCATTAAAAATAAGTTTCATAACTAAATATCCAATGCTTGTGAAAGAAGAGGAACCACATAATTAGAATGAACTTTGAAGGGTGTAAAAAATATTACCTTCAAATGTATAAAAATCCTAGGAGATCCAATTATATTTGAAATTTCATATCAGAATTATTATCCAAGGAGATATATAATAGTTACCTGAATTATAAACAGGTCACACAAAAACTCAGTTTCTACAATAACTAAGAATATTAATTCAATCTGCCACTACACCTGACCACATAAATGCTGTAGGAAGGAAATGTGAATCAGGCTTTTTAAAAGAAAATGTGTTAAGCCTACTTACCATTTCATATTTTAGGAATGTCATCATTCAGTGAACAGGCTTCCACATATACAGGTATGCATGTACCTAACCTCCAATACATTATTACTAATCAGTTGTTTCTCTCTGCAAATTTCACAGGAAAACCTACATTCTTATTCTTAAAAAATATGGCTCCTTTGGTCTAAAAAGAGCCCATAGCCGGGTGCCAGTGCTCACACCTATAATCCTAGCTGCTCAGGAGGCTCAGATCTGAGGATCGAGGTTTGAAGCCAGCTGGAACAGGAAAGTCCATGAGACTCTTTGTTTCCAATTAGCCATCAGAAAACTTGAAGTGGAGCTATGAGTCAAAGTGGTAGAGTGCTAGCCTTGAACAAAAGAGCTCATGGGTAGCTCCCAGGCCCAGAGTTCAAGCCTGTTCACTATTTCTGACATTACTCTGATGAAAGCAACTGACTGAAATGCAAACATACATGCACATGTACGCACCCCAACGTGCCACCCATCTAAGTGAGATGCTTGAGTTGATGGTGGTCTCCACAGTCTTGTGAGGAGAGATCTGTTAGTTCAGGCTGCTCTGCTTTCTTACCTGATCGAAGTTGTCCAGGGCAGCATGCAGATTGGCCAGCATTCCTGTCGGGGGTTCATTGGTGATCTTAATTGAATTTTCCAGGAGTCCTTCAGGGATGATGTGCTCATTTGGTGCAGGGGCAGGCTCGGCACTCATGAACACCCTGTAATCTCTGTGGCTTCCTTGGCTGAATTTTTCAAGGAGTTTTTCCAAGGTTCCCAGCCACTTGGCTACCAAATGGACATTCTAAAAGACAAGTATGGCTTATGATTCCTATAAAATCTTACTATACAAGAACACTTTCCTATATAGAGATGTGCTGAAAACCCAGAGAACCATGGCTTGAGTTTTCCTTTATGAGCAACCAGAAAAAGGGGGAAAAAATCCAAACCAGAATGGACCACAAATAGATCACATACTCCAAATCTCCCAATGCACATACCTACTTCAAACACTCACCAGTGACTTCTGAGATGGAGTGGTCTAAATACTTTTCTTGGTTATAGTTCAAACTCCATTACTGAGACATTAATGGATTCGTTTAATAAAGTGTAAAATTTAAGAGACAGAAATATGCCTGATTCTCCACTTCATTGTTTCTGAGGCAAACTTTCTCTACTCAAACTCCTACTCATTAGCACAGGGACTCAAAGAGGAGTATAAAAGAAGAATGGCCAGTTGGTAAAGAATGACCACACACTGTTGAAAGGCTCCATGAATTTCTAACATTTCATTTTCTTAAATCTTAGAACTGTCAAAAGCCCTCCCCTTCTTGATTGCGCACACATACATACACACACACATGACTGTCACCACTGTTACTCTTTGCTTTTCAGTTTTACGGTTCTCACACTTCCAGCTTCCGATGGGTTAGGCCACCCATCAGTAATGGTTTGGTTTGGCAAAGTTCTTAACAATTTCAGTAGGTGAGGCTTTTAAGTTTCCTTTCCTCCCATGCTTGCTACTAGGTTACAGTGAGAATTTCCCATACCTCATATAATGAATGGACAAAACAATTACAAAACCTGTTTTGCAGACTCTTTTTATATGTCTTAACTCTCTGTCTTATGGGTCACAATACTACCTTACTTGAATAATGTAATTGAAAAAATACAAAAATATTCCAGACTGCAACTTTGAAGTCAAGGACAGAAAGCATCAGATGAGCTATTATGGACCCTAGGCATATCCTGGCACCCAGACTGAGTACTAGCCTGAAGGGTACTAGCTTTGGGAATGACGGGATCCTCTTACTTATTTTTCCAAGGACATAGAAGATAGCACATTTTTTAGATAGTCCACATTTCTTGAAAAAAAAAAAAGCTACTCATTGAGCCCGTGAAAAATGATTCGTTAATATTTGTTAGGTTCACTCACAAATTGTCCTCTTTGCATATGGAGATAAGTTGCCAGTCTATCTCCTTTATATCTACTTTTCTTGAGTGTGGACTTCAGTAAAATACAAGGTAAACAGTCCTAGAAATGTTGTCTGCTTACTGAAATTGGCTAATCCTAGGGTTTGGATAGAAACTTACTGACATATTTATATGTATCATCCCTCAATGTAATAGAAATTGCAAACAATATTGTATTGAGTTCCTGTCCTGTTCGTCTACTCTTTCTTCAAAGTCTTGCTTGTCTTTTTACCTATTAAATGGGTACTAGAAGTGTTTGGGATAGCTGAAGGCCTGCCATAGCGTCCCTCTTCCAGTTACTGTTTGTGTTTAGAAGAGGGGGTGAGGAGAGAGAGGACAGCTAAGCCATTGCATTCCAGGTTATGGGTTTGCCAGCAAGAACAAAAATAAAAGGTCTGGAATAGACACCACAAAGCAAGCGCTTGTTATGTAAAGGTCTTTCAAGATGTTTTGTTTTGCCTTATTTATTTTTGAATGTTATAACTTGAATTTGGGTGGGGGTCATCATATATATAAAAACCAAGAGGAAAACCTGTTTCTTTGAATAACATATTTGGAGATGGGTTCTGTATTCCTTCTAGTGCATTCTCTGGTCTGAGCTAGCAAACACATGAGAACTTTCAACAAACTCTTTTCTTTTTGTGGGGAAACCTTGAGGTTAACATAGTGTCGGCCAACCTTGTTTTCTCTGTTTTGACTGATTCTAAGCCTCAACTGTGAACTCACTGTCCCAACTTCTGAAGGAAGGTGTGTTTCTATTGAGGTATTATCTATTGAGAGCCATGCTATGTGGCTGGAGCCTGCCTCAACTCCTGGCAGCTTCTGCAGGGCTCCAGTTTTATCTCAAGCAGAAACACAAGATACCAGGTCACGCTGTACCTCTGCATAGGAGGGTAGCGTGAGCCAGGTTAATAAGTCCTTGCTCCTCAGAGAGCTGGAAGGAAGGAACAACTCAGCCATACCCACTAGCTCTGTGGGAGGGAGATGCTTGCAGACCACTCTAGGGCTGACGAATGGCAACATCAGCATCAACCTCAGAGCTTCACTGTAATCATGAGAGACCTAAGACAGGATAACTCATGAATTATATCCTCAAAAGAACCTTCCGGCTGACCATGTCACAAATCAAGGGGCCATGACTAGACCTGTTGGCAGCTAGTAGAGCTTACTATTTGTCCCTCCGTACCCTCATACCCCTGGGCCCTGGCTAGAATCCTCCACTAGGAAGGCTGCCCCAGAGAATATCAGACTGTGGAATCATGGTATGTGTGCTGTCAGCCCTGATAGGGATAAAGTTGTCTATTCTAATGTACTTTAAAAAAATTTTTTGGTACCAGTCTTGGGGTTTGAACTCAGGGCTTGGGCACTGTCCCTGAGATTCTTTGTCTCAAGGCTAGCACTGTATCACTTGAGCCACAGCACCACTTCCAGCTTTTCCTGAGTAATTTATTGGAGATCAGAGTCTCACCCACTTTCCTCCTCCAGCTGGCTTTGAACTGGGATCCTCAGAGTTCAGCCTCTGGAGTAGTCAGTATTACAGGAGTGAGCCACCAGCGCCCAGCTTAATGTCCTTAGTTTATAAGAAAGCAGTGCTATACAATTACTCAGGGGCAGAGTTTAGAGTTGTATAATACGCTATCTACATAGGGAGATAGATAGATGAAAGATGCTGATATAGATGTAGATAGAAATGGCATTAATTCTACTCATCCATTCACTCATTTATTCATGCCAGTACTGGGGCTTGAATGCTCTTTGGGCTTTGGGCTCTCACTTAACATTTTTGCTCAAGGCTGGAACTCAACCCATGTAAGCCACACCTCTGTTTCTGGATTTTTAATATTTAATTGGGGATAAGAGTTTCATGGACTTTTCTGTATGGACTGGCTTTGAACCATGACCTTCAAATCTCAGTGTCCTGAGTAACTAAGATTATAGATGTGAGCCATCAGAACCCAGATTGGCTTTGCTAACTTTAAAACAACATGCCACTTCAATATGACCCTAAGAATGTGGCCTTTCCACAATCTTGTGTGTCCTCAAGTACTATTAGAGTTCCAGATATCTGTATGTTAAGGAGAGCAGTGGGATTCTTCCTGGTATTTGAAAATTCTCAACCACTAGACAGTCACTCCAGAGAGGAAGGCCATCCCATTCCCCCATCATCTTTGGCATGGTGAGTGCTGAGAACAGGGCTAGAGTCAGCAGAGCATCGTGTGCTGTGTACAACAAGGGCCCCTCCCCATTGACGGGCAGCTCAGCTCTGCCCACCCGCTGTTTTCATGCCCAGTGTCTTCCATGAGAGTGAAGTGCTCACCTGAAGCAGGACCCAGTGCCCTCCTATGGAAGCCTTCTCCAGAGCCATTTCTGCCACCGTCTCTTGACCCTGTCCTAGAGACACATTGTGGAATTTTCCCGACTCAATCGTAAATCCAAGTCTTTTGCCTGTAAGGGAACAAAAGCAGGGAAGAGCAAATGACAACCAAGAAGAGGGGTGGAGTGTTTTGTGAGGTTCCCCTGTTCTCACAGCTGCTGTCTTCTAGGTCACTTGCCCAGAGAAACCAAACTAAGCTGTAGCGGTTTCTCTAAGCAGAATTTCGAGCCCTCCCCCCAGCCACCTCTGCCTTGCAAGACTTCAGCAAAGAGTGCAGAAGTCACTTCCCTTGGTTTTATAATAATGAAGCTGTTGACATTTTGATAGATGGCAGCATTGTTAGGGAGCTTTCTCAACTCCTGCAGGAGTAGCAAAGTACTGCCCGCATAAAAAGGAGCCAACAGGTGGTAGCCATCACGTCATTTCTTGAACAGATCAGTTTGCTGGGTAAACGCACAAGCTCTCACCTTGCAAGGCTGCATTTATATTGAGCACATTTGGGTTGGGGCTACATTAACCTGGTATTCCTGGTGTAGGCCGAGGGGAATAGTAATCCAGAGCACAAAGAGATAGGGCCTTGCACAATCAAATAGACTTGCTCTAATGACCATTATTTAGTCACAGGGGGCACGAGATTACACGAGCATGGAGAAAATTGCCCTCTGGCCCTCATATTGTCAAAAGGTAGAAAACAGTAACAAAAGAAATGTGCATTATGCCAACTAGATGAATGTTCCTTTAAAGCATTTCTTCAGACTACGGTGTTATTAGTCTCACATTTTCCACACACCCAACATTCAGCAAATAATAATAAGGATAATAATAATAATAAAAAGCAACCAGAAGATAGCTATGAGTGGAAAGGAAGGCTAAACAGTGGCAGGTGAAAGGGAGGAAGAACAGGCCAGCAAGCCTCCAGGCCACTCACCAAGCATCTCTAGCTCTTTAAGAGCATCCACCCCTGGAGACAGGATGAAGAACATGGGGATGGCTGTGCTGCTTTCTTCAAAGGCTTTACCTAAGTCCAATCTGGTCCTCTCCACATACCTGGCACCCAGTTTTTCCTCCACAAAATTTCTATAAAAATATGCAAAAAAACACAACGAAACAAAAAACAAGAGGATCATGGATTTTGACCTTGAAAAGTCTCAACACCTGGATAAGCAGCAGGAAACAGCTGTGGTTAAATAAACCGTATTTATCACATGGATGTCTTTTTACAATAAAATGAACCCACCTGAGTTTAGGCAGGAAGTTTATCAATGAAATCCTCTCTACTGGATAAACTGACCATCAGAAGACGACATTGCATTTTGGGGGTTTTTACTGAGATTCCCCTCACTTCAGAGTACCATCAGCTGCCTGTATATGGCTTTGCACCCCCCCAAATCTCCTGCCAAATTCTCCCCATTACTTATTAACAGTTCATTAGATTTGCCACAGTGCAATTTTCCAGCCTGCTGGGCTTCTCATGAATATACAAATGCTTTTTGGGGTGTTTCTAACACAAGGAAGCTCAATTAAGCAGGGATTATTCTCCAGCAGCATCAGATTTAACAGAAAGTAAGTACCACTGAGCAGAATTAACTTGTAAAGTAGGGTTCGGCAAAGGCCTCAGCAAAGGGGAAATTGACTGAACAAGACAAAGCAAAGGGAAAAAACCCAAAGGCACAGGAGTGTTATTGAAGGAAGAGGAACACAATAGGGAAGGAAGATGAGCTCTCTCTGGTGGGTGCATTCAAATGAGAGTAAGATTGGTGTGAATTAAGCTGCTTATTACCATTTGGAAGCAAGAGGGCAAAGAAAAAGGACACAGGGACCAAGATGCTTTGGGATGTCATTGGTTGTGAAGTTACAGAAACTAATTTTCTTCTTTGGCATGCACAACCTTCAGAGCTAGGTGCTCCAAACGATGGAAAGCATATTTAGATAATGAATGTTCCTGGCCCTCTAAACTCTGCTTACACCCATCTCTCTTCCAAAAATTTCCATCATTTCAGCATTGAAGCTTTTCAGGAAGAATACGCTGAGTCTGCCTGGTGGCCAACATACTGTGTAGTACTAGGCAAGTTTTAATAGTGGTGGCAATTATATTGCTAAATACCTCCTCATCCATGGGGATCAAGGCCTCCATTAGACCCTCACCCTTGTCCCCCAGGACCAAGTTTCTTCTATGTTAACTTGGATTTCCCGTGTCCCCGGCCCACCTGAGAGCATACGTCATCCTGTCAGGGCGCATTGCCCTCAAAATCATCAGCTTCTGTATTAAACTTTTCTTCTTCCATTCTTGTGGTAACTTTTCTTTTTCTGGACACTCAGATTCCACCCACTTCCTCCACTGCTTGGCAGATCCTTCCACATCTCGATCTAGCCCCCGAAATTCTTCCATAAGGGCCACTGCCTGTAACAGAGGAGGGAAACAGGATGGAATTCTGTGAGCAGCTCATGTGTGAGATATTGAATCCTAGGGAAGCAAGCTGTGCTAGAGAGTCTTCATTTTCTTCTCTGGATTTACCCTGCAGTCTTTCCTGACCTGCTTAGAGGGTGATCCCTACGGGAGTTGAGGGCTAACTAAGATCCTCAGTTCTCTGGCCTAGTTGGATTTTGCCAATTGGAAAGCACTGGTAGGAGACTGGTTTGGAGTGGGTAAAGGAGGAAGACAAGGGTATTTCTTTCCCAGTTCCTTACTGCAGTGGTGTGCTTTTGTAGTGACTTTCTCAGCCACAGGCCGCAGCTTCTATAGACTAGTTTCCTCCCACAGCCTCTTCTCAGTAGTTCTACAACTTGCTGCCCTCTCCCTTGCCCTTCCTCTCTCCCTCTCCCTTTCTCTCTCTTTAGTACCCTTCTTGTCTATGTTAAACTTTCTTGCCATCACCCCTTTGAACATGCCATGTGTTTTCTAATGGGTTCCTGATGTGAAACAGAGTTGAAATGGAATTCATAAGTCTAAAGTGATGATCTAATTAAAAATACAATCTAAATGTACTATAAAAATAAGACGCAACATATCTGTTTAATGCATGGAAATGTTTGTTTCTTAGAACAAAGAATCAAGGCAAAGTTTTGCATATACTGGACATCTCTAAGGAAGACAAAAGCTTGGAGGAATAAACTCTTAGCAACAGAATCTTCTGACAGAAAAATGAAATAAGGATTAAAATATGACTTCATTTTCCCTCCACAATATTCCATTTTGCGTAGATATTTACAGTGAGAGTAAACTACTGCAATGTTTAATTTTCAACACTACTGAGGAAAAGTAGACAAATACATAAAAAAAGAAATATTTTAAATAAATTGAAAAAAATCATTTAAATCACTTGTTATCAAATGTCCTGAAGCTGTCCATATTGGTTAATGACTTCTCTGTCCATACATTGGCTAAAACTCTTATTTCCAAATAGGAAATTAACCAGTTCAACATGCGAAGATTAATAAAAGAACATCACACTATATAGTATGTTTCTATAACTTTAATGGTGTATATCATCTGTATTTCTTAAACTATCTACGCCAAAGTGATGTAACCATTTAGAGCTGGGCACTGATGGCTCACGCCTGTAACCCTAGCTACTTAGAAGGTTGAGATCTGAGGATCACGGCTCAAAGCCAGCCTGGACAGGAAAGTCTAGGAGACTCTTAACTCCAATTAACCACCAAAAAATTGGCAGTGGAGTTGTGCTCAAAGTGGTAGAGCACTAGCCTTGAGCAAAAGAGCTGAGGGACAGTGCCTTAGCCCTGAAGTCAAGCCCCACAATCACAAAAAAGCCCACAAACAAAAAAAAATTAGAAACTAATAAGATCCTAATGTACCTTGATAGCACTCCATGACTGAGTAGTTAAGAAGTCAACAGGACTTGGGAAAGTGTGTTCAACTGGGAATCGAAGCAGGAAATCCAGTTCAAGGGGGTCAATCTCCTTCTTTCTCAACAAAATCTTGAAAGCACCCAGAATGGAAAAGGATCATTTAGTTTACATAAAAACCACAACGCAGAAAGCAGTCACTATTGAATAAACATGATCAAATAGGCAGAGTTAAGTATGCTGAGAATTCTGGTAGATTTCCATTCTATAACTGAAATAGAGAATCTTACAATATGACTTTGATCTGAAAACCATGATGAGAAATAGGAAGGGCAAATTCATTCCAATTATAACACCTATGGCTATATGCAGCATGATTTGGATGGGTTTCCATGTTTAATCTTCTGTGAGCAGGTAATTTTGCTTTAAATCTTGTGATACAAAAGACAAAAGTTGTTGGGCACTGGTGGCTCATGCCTAGAATCCAAGCTACTTAGGAGGCTGAGATCTGAGGATCACAGTTTGGGCCTGGCCAGCGAAGTCAATATGACTCTTATCTCCAATTAACCACCAAAAAGCTGGAAGTGGAGGTATGTCTCACATGGTAGAGTGCCAGCCTTGAGCAAAAAAACTGAGGGACAATGCCCAGACCCTGAGTTAAAGTTCCAGTACTGGTGTGTGCATATGTGTACAGGCATGCACTCATGTATGCATACACATAGTACGTGTGTGCACAAACACATACACAAACACAAAGCAAAGTCTCCAGTGACAGTGGACTGAATTACTATACAGAGGACAGAACCAGAATCATGATTCTAGTGCAGGTATTCTAGCCAATGAACTGTAAGGTAATGAAAGGTCTTTCTTATATGACTATCTTGAAGAAATCAGAAATTGCCTAATAGATATGACTAAGTAAACACATCATTAACTGGAATAAATTTAAAACAGTGTGATTACAGAAATGATTATAAGTCCACAGTACATTTGGAGGACACAAAGAAATATTCCTGATTTCTACATGCAAACTAGAATACTCCA
This sequence comes from Dipodomys ordii, assembly GCF_000151885.1. Lineage (NCBI taxonomy): Eukaryota > Metazoa > Chordata > Mammalia > Rodentia > Heteromyidae > Dipodomys > Dipodomys ordii. The sequence continues at coordinate 818,444 of NW_012267288.1, forward strand.
CAGAGTCCGATGAAATTTTTGAGTTATATGCTATCAAAAAATTCCAGATAATCAGTGGTAATACGCAATTAGTAGTGCTTTATTTTATTGACTAATTCATCGTAATTAAATTTAATTTCAGCAAATAAATAATCATACCAATAGATCTGAGGATTTCATTTACATAAATGATCAGGTGTGAGATAGACTGCAATTTGTCTGTGGATTCCAAGGGACGTTTTAAATAGATATGCATGACATTAGTTACCATGCCTGGCTTTTTCCTGTTAGGAGCAATATACATTTTGTAATATTTTGTTTTGTAATGCCTTACTCCTGTCTATCATATATTCTAGAATCCTTATGTTCATATACTCTTATTAGATAACCTAATAGAATCTATAAATATAAAAAACACTAAAAGAGAAGTTGCAGCATACATTATACACAGCTAGTCTTCATGAGATGTTTTTCTTGGGCAAAGCCCTTTGGAAGACCCAAGATATGTAACACCCAGACGTTTCTTCCAGGCTTTAAATGGTAGAAAAAGCCAAATAGTAAGCTAGCTAATAAAAGAAATTTGATTTATATCAAACAGCTTTTCTTTCCATTCCCTTTCTTCTTTTTTTCTCTTTCTTTTCTTTTTCTAAGGCTTAAACTCAGGGCCTGGGCACTGTCCCTGAGCTCTTTGTGCTCAAAGGTAGCCCTCTAACACTTTGAACCACAGCACCACTTCTGATTTTTTGGTGGTTAACTGAAGATAAAAGAGTCTCACAGACTTTCTTGCCTAGGCTGGCTTTGAACCGTGATCCTCAGACCTCAGCCTCGTAAATAGCATGAGCCACTAGAACACAGCTAAAACACTTATTTAAACAAATCTTTTGTATAAGTCCATATGAAAGGAATAAAAGGCCAGCAGGTCACACTGAAGATGTGTACATGAGACCTTAATGGAGTTCTCTTTACCCATTCATGGCTTTGTAAATAGGTTATTTTGTTTTGAATTGACAAATATGTACAGAGTGTAATGTGATGCTTTGATATGTGTTTACATTGTGGAATGGTCCAACCAAGTTAATTAATCTATATATCACCTCATATGATAATCATTTGGGGAAGGCACTGAGATATAAATATAGTCTATTTTAGCAATTGTAAATGTACATTTTTGAGGTACTAGGATTATACTTAGGGCCTTGCCCTTGTTCCGCTCCTGTGGCTGGTGTTCTACCACTTGAGCCATGTCTTCAGCCCAGCATTTTGTTAATTATTGGAAATGTAACATCACAGACTTTGCTGCTCTGGCTGGCTTTTAACTGCGATCTTCTAGGTCTTGCCTTTCTGAGTAGCTATGATTACAAGTGAGCCACCAGTTTCTACATTATTTTTAACTATGTGGAATAGAATAGTATACAGCCTTTAATAAGAAAGGAATTCTTTCATTAGCCAAAACATGGATAAACCCATTCATTGTTTTTTGGTGGTGGTGTTTTTTAGGAGTCTGAGAAATTCATTAGGATCATTCAGATCTGGACTTATAACCCTGAACTCAGAGAATCTTTTTAGTAGGATCTGAAAGACTCTTCATAGGAACTGAGATGGATGTAAGACATTTCTTAAGGAGATGACTGTGGTGGTCGATTAATGTGAATACCCATCTAGACCAAAACATATGATGTAGGCAAAGGCTGGCATATGTTCAAGTTCATGCTCTCCTCAGATCACCAAGTCTTCCAAAGAGGTGTCTTTGCTTTAGCAGAAGTACATGCTGAACAGAGGCATCTGCCTCTGAGATGCTTCTAAGGGATGGATCTCCTTACCTGGAAAGCCATCTGAGACAAAAATGTGAGCTTATCCTTCTCAAATAGTGCCTGGGTGGTATAGAGGAAGATGGCGTGGGTGATGCTCTCCATCAGGACAGAGATGCGTCCCTGTGAGTCCTCCACCTTGTCAGCCTGCTCTATTGCTCTGTGGAACAGCATGTTGAAAGCCTGGGGAATGGAGGTGACCAGAAAAGGGTGACAATTGGTACTTGAATGTCCAGCTAGCCTCAAAGCTCTCTGAGGAAGGAGGAAGAAGGTAGGGTTTTTATGGAGATTACAAAAGCTCTCAAAACAGTTCCTGGCGCTGAGGAAATGCTCACTGTTGGCTTGCTGGCATCATGGTTGTTACTGATAGCTTTCTATAAAACCTACTTAGGTTTTCTTCCTAGAAACCGGAAGAGATTATTCTTTCTCCTTCCACATTTGTACTTTAAAAAAATGTTTTAAACATTTTAACCATAATAAAATACACAAGCATAAAACTACATTAAGTGTATAGTTCATTAATAGTTTTAAATATTCCCATTCTTACACAACCAATCTCTAGAATTTCTTTTCCTTAAACAACTTCCATTGCTCTCTGACATCCATCACTGTTCTTTCTGTGTCTAGGAGTTTGATTATTCTTTGTGAACTACATGACTGGAGTCCCATTTGTCTTCTGGTGATAGGTTTATTTCAATTAGATAATGGTCTCAAGGCTCAACCATATTGTAGCACATATCAGGTCTTACATCTACAAAATAGAAACTGGAGGGAAATGTCTCAGAATCTGAAATTGTTAGTTTAATAAAGGAAAATTATAGGCTCTATTGAGATAAGGTTGAAAAAACAACCTAAAGTCAATTAACAGTTTTTCTCCTTTTTCCCTTTTCACCAAAGAAATACGAAGAATCTTTTTCTAAGACTACTACATTCTCCAAGTCAAAAGCTTCAAAGAACAGTCCCTTACACAGAACAAATCCTAAGAGCATTAAGAACAAATACACAAATGTAATGTGATGTTATTTTACTGACAGTCTACCCACACTGCCTCACTGAAAAGGGAAATAAGATCCCCCAGAGTTGCTGGCCTGCTGCAGCTGCTGTTGACTAGACACTCAGGACTTCTGGATAAAGTCATTGCTCAGAAATAAATGAATTTCCAGGTACAAGTTGAAACTTCTGCTGTTTTCAGTTTTGAGAAACTTTGTGGTGTTTAACTTATTTAGCATTACCTTCAAAGAGAATTGATAGATGGGGTTGATTTTTCTGAGGTCATTAATAACAAAATAAAGCAGAGAGGCTCTGGCTGCCACGGGTCTGTAACACTCTCGGGCCTCGTTGATTTTCCTTTCATTTTCTCTTGCTTCCATTACCTATAGAGGGGCCAGACAAGGTGAGCAACTGATTCTATATACACATCCTTGGAATGAAAGGACATATCTGAGCATGTTTGCCAGGAGTGGGGCTTGAACCCAAGGCCTCAGGCACTCATGGCTGGCACTCCAACCTGTGAGTCCTATCTCCCCTTTCAGCTCTTGGTTGATCTCAAGGCTTTATCTGCTCCAGCTCGCTCTGAACTGCAATCCTCAATCTCAGCTTCCTGAGTAGCATGAGCCATCAATGCATGGCAGAAAAGGATTAGTATTGAAATTTATCTATTTATAATTTATCTATTTAAAAATATTAGCAGAAATTAATTGTACAAAGGGATTTCACTGTGATATTTACTATATGTCTTGTCAAGTTCTTTGATCAGATCCACATGACTGAAGATACTTTCTTTCTTAAATCCTCTCTCTTCCTTTTCAACAGTTAGATTCATACTGTTAAATTAAGTTTACGTGGGAATGGACATCGCTCTTGTGCTTTAAAACTACAGATTTAAACAAACCTAATGGTTTGGGGTTCTCCAGTATTTGTTTCTGAGGAATGTCACCTTCCTGCCTCCCGGTTGTCTTTCTGGGCTTAATAACCCAGCTCTATCACCTCCCAGGGATGGCTCTTAAAAAGTCTACTGGGTCAATTCAATGCCAATAAATTTATTAGGCAACAAGGCATCCAAAAGCAGCCAAGGACAATAATACAACCAATTGCCATGTTTACTAAAATGCCTTTATGTGAAGACTCTCATGACTATCTTATTCTAATGGTACCAAATCATCCATATGCTCACATAGTTCCATTTGTTTTTATGTACCAACCTCTGGGCACACTCACAGAGTGTGTAATTAAGAGGAAAATCCACCATCACCAAATGATTCATTTTTGCTCAAAGGTCAAAAAAAAAAAAGTCTGCTTCTTTCAACTAGGGCTATTTACTGCTGGGTTGATAGCTTTATAAGGTACAATGTTTTTCCCCCAAGAATTTCTTTAGACTTGATTATTTGTATAGAAAGAAAAAGAAAATGTGCAGCTAAGAGGGAAGTCAATACATGGTTATATATAAAGAAGATAGGAAGCAACCTTTTAAGAGACAATTAGAAGTTGACTTTAAAGCTAAGACTTAATTTGCTTAATTGCCCTAATCTTTACTATCTGAGGAGCCACCTAGAATTCACTTACTAGAAAAAAAAAGTAGTGTAATTTGGGATTCCATTTCCTTGCTTAATTTAAGACACATGTATTGAATGTATGGTGACACAGTTTCTGCTGGGTAATTAATAGATTACTCAGTAATGAGGATATTCTAGAAGGCAAGCAAAGGTCTAATAATGAACATTAAAGAGTCAGTGGTCACTTGTGAGAGTCTCAAGTGCATTCACACACTTGGCACATCAGGACTCCTGAGGCATGTTTAGCAGGAGGCCTACTTAATGAAGGCCTTTACTTGCTTTTAGGAAGTATCATTTTCCCGGGGCTAAATAATATATTTTTAAATGGCAAGAGATGAACCCTTACTCCTGCCATCAACAGGCCTGAAATAAAACTTCAGCTCTAAGAATTTCTCTAACATTTCTTCCAACAGAAGCCAGGTGCCAATAATCACTCCTGTAATCCAGGCTACTCACAAGACTGAGGATTGCAGTTCTATGTCAGTCCAGACAGAAAAGTCCCTCTGAGACTCTGTATCCCTAATTAACCACCAGAAGGCCAGAAGCGGTGCTGTGGATCAAAGTAGTAGAGCACTAGCCTTGAGCAAAAGAGCTCAGGGACAGCGTCCAGGTGCTGAGTTCAAACCCTATGACTGACACCCCCCCCCCCGCCAAAGTGTCCAAAAACAGACTGGGTAACTTTCAAGGAGAGACTATAGAATATTGTCATGAGCAATTAAAATGCCTTTTGAGATGTTCTGGCTTGTAAGTTAACAGGCTCCAATTTTCTTCAAGTCTTGTTACATGAAGCTCTGATTTGATTCCTCAGTACAGAAAAAGCCAGAAATGTGGTCATTGCTCAAGGGTGGACTGCTAGTCTTGAGCAAAAGAAGCTCAGGAACAGTGCACAGGCCCTGAGTTCAAGCACCAGGACTGTAAAAAAAAAAAAAAAGGAAAAAGAAAAAACAAAAGAAAAAGAATATGAGCCTACCATATCTACCTTGGTTGAACTGCTCTCTGTGGCATTGGAAGGGCAAGCGCGACACTTTCATCACCATCCTAATCTGTTAAGTGACCTGAACTCCACAGACCATCAGTCCTCTCGAGGGAATTGCTACGTTTGAATCCCAGACTGCCCCCAAGTACTGCACCCGCTGGTGTTCTTCACCCATTCTGACCTGGCGCTCTATTTCTGCTGCAGTGGCCTTGGTTGTTTCCAATCTCTCCACCAGGTCTGTGTCATCCAGGAAGCTCCCCTCTGCTGCAGAAAGGCGCAGGAGCAGGTCATCCTCCAAGAGCTTCAGCTCTATCTTAAAGTCATTTTGGTGTTTTGTCAAGACCAGCTGATGTAAACCAAGAAATGCACGAGACACAGTGATTAAATACATGTTTAAGTGGAGTTTTTAATCCCAAACTTCTCGGGGCTAGTATAGGTATAATGAAACACAACATTGAAGCCATATTACTCTTAATTTTAACTAATTCTTTTCAAACACTTAAAAGGCATAGCAAGAACTGCTTAGAACACCATTATCTGGAGATTGAACCCTTGTCAGAACCATTTATATCATGAACCACTAGGAAGAATTTGTGTAGGAAGAATTTAAAAACTTCTGGTTTCTCCTCTGACATATAAAAGGCCTGGAAATTTCACTCTGTTCTCACAATGATAAAAGGCTAAGCAACAATTCTACTACAGAACCGAGGTCACAAGACCAACTGCCATCCTGAAAATTGTGTAAGTGAAATAGATTAAAACTATTGGAACATAGATCGAAACTGGTCAGTGGCTGGAGACAGAGCTAGACAAATGCCCTGCCAGAGTTCTCACAGTAAAGGCAGAAGAAAACATACTTCTGCCTTAAACAGGGGTAAATAATTACTTTGTGATAAACTCAGGGGAAAAGTAACAATTTTAGGTAGGTCCAGGGTTTTTTGTTTTCCCTAACAAAAACCTGCACACCAGGGAAACTACTTTGCCAGGGCTGGGACCTAGGGGGAGGCCAATTAGACAACTCCAGCACCTCATGACTCCCTAACTCTCCTAGGAAGGGAGAGAAAAGGTTGAGAAACTCTTTTGAAGATCACAGACTAGAAACCAGAGTCTACTAAAAAAAAATCCTTGAGAATTATCTACAAGATTATAGAATTCTAAGACTCCAGAACCATAATCATGGAAGCTGGTATACTTACAGTAGATTGTTAACAGAGAGCTGCAAGACTCAAATTCTATTTAAGAAAGGAGGTTCAGGGAAATTCAAAACAAAAAGGAAGCTAAGATTAAGAATTCTAGAAGACATTGAAGGCTATACCATCTATGGCTACAGGAAACATTTAAACACAGCTATATAAACATAAAATTCTACACTGAAACACTAAAACACTATCTTGGTTCCAACTATCCAATATATATTGTGATTGGCTTTCAACAAAAATGCAAAAAGACATGCTAAAAGGCAAAAGACACAGTCTGAAGAAACAGTGCAAATCTCAGAACAAGATGCAGGAGTATCACACCTGCAAGCTTAGCTATTCAGGAGGCTGAGATCCAAGAATACAGATTCTAAGTCAGCCAACGCAGGCAAATCATTGTGACTCTTATCTATAATTAATGAGCAAACCTCTGGAAGTAGAGACAGGACGCAAGTGATAGTGACAGCTGTGAGCAAAAAAGCTGAGCAAGAACACAAGGCCCTGAGTTTAAGCTCCAGGGCTGGTATAATAAATGAAACAAAATGCAAGTATGGCTGGATGTATAAATTATTGCAGGGAAATTAAAAATGATGAGGTGTCATATACTAAGAGCTCCAGTGAAGAAATGGACAACACACAAGAGCACGTGGGAAATAGATGAGCAGACAGATAAAAAAGCTCAGTGAACCAAAATAGAATACTAGAAATAAAAACACCAAAGCAAAAATGAAGCATGCTTTGATGGGCTCAATGATAGGCTGGTCATGGTCAATGATAGGCATGGTCAAGGAAAGATATCTAGTAGAAACTTCTCTGAAGAAAATCAAGAAAACTTCAAAGTTCAGAAGGCAAAGAATACCCAAAATCTATTAGATAACATACGTGTAACAGGAATACCAAAATGAGGGAAAAAAGGTTAAAGAAATATTGGGAGTAATCACAGCTAAACATTTTCAAATTTAATGATGGAAACCACAGAATGCCAAGAAGTCTACATCTAAGACACATAACATTCAAACTGCAGAAATCCCAAAGCAAAGCACATAATCTTGAAAGAATCCATGGTGGTAGAGAAACACCTTACCTATGGAGGGAACAAACATTGATAGACATACCAGAGAATTCCTGTAGTGAAACCGAACGAGGAAGAAAATGTAAAACATTGGGGGTGGGGGAGGTAACCAAACTAGATTTTTGTCTCCCTGTCAAATTACCCTTCTAAAATAAAAAAGAAACATAAGTCTGCGTAGACAAACAAAAATGAAAGAATTTTGCTGCAGTTGACCTGTTTGACCATAGACATTTTATTCACTGACCTGTTTATTCAAAAGTATGAGAGCAGAAACATATCCAGTGGATTCTTTTATGCCTTGGACCTTAGGTAAATAAACTGAATGACAGTAATGTTGTAAGGGTGGGGAGGAGAATGGTCTCTGCAATACCTCTGAAGCAGTTTAGTATATCTCAACACGAACCTAGATTGGTTGTAAGTGTATCTTAAAAACACTAAGGCAACCACTGAAATTGTTTTTTGAGTATAATTTCCATGCTAAGGGAGAAGAGATTTTGGAATCATGTAAAATCCTCAGTTGAAATCAGAGAAGGCAGAGAGAAAAAAGATATAAACAAACCCAAACAAGTAAAAATGTGACAAAGATGGCTGATAGTAATCCAATTCTATGAATAATCGCTTAGAAAGTGAGTTGTTTAAATGAATTAAAAAAACGGCATAGACTGGGAGAGCTTATTAATGACAAGACCCAATGAATGTTGTTTGCAAAGCCCAACAACTATTTTCCCTCTTTTACTAACATATATTAATTGGACAAAAGTGCATATCTTTGATCACATTCGCCCCCTCCATTATTCTTTCCAATTATGACAGTTGATAGACGACCTAAAAACTTGTAGGAACTCAATGTCATTAATCAACTGGATCTAATGACGTATTAAAAAACAAAAACTTTCAGGGCTGGGAAGGTGGCTCAGTGGTAGAGCACTTGCTTGCCTTGCATGCCTGAGGCCCTAAGTTCAATTCCTCAGCACCACATAAGCAAAAAGAAAAAAGCCGAAGTGGCTCTGTGGCTCAAGTGGTAGAGCGCTAGCCTTGAGCTGAAGAGCTGAGGGACAGTGCCCAAGCCCAGAGTTCAGGCCCCACGACCGGACCCCCCCCCCAAAAAAAAAACTTTCAACACTATCTCACAATGGAACATTTTCACAAAATGGATCAGAGAGTGAGCCACAGAACATACTTTACAAAGTTTAAAAGAATTAAAATCATAGAAAGTATGCTTGTGCAGCACTACAACATTAAATGAGTTGTCAACACATAGGTAGAAGGCAGAAAGGCCAGGAAAACTAGGAGAACAACGCACTCAAGCATTTTTTCCCCATTCCTCTTCTACTCCCTTGCCCCCTTCTCCCATTCCAACCCCTTTCCAACCTCTTCTTTCTCATCACCATCTTGGCACCAGTTTAGTTCATGTCCAAAATATACCAATACCCCCTCCTCTTGGCCACTAATCAGAGTGTCAGAGTTGCTTGCTCTAAGGACTGAGCAACACAAACTGGACAATATAGAAGTAAAGGGTTCCCATAGGTCAGCCAGGGTGCACCAGCAGTGCCCAAGCCTTTATGGAAAAAGTCAAGACATAAATGAGTCAGCTCACGAAAGAAAACACTGATGATGGGAAAGAGAGGAGCCCCCTCTTCCAGTAGTCCCCAGAGACCACAGACCACTTCCTTCTTGAGCTGTCCTATCTTCACCCTACTTGCCTCTATACCAATGACACTCAACTTATGACCCAAAAGCCAGCACCACTCTCTATTTTCTTACCTTAAGTTTCTCCAAATCTGGCCTTTCAATACTGACTACCTCTGCCAGCAGCTGGGCTTCAAGACCATCTTCTGTGACTGTGAAATTGAGGAGGGTTGTCTGAGCTTGCAGTTCTGGCTTATAGTGAGGATTTGCCAGTTTGGTGTGAAGGATGAGGCGGAAGTTCTTGTTAAATTCACATTCTTTATCTCCAATTTTGATATACCTACAGGGGACATAACACAAGTGGTTAAGAGAGGCCTGGAACAGATGCTCAGGCATCATTCCATTCCTGTAATCTGATAGTGTGTCAGCCAAAAGACAGGAGAGTAAGGTTCCCACTGCTCTCAGTTTTCTTAAAAGATAGGACTAAAAGTTACTGTGAAAGCTCTGCATGACCAAGAAACCTCATATGAGAAATGGTGACAGCAATAGCACTCTCCTTGTAATGTCAATCGAACACTTAAATACAATCAACCTTACAGCAGCAAATGTTAGCTTTTAATATCTTTCCTGTGATTAAACTTATACTAAACATCGTCAATCTTTGTTTCCTTGCAGAAGATCCTATTATTTTCATAGCAAAACACTGCTATTCTTTACGGATAACACAGGGATGTAAGTTTCAACGTAAATGTATATACATATATACATGCACACATGCATATATATCTGCATATGTATATATACATGTAGAGTACATCTCTATTTTTAAATGCATTAATGTGTAAAGTATTACTGTACAATAAATCATTACCATATACATACATTTTGTCATTAAAATGTATATTTTATTTTTCTAAAAGTAAAATATTAAAAATATATACATAATTAACCTTACTTTTTACTCTCTTCAGCCTCTTTTATGTTCTCTTTTTTGCTAGGATCCTGCTATTTGTATTGCATTAGATAAGAACTTTTCAGTTCATGCAATAGCCAGGACAGATAGAGAAACCCAAACCATGCATACTGGCACTTCTCAAACTTTTTAGGTAGCTAGAACTTCACAGGATGAAGAGTCATGTAAGCAGCTGGCCAAAACAAAAAAGATCTGTCTTCTGTTGTATCTTAACATCTCCCTATTAAGTGTATAGGACTTATGGATTGCAGGGATGCTATCATCAAAATGATAGGATTTTATGCAAAGCCCATGTAATTTTTAATCTAAACATAATAGTTTAAGCCACAAGAAGAGAAGACATATTTACTACCAGTTTCATTGACATACAGGTGAAATGGTATTTCACTACTTTGATCAAGTTCAGAAAATCAAGTATAGTCAAAAGAAAAGACACTATGGAACAGGTTGAGCATTTACTTGCAACAATTAACAAATAGTGGGTGAGCTATCAGAATAAAATAATGCAGCAATTTCAAGAAAGTTGTTGGGGGGGTAGATGTTGTTTAAATGTATCTTAGTCACAGAAGGATGGTGTCTGAGATGTATTGGTCACTCTACTTGCATGGAGAAATTTTCATGAGAAAATTCCTTAATGTAAAGAGATTATAAAGAAGTATAATTTTTGACAGGGGTCAGTGGCTCATGCCTATAATCCTATTTAGGAAACTGAGATCTGAAAATTGCAGTTTGAAGCTAGCTTGGGCAGATAAATCTTCAAGTACTTATCTCTAATTAACCAGCAAAAAGCCAGAAGTGAAGGGATGGCTCCAGTGGCTTAGTGCCAGCTATAAGAAACATAGCCAAAGGAGAGCACAAAGCCCTGAGTTCAAGCCCCATTACCAACAACTCTGCAAAAGGGTAATTTTCCTATGTTACTAAAGCTTTACTAACCTGAAAATGAATGTTTTAAATCTCAGAGGATAAAACTCATCAGTATTCCAAAGTGATTGTTTCCAGGACCACATGTGGACAGCAGAGCCGCGGAGGCTCAGGTGCCTTCAGTTGGGTCTCCTATACCCATGGGTGCAGAATCCACAGATAGAGAGGCTCCCTTGTGTACTATAATGTATGTGAATCTGAAAAACCTTAGGCCTACCTTAGTCACAAAAGATCACACATTGTATCATTCCACTTATTGGAAATGTCCAGCCTGAGCAAATCAATAGTGACAGAAAATAGATTAGTGGGTACTTAGGACTTTTAATTCTGAAACTGATTATGATGATGGCTATCCAAATCTGTGAATATACTACATACTAATGAACTATGTGCTTTAATTGTACACTTGAAATGGATCAGATATTATGTGAGTTATATATCAATAGAAATCTTGAAAAAAATTAGAAGGTCAAATCATTCACATATGAATTTTTATCATTAGGTCAGCTTAGCAACCATGTCAACTGTAGCTTCTCAGAGGCTCATTCTTATCTTTTGAGTACAATGAAGCATGTCACAGCATGGTCGCATTGACAAGGACACTTGTTCTGTGTGTGTGTGCATGTGCATGCATTGCATATGTGCATGAGTACCAATGTTTGAACTCATTCATCATGCATTCTCTTGGCCTTTTCTTTCATCACTGGCATTTACCCTTTGGTTCTGATTTTTACTGGTTAGAGATAAGAATTTTGCAGATTTATCTGCCCAGTCTGTCTTTGAACTTTGATCCTCAAATCTTGGCCTCCTGATAACCTGCTCACCCCACCCCCCTTTTTTTTTTGATTGCCAATACTGGGGCCTGAACCCAGGAACTGGGCACTGTCCCATAGGTTTTTAAAAAAATTATTATTGTAAAAATACCATACAGAGGGGTTACAATTACAGGGGCAAGGTAATGAGTACATTTCTTATCAAGCATTGTTGCCTCCTCCTTTGTTTGTCCCATAGGTTTTTGCTCAAGGCTAACGTGCTACCTCTTGAGCCACTGTTGCACTTTTGTTGTTGTGCTAATTGGAGATAAGAGTCACAAAGACTTTCCTACTTAGGTTAGCTTTGAGCTATGATCCTCAGATCTCAGCCTCCTCAGTAGCTAGGATTACAGATATGAACCACCAGTGCCTGGCTAGCTTGTGCATGCACTTATGTGTGCTCGAGTAGGTGTGTGTAGACATGGCTAGCCTGGCCCTGTTTTGAGTGACAGCATACTCAACCAGATCTGTAGTGGAGAGAATCATTAAAACTTCCATCACTTGAGCTTTCCTTTGTACAGAGTTCCAAAATTGTTCCAACAAATACATCTGAGGAAATCTCTGCTAGTACTGCTCACTAATTGCTCTAGTCTAGTCCTCACAATTGCATATTTTTCTTAAGTGAACTTCAAGAGTGTCCATGTCATGGGTCTTGCATTTAAATGAGACATCAAAGTTTGCATTTCCATAATGGAGCAAGCACATACACACCTGTGTACATTCTGTGTAAATTTCTGTTTGTTACTCCATCTGGAGACTCTCAGAGAATGCAACATCTGGCAAAAACTTCCATGGTATCCAGTTGACTTTTCCCTCACTGGCTGATTTATTTTCACTAGATTTAAGTTTGTATTTCATAAACTTCATGTTCTAATCACAGAGTAAGACAATTTAGTATGTTTGTGTTTTAACACTTTAAATTGAGACTCAGCCCTGGTAATCTTACAGAGACTGAGCTCTGGATGATTGAAATTTAAAGCTAGCCTAGGTAGGGAAGTATGTAAGTCTCTGTCTCCAATTAATTAGCAAAATGTTGGGATGGAGGTGTGGCTCAAGTAGTAGAGTGCTTGTTGTGAGCAAACAAGCTGAGCAAATGCAAGGTCCTGAGTTCAAACTCTGATACTGGCCAAAATTGAAGAACTCTAAAGCAAGATTAAAATTTTCTTGATTAGAATTTTCATGATTGTTGTGCTCTTATGGGACAGCACTTATGCCAGAATTGGGAATTATGGGTAAGAAGTTAATTTTGAGACAATCGTGGTGTATATCAATGCTATGTGTGTCCCCTTGTGTACATAAGAATAAAAGCAAATCACTAGCAATGTAACATCTTTTTTAAAGTACTGTTAGAAAAATCTAGATCTTTTGGAGCACCAATGTGATGCCAGAAGTGGAAAATTGTACCCTGACTCAACGTGAGGGGTTACAGTCAAGAATAAGTGCACTAAAAATACTGTATAAGGGAGGAACTAATGCAATAGTAATATATACAAGACAACATGTTAGACATGGTCTGTACAACTTGGGGATGAGGGTGGGAGGAGGGAAAGTAGGAGAAAGATGAGGGAAGGGGCAACAAGTTTGACAAGAAATGCATTTATTACCTTACTTATGTAACTGGAACCTCTCTGTATAGCACTTTGACAATAAAAAAAGTGAGCAGTGCAAATAAAAATTGTATAAAATGATCACGTATATGAGGCACACACAAAGCATAAATAAACTTTCATCATTAGACACTTGGGTTGCATCCTCAAAATGTCTCCTTATATATAAGCAAATATCTTAAAAATTTTAAACTAAAAATCTGAAACACCTCTGGTTTGAATATTTCAGATAAAAGGTACTCACTCAGCCTGTAACAAATGTTAGGGCTTAGTGCGGAATTCCTCTAAAAGGGGAGGGAAAACCTGTCATAAGAGGACCGAAGCAAACATTTCAGGCTCCATGGGTACAGACATCGTTGTCATCTATGGTTCTCATGTACAACCCTTTCAATATCATTCTCAGCTGACTGGTCCTGCAAGGTAGGTCATTTGCCTGCATCTCTCTGTTTCCTTAATTTTTTTTTACTTTAAGTACTTGTACAAATGAGTTTCATTTTCACAAGACAGACTATGAGCACAACACATCTTGGTCAATGTCACACCTTCCATCCTTCTCCCTCATTATCTTTCCCAATCCCATCCAGACCCTTAAATTATGTAGTTCAACTTTTATATCATGAAAATTGAACATGGTGGCTGTATTTGGTCACTCTTGCCCCTCCTAGCACGTCTCTTCAAGATGGTGCTTCCAGGGTAATTTCTTCTCAAAGCATTATTAGCTAGTGCTTCCAATCAACAACTACAGGAAAATATCTCCCCCTATCTGAATTCTCAAGGAAAAGAACTTCCACAAACAAGGCCAACTTGGCACATGGGGCTCTGATAATATTCAGAAGATTTAGGGTGAATATTTTAACTGGTTAAATATTTAGCCAAAACTCTGAGCTACAGCCATGCTCTATAAGACTCTTGGTGTTACTCTGGCTGTGTATCTCCCTTGTAGGCATTCACGCATCCTGAGACTCTAGCAAACCTGAGTTGGAGAGCCATACACATTACTTTGATAGGTCTTATTTCCTCTGTGAGGAGACAGAGTTAAAGGCTGATGGGGAGCCAGGGGAAAGGCAGGCGTGGAAGAGTTCTGCTACGGCAAAGAGGAGAATGCTTTAAAATTAGGTTTTACATTTTGCTCAGAAATATAATGCAATAGCTTTAGATTTCCCAGTGATAGTAAATTATCCTCAATTGGGTGTTTATGATCTATGAAAGGCAAAAATTGTATAATGACTCAGTAAGTTTTATCACTGCTGTTAGGTTAATTTTTGGTTAATCTCCTATCTGGGAAAATGAAACTAGACTGTTAGTAGTCTCTCATGATTTGAAGAATGAAAAAAAAACAATGGAGTTAACCAGAGGGGTGGGGAAAACAGAATTATTTTGCTGTCTTTGTAAAGGACAGGAAATGCAGACTTCTAGAACCAAGGGCAGCCACCAGTTCCTGAAATTAAACCAGGAGCAAGAGCAGAAGGGAAAAGTCAAAGACTAGGAAGTCTAGCTCCTTTCTTAAAGCAGGGCTCTTAAGCCACTGCTGGCCTCACTGCCACCAAGACGGGGTATACTGGCCCCTGCCATGAAATCACACTGAGCATCAAAGGGTGTCAGAGTATCAGTTGCGCCCAGGGGACCTGGGTAAGCTCCTCTCCCCTTCTCTGGCTGAGATTTGCTGATTTAGAGGTGACATACTGATTTTGAGACCTTGGAATTGGAAGAAAAATTATTTTTCCCAGTACAAACACTATGCTGTAATTGACTAGGACATCAGTAAGTCAAAAACATCCCATCTCACCTAGAGGAGTTGTAACTTTTGAGCATGCAGTGCCCCTAGAGATGGTCCAGCTGATTCCTTTTAATGGACTTGGAGAATTTATGATTTTATTTATGATCACATCACTTAAGTGGCATTGTAGGATAGGTCAACCTGTTCTGACAGACCTGTAATATCTCAGTTAAGCTGTTTGACTGATCACAAAATGATATTGAAAGAATATGATGGACTTGGGGTGGATCAACAGCACCAGAGAAACTGCTGCTAGACTAAGACAATTTTAACATGTTAGAGCTTATTTGGAGGTTCTATCAGGGGAGTGTAGCTACTCATATACCCTTGAATGAAGACTGGTCTTCCTGGGCTGGGAAGATGGCTCAGTGGTAGAGCTCTTGCCTTGCATGCATGAGGCCCTGGGTTTGATTCCTCAGCACCACATAAGCAGAAAAAAATAAGCCGGAAGTGGCACTGTGGCTCAAGTGGTAGAGCGCTAGCCTTGAGCTGAAGAGCTGAGGGACAGCGCCCAGGCCCAGAGTTCAGGCCCCATGACCAGACCCCCCCCCAAAAAAAATGACTGGTCCTCCTCTATCTAGGATGGTCGTCCTCTTCAATGGAGCGTGCAGCTTCGGGAGGGACGCACAGGGAGCTGTGAGGGAGGAAGGGAACATACACCTAGCCAGCCAGATCAGCCCAGTCAACCTTGGTGATCAATGGGGTAGCAGATGTCATAGCCAGATGGCTCTCACATCCTAATTTTTAACATTTTATGGTTGAACTAGACCCCTGTGGTGAGGACCCTTTGGGCTGATCATGTTGAAGACCACTCCAGAAGAACTAGCTTGTCCGTGTGAGGACCTCAGTGTGGCTTGGAAGGAGGAGCTATAGAAACTGCAGCTGGACCAGGTGAGATCTGCTTGGGCTCCTGACAGGTATCTTAGGAGACTAGGACAAACATAGTATGACTGCTGCCAGCCCTACCACCATCCCTGACTTAAGGAGAAAGTAGTAATTTACAAAGTGACCTGTTGCAAAGTGCTCAGCCAAATTGTCGAATCAGCCTATCCCCATCTTCGACATGGAAAGTGAGTATATCTACTCTCTGGCCTTGGAGTGTCTAGCTCATCTCTTCAACTGGATTCCTCTGTCTACCAGCATCACCCAATCCCTTTTCTTTACCATCTTCCATTTTGCCTGCTTTGGGAGTGACATCTGGGCTAGAAAGTTGGCAGCAGTGAATGGCTAGAATTGTGTCCTGGGACAGGAACATGGCAGTTAGCTTGAGTGAACAACTGATATGCCCAGGTGAACATATGAATTCTACGGACACACTTCAGGATTGCCCCAGATGTTATTCACAGGCACTAAATACAGGCAAACAAAATAAATTTTCCTCCCAAACAGAGTACTTACCAAAACTGTTTAAAGATAACTTAAAAGGGAAGATAGTGGAGGCACCTACAAAGACACACATTTGGGAAACAAAAATTCAAGTCCATCAAGAACAGCAACTACATAAACACTTGTTATTTAAGGGCATCATACATCCTTTATTGAGTATTTACTCACATCCATGATGAGCCACTGAAGGATTTTTTTTCAAATTATGGCAAGATAGAAGGGAGACAGAAGTCAAGATCAAACTATGAGATCAACTATGGACCCTAAAGAACAACACTTCAACATTTGTAAAAGACTCCAGCTGGAGATGCCAAACCACGTAACAACAACCAGTCACACTTTTCAACCAAAGGAGGTACCTGATACAAATGTACAGGCATCACAGGATGAGAAAACCCACAATGATAGGTTTGCTCAGAAATGGAATGAACTTGGGAGAACTGCTATGAAAAAGACAACTTCTAAAATTGTGTGGACTAGGCATTAAACAGCTGAGAGCCTGTCAAATGAGAAGACAGAAGACACAATCAGGAATTTCCAGGCAGGTTTGCTCTCAAGGGTTTTGTCTCAAAATAGACAAGGTAAAACAACAGTAGACAAATGTTAGTGTGGGAGAAACTAGCCTAAAAGACTGATACAAGGAAAACAGTAATCAATACTCAAAAGAAAGTGCTCAAAACACCACAAAACTATTCAAAAAACAGCAAGGCATGAAAGAATCTAAAGTATTTCCTATTACTACTTACGAAATTAGACCTGGAACAGATATTCACAGAAATTCCTCTGTGAGGAAGTCTTTTGATTTGAAGATAATGGAAAATTTCTGCCATGGATGATCATTTTGAAGTTTTTCTTAGGAATTGTTTTAGTCATATAACATTGATTCTATAGAAGGGCATTATTGAAGTGTCTAGAATCTAACTAGTGTACTGGCTGCCATTAACATCTTAGTAAATGGGAAATTCTAGAAAATTATATCTGAAGTTTTTCCTCACTTAAAATTTCTGGGACAGGGGCTGGGAAGGTGGCTCAGTGGTAGAGCGCTTGCCTTGCGTGCATGAGGCCCTGGGTTCAATTCCTCAGCACCACATAAGCAAAAAAGAAAAAAGCCAGAAGTGGCACTGTGGTTCAAGTGGTAGAGTGCTAGCCTTGAGCTGAAGAGTTGAAGGACAGTGACCAGGCCTAGAGTTCAGGCCCCATGACTGGACCCCCCCCCAAAAAAAAAAATTTCTGGGACACATACTTTCCCATACCAGGAACATTCCTGAAACATTGGTTCACAGTCCCAGGCTAGGGTTTCCAGCCCCATAAATGACTGTTACAGAGGAAGCCTGGGAACATGACCCAGTGTTTCAGTAAAGCTCCTGTCTAGGAAATTCTAATCTGTTTTGTGTGTTCCAGAAAGTATGATAAATGGAAAAATCACTTCTATAATATTTGTGGGAAATTTGAAAGATTAAAGAAAGATAATTTTATAAAGATGTTTTTCAGATGAGCAACTTCTTGAATATGTTGGCTAGTATAATTGTTTTGGGAAAAGTACATATTGGTAAATCTTCCCAGATATGTTTTCTGTTGATTGATATAAGATATATTTTACTTAAAATTAGAATTGTCTAGAGTTTGCTGAATTTAATTATTTGTAATTACATAGCTGTACAATGTTTCCATGTTATTTCTATGTAAAATATATTAATGCAAAAATAGGCTATCACCAGAAATCTTCAATGTGATTTGAAGTTCAGCTTTAAAGGATTTAGTAAAATATTGTTTTTACATTTTTGAGAAACTGTAAGCAATGGAAAACTTCAAAAATAATTTTCTAGAAATCTTCCTTTATTTGAATATGAAGTGAGTTCATGTAAAATTGGAGAAAAGATACTGTTCTCCTTAAATGTGGTTTAATTTTAGCATTAACATTTTTCATATATACTTTGTGGTGCTTCCAAGAATTTGTAAAATCTGAAAAATTTCCAAAATAAATTTCCTTTCAGAAGGAAAAATTGGATTAACATTGACTTCTCCAGTGTTAACTTGAAATTCTATAAATAATAAATTAAAAATAGAAAAAATAAGTCATTTAATTTATAGCAAAGTTTTGTACCTCCTGGCTTTCAGAGATAGAAGACAATATTTGGCAAAATCAATTATTTTTTATAATAATGACAGTCATACCTATTAACCTTTACAATTCAGCTTTTACTGAAACAAGCTTTGTCAGAAGCAGGGGAGGAAGGGAGAGATAGAATGAGTGAATACAGTCATAATAATCTATGTTCATATATGAAAATGGAAGCAGATGAACTTGAGGGGATGGGTGGGGTTGGGAGAGATGATGGAGGAGGTTGAAGGGTGACATTGATCCAGAGGCACTAAACACATAAAGTAAAATGCTAAATTGAAGCCTGGATGTACAGCTATTTAAAAGATAACCTTAAAATGAAAACAGAAAATTAAAATAAAATTCAGGACAATTTTATGTGACCTTCCCACATATGTTTACAAGACATTCCAAACAATCTCATCTTCTTTATAACTCTCCCTACCCCGTCCCATTCTCTTTCCCAGTTGTTACTGATATTTAACAGTCTATAAGATGCTTATCAAATATGTATAAATTGTATTTTTATGTAGCTTGCCTTCATATATATCATGTTTATAAAATTCAGTTTTATATGCTAGATTTTCATAAAAATCAATTATACTGAGAATATGAAAAATTATTTAAAAGTTTACTCAAAACCTAGGCAAAAAGTATTTTGGCATGAAAAGATGTATTTAGTCTGGACTTCTTTCTTCTAGAATGAATAGCTGGAAACTAAGGAAGACTCTTACTAAAAATGTTCTCCAGACAGTGTACTTACAATTGTTGAAAATAATATGTTTGGGATCATAAAAACTTAAGAGAATATCTCTAGCAATTAGAACCATTTGCTCTGCGTACCAGAACAAATGCCATTTGTATTTTTTATGGCCATCCAAAGTTAATCATGGAAGACCAGACACTCCATTTAGAATAAAAACCAACTTACAAGAGCAGATCAATGTCCTACTAGGACACTGGGAATTCTTTACCTGGAATGTTTGCAGTAAGACTTTTAAAAGATTTGTAAAATTTAAGATTTAGAGAGATATCTAAAGATCTGTACTATTATTCTATTAGAGACTCTCACTTTAATGTCAACAGTTCAGATAGCTAACATATTCTCGAAATACAAGGAATTCCACTGCGGGGGCTTTTTAGTACCAGTTGTCAGGTAAAGAGGTAGTAGGTGGGTTTAGGGTAAGTAAATAATATAGTCCCACCAGCTGGGGGAGGGAGAACCAAATTCCAGAGAAGAAATCAACTTTTCAATGGACATCTAAAAGCCTTCAGCACATCCTGCTGTTTAAAATTAAAAGCTGCTAGGTTAGACTTGTGAGCTCCCACAGTTATGGCTGAGTGTAGCCAGAAAGCTCAGGTGAGCCCAGCAGCAAGAGGGAAGCTGTCACTTAGCAACCCCAGCAGGAAGGGCTGTGCAAGTTGGTCAAACGGGGTTTGTCAAGAAAGGTTTTGGCTGAAAGCTGCACAGCTGGCAAGACGTTGAGGGAAAGGAAGGAAGGAGTCCTCAATGGAAATGAGTTAATTGTCTTACTGCTTCATACTGTTAATATAACCAACATATCCTTCTAAGATAAAAGCAAACTTCAATTAGGATTAAAAAAAATTTTAAGCTGCTGTTTCAGAACTCTGTACAGAGAAGAGAGAGCCAAGATAGAAAATCACAGCAGGAATTTTCCTGTTACACACACACACACACACACACACTCTCTCTCTCTCTCTCTCTCTCTCTCTCTCTCTCTCATTCCAGTACATTTAAATACCATGGCATGATATCAAACACAAACAAATTCTGAGTCCATTTAATCTTTTCTTCTCCTCCTCCTCTTCCCTTCCTCCTTGAACTCAGGGACCAAATGCTTTTCTGCTCAAAGCTGGCACTCTACCATTTGAGTCACATCTCCATATCTAGCTTTTTGGTGGTTAATTAGCCATAGGAGTCTCAGACTTTCCTGGATAAAGACAAATCCTTCTGATTAGCTAGGCCTACCTGCCACTAGAGCTCAGCTAAAATTTGCTTTTTTTTTTTGAAGAAAAGGAAAAAATCCTAAGGTTCTTCATCCATGGTCTGGTTTGATATTTATTTTCAGATAAAGTCAAACAACTGTTACCAAGACCATGGTAAAACTGAGAAGGCAGTAGATGTAACACTTTTTTAATATGTGCATTGAATTTAGGAATAGAAAAGCTTGTTTTTCTGTTCATAAAGTTTTGAGTTTAGGAAAGACTAGAATGCTGACTACCATGTATTAGAGCATGAATGACCTTCAAGAATCTGACCTACAAGGATGACAAGAGAACCAAATACCTCTGGGGTTCCTTTAAAATAGTTTGCAGTTCATGAGTGTCCATTCTATCACACTATGGGGTTTAACATGATCTATCTTAAGATCCACAAGGACTGCATTCACAGATCTGCAATCAACCATAATACAATCATGTGGCACAATGCCAAGAAGAGCAACCTAGTAACAGTTCATAAACTAGAAGCTTGTTAACTGAAAGCAATTCTTATGAATCTTTACACAACTTAAAGAAACCTAGTCACTATAAAACGTTTACAAATGTTTACTGTATTAATTCTATAAAAATGAAATTTTATATCAAATGGCTAATATTCCTATTAGCCAACTTTAAGTATATTTTTAGGGTGTGCTAAAGATGACTGTTAGAATAACCAAATGACAAGTAAATGCACAATTAAGTAGGAATCACCTTTCAGAATATTTATATTCTGAGAAACAAGTGAAATTCATTATGCAGTATGTTCACTCCAGTTAAGATTAAAGTTCAAAAATCATTTCTTTAATATTTGGGGGATGTTTGAAAGATTAAAGAGAGATAATTTTATAAAGATGCTTTTCAGATGAACAACTTCTTGAATATGTAGGCTAGTGTAATTGTTTTGGAAAAAGTACATGCTGATAAATCTTCCCAGATATGTTTTCTGTCGATTGATATAAGATATATTTTATTTAAAATTAGGATTGTCTAGGGTTTGGTGAATTTAATTATTTGTAATTACATAGCTGCTATCAGCCTGTGGCCATTTTATGACAGAGGTATCCACTGTGTGGGTCAGGTTCAACTGTATATCTCCTCAAACACAGATTTAATGCACTATTGATGAAACCATTACTCGAACCAAATTAAAGTCTGGGCTGATCTATTGGTCCTCAGGGAGCTGTCAGACATGAAAGGAGTAATTAGTATTCATTACCTCATATTCCACAACATCCCAATTATTAATGAACTTCAACTTTTGGACTATGTGATATCTATCACAAGCATTTCTCAGACATTCATTATTAGGGAGAATAAACAGTGGCTTTTTAAAAAGGACCCTCAAATAAACAACTGGAGTAAACAAAACCACTATTAATAGTTGAAAACTTCCCCAGGTATGTGAGTTTTTTCTTAATATATTTTTTTTATTGTAATGATGCTGTACAGAGGGGTTAAAGTTACATGAGCAAAGTAATGAGTCCATTTCCTATCGAGCAGTGTTACACCCTCCTTTGTTTTTCCCCTACCATCCCTTCCCTCCTGACCTCCCCAACCTCCTCACCACACACAAAGTTAGTTTTCAACATACTGTCTTTTTTGTGTGTGTCCGGTTGTGGGGCCTTAACACTGGGCCTGGGCGCTGTCCCTTAGCTCTTCAGCTCAAGGCTAACGCTCTACCACTTGAACCACAGTGCCACTTCCAGCTTTTTTCTTTTTTCTTATGTGGTGCTTAGGAATTGAACCCAGGGCCTCATGCATGCAAGGCTCTACCACTGAGCCACCTTCCCAGCCCTCAACATATTGTCTTGTACATCTCATTGTTACAATGGGTCATCCGGAATCCTTGTTTCAGCATTTTGTTATTTCCCTTCCCCTCCCAAAATTAGAAAAAAAAATGTATATACAAGATGAGGACATTGGAATCAAATACAGAGACAACAGGGATTGAGGTACATGAGTTTTTAGCGGGACTATCACAGTGAGTATTCCACATGTATTTAAGGAATGCAATAAAGGGATTGTAGAACAATCTACAGCTTTACAATCTTTGTAAGGGACACGTTCTTCCCACCTTTCTTCTTTCAGTACTGTCTTACCTTTATGACATGAAGGAAAATGGATCCGTAATCCCCATAGCTAACTGTATAGGGCATTCCACAAGGACAGAAAATCTAGCAACATGTTCAGTGCTAAAGACGAAAGGGAAACAAAGGAGGAGGCAACAATGCTTGATAAGAAATGTACTCATTACCTTGCCCATGTAATTGTAACCCCTCTGTACAGTATTTTCACAATAAAAATAAAAGAAAGAAGACTGAAATGAAGAGATCTATTGGAAAAGCTGACAAACATGAATTTGTTTGGGATGGGACCAAGGGAAAGCCAATAGTTTTTCTGATCTTGCTAAAACATTGCAAATGGGTATCACCACTAAATAAAACCATAATAACATTTTCCCATTAATTTTCTTTTGCATGTTCTCCTTTTTTTTTGGTCGTGGGGCTTTAACTCTAGGCCAGGGCTGTCCCTGAGCTCTGCAGCTCAATGCTAGCGCTCTACCCCTTGAGCCATCGTGACACTTCCAGACTTTTCTGTTCATGTGGTGCTGAGGAATCCAACCCAGGGCTTCATGCATGTAAGGCAAGCATTTTACCACTGAGCCACCTTCCCCAGCCCACATTTTCTCCATTTTTTATTTGCTGCATTAAACAAAGAAAAATAGTTCCTATTTCTATCAGAGCTAGTCTTATTTTTTCCATATTCCCCTTCTAGTTTACACATGTATAATTTTTAAAATTCGTTTTAAAAACAAGATAAATGAACAAACCGGAAAACATTTATTTTGCTTTAAATTTATGTTTCAAATACATAAGATTATAAACCAAGCTATTTTTAAACATAAAATATCTCATTTTCATTTTCATTCAAAAATAAGAGTAGAAAAAAACAAGAAGTGAGGCTGGTTCCTCACAGGAAGAGGTGGCTCACAGTATGAATATAGATTTCAAAAACAGCTGAAGAGTGAAGTTTCCTAACTCAATTTTCTGACTACTTAACGCTTACATAGTACCAATGAGCAAATCCACTTAGAGAACATTTTAGAAAACCATTTGGCCTTCCCTTTAAAGCTGATGGTGCAAATATTCTACCTTTTGGCTATTACAATTCAGAGTATAAACTCTTTTGGGGATTGGGTGTTTAAAAAAACACCTCCATCTTTCATTGTCTAACAAGGAAAATCATCACCTCTTCCTACACTGTTCATGTTCTTCCATAAATCACATCAGTATTTACTTGGTAGAAGACTGGGTGATTACCCTTGAGTCTTCCCTTTTCCCTACCAATAATATCTAATCAATAACCATGAGCTGATGGCATTAACTCCTTAATCTCCTTTTGGTTTGTCCTCCTGTATCTTCCTGTCACTGCGTCTATTTAGGCTCCATCATGCATCAGTTGAGTACCTGCAATAATTTGCTAACTGGACACTGGCTGCAGGCCCAAGATTCTTCTATCAATACAACAGTGTGGGCTTCCCCAAAGGCAAATGGTATTGCCTTCTTTTTCTGTATGTTAAGAATCTTCTCTAGCTTCCCTCCTTAGGTTTCTCTATGAAAGTAGGGGAATTCTGCAGCTCTTTAATGAAAACAACGGGTCTTGTCAACTAGGACAACTGATAGAAATTTGGCCTTTGAATATGTTTGGGGACAGAAGAATGATCCATCCAGAGGGAAAGCCAACTATGGGTTGGCTACAGAAGTCCTGTTTACCTCTCCAGTCTCATCTCTTCTAATCTGTCTACTCCTCCTCATCCAACTGGATTTGAATTGTTCTCTGGTACTGCAGGGGTGTTTCATGCGTGTTGCTGTTTGGAATGAGTATTCTGTGTTTAGGATTCTCTTCTACTTGTCTACCTGACAGGTGCCCACTGTTCTTTTGAGATTCCAGTTAACTATAAATGCAATCAAATGTAATTTTTCCATAAAGCTTTTTTCAAGTCTCCACTGTGAAAATGACAATTCTTTTTCATGTACACTTCTATCACAATCTCCTATTGTTTATGAATCTACCAAGGAAGTAAACTGATGTGTTCCTTAAGTGCAGTACCTGTTCCTTATCATGCTTAGTCTCTGCAGACCCCAGTGCTCTGCCTGACACCAGCAACCCTCAGAGGTTTGGTTAGTGACTGACAAGATATATAAAAATATAAAAACTCCTTTAGCATTGACAGTAGTGGGGTAAAGATATTAAAATCTTCTGCACGGGAAAGAAAAGCAGATTAAATCAGAGATATAGTGTTAAAATTCACTTTCAAATAAATGGTTCCCACATATGACATGAAGTAGTCAGGATTATCACAATAATAACTTCCTGTAATAAAAAGTATTTATTATATTCTTGCAGAGAATCTTAAATTTCCTGGGTTTTAAAAAAATGCCAAAGTGATACGATTAGGCCTATATGATTTAACACAGAGTACATATTCACTCAATAACATTTTGTAATTAATTATTCTGAATAGATATTTGATGAGACTGGATGTGCACTGTAAACTTTGTTTAAAATCAGAGACTTCTGGAAACTCAGATACTTAACTAGATCCACATTGGGAAAAATCATGACTCAAACTGATCATTTGGGGAATTTTTAGAATATATAAATATGATAATCATTAAATAATAACTAAATAAATATGATAGAGAATCATTAAATTTCTTCACATAAATTGTGCTGTTCAAAGTTGAAGTTAAATCTCAGAGAATACACATTTTCCTGATCAAAAAACACCCCTTATGTCTTTATAATAAAGTCAGAGCCTTAATAACAAGTATTTCAAGTTAGTGACATTCAAGATTTTACACTATATTTTTAACACATCAGACACAGCTACAATTATATTTGTGTGAAGAGATGCAGTTTGTCAAGCAGCTTATTAGGTTGTTCTAAATGTAGGTCTGCGTAAATTTTGGTTTATTAAGCAATTATAAGTTGTCAGTTACTCTAAATGGATTTACTTGGGAGTCATATAATACTACAGTAATTGGTTAGAGACTTAGAAACTAGTCACCCTTAAGTGGGACATTTCCACTTACAGTTGACAGGCATAATCTAATGATGACAAAGGAGTTACCTCAGAGACAGAGTGGGTATAAAGGAAGAAGAGTTTGGGAAGTTTTAAAATTATACCTAGGGAATTAAAAACAAAATGAAAAGGAAAACAAATCAAAATAACAAAAGAATATAAAATTGAATGAAGTTCAATGATTGTTGATTTCTTGGACTGAAGAAGCCAAGCAACCTTTGGAGTGCCAGAGTCTGCCCAGCTCTGATAAAACATGTAAAAGCTGCACCTGATCACACCCTCATAGAAAAATGATTTGATGATTCCTTCAAAATGGCTTCAATGCCTCCATCAGAAAGAATGACACCATCCCATTTGTTAGGAAATGGAGACTTGAAAAAAAATTGTATCTAGTATATGTCTAGGACAAGCAGAAAAGGTCAAAAGCTATGTATATATGGCCATATAAGATGATGCTAAGTGAAATGAACCCCAGGATAGGGACACAAGCGGTTTCATCTTTCTTGCTGTCGTTTTAATGTACTTGTACTACATGATTTTTTTTTGTTTCTTTTATATGTTCTTCCCCCATGGTATAACCCCATGGTATAACAGTTTTCACTGTATTTGATTCTGGTGCCCTACTCATGCCTGTAATCCTAGCTACTCAGGAGGCTGAGATCTGAGGATCGAGGTTCAAAGCCAGTCCAGGCAGGAAAGCCTATAAGATTCTTATCTCCATATCTTAGCTATGGTAAATAATGCTGCAATAAACATAGTTGTGCTGGTAGCTTTAGTGTGGTCTTGTTTGTAAGCATTTGGGTAAATGCCCAAA
>NW_012267288.1:845796-892249 GCF_000151885.1 Dipodomys ordii
AAAAAAAAAAGATTCTTATCTCCAACAAACCACTAGAAAACTGGAAGTGGTGCTGTGGTTCAAGCAGTAGAGCACTCACCTTGAGCTGAAAAGTGCAGGGACAGTACCCAAGCCCAGAGTTCAAGCCCCACTACTGACCAAAAAAAAATAAAGGGGGGGGGGCTGGAAAGGTAGCTCAGTGGTAGAGCGCGTGCCTTGCATGAATGAGGCCCTGGGTTCGATTCCTCAGCATCACATAAGCAAAAAGAAAAAAGCTGTAAGTGGCCCTGTGCCTCAAGCGGTAGAGCGCTAGCCTTGAGCTGAAGAGCTGGGGGACAGTGCCCAGACCCAGAGTTCAGGCCCAAGACCAGACCAAAAAAAAAAAAAAAAGGCTTCAATGACCCTGGAAGAAGACCCTGGATACTGTAGAATCACAGGGGAATGATCCATTTGGACAGTCACATGGAACTAACAGTAGGTGAGGCATGATGTTGAGAATCCACTATGCTAGTTTGGGGATTGTTTTAGGGTCCAGTGCTAATCCACTCCTCCCCCTTTAATACTCATACATATTTTAAGTATATTAAATAGAACTGGCATATGATGGTGGATGCCGCCATTAGGGAGATGCTGACTA
The DNA here is from genome assembly GCF_000151885.1 of Dipodomys ordii. Classification (NCBI taxonomy): domain Eukaryota; kingdom Metazoa; phylum Chordata; class Mammalia; order Rodentia; family Heteromyidae; genus Dipodomys; species Dipodomys ordii. Next base: position 846,413 of record NW_012267288.1, read on the forward strand.
AAAGAACTAGTAACAATTTAACATCTACCTTAAAAATTTTAATAAATAAGCATATATATGATATGCAAATAAAGATAAGATGCTCAAGATATTTTGGGAATTACTGAAGTTGGAGACATACTAATATAACAATGAACTATGAGGCAATTATTCTCAGATCAGTGGCAGTGACAAAGTGAAGAACTATGTAAAACAAACCTAAATCCAAAATGTAAATAGTCTGGGTCTGGGTCATGGGTCATAAATTATGTTAAGTTGGCTCATGTTGAGGTTAGCTTGGTCTTGGAGTACAGGCACCATGGAATGGAGAGGCTTGACAACGAGACCGAGAACCAGATACTGGTGATCAAACCCACTTAGCATGAAATATAGCCCAAAAATTCAAGAGCACTTACTTTCCTTTTTTAATTGTGTTCCTGCCAAGCAGTGGATCGAGTACTGGATCTATTGTCTCCTCAAGATTTTCAATTAAGATGACATCGCCAAAGGCCAAAGCTGTTTCAATGGCTTGCAAGAACCTTCGAATTCAGAGAGGAATGAGATCATCAAATGTAAATAAGCATAGGAAAACTGTTCAGAATTATTTATCAGATTCAATTTTATTTAACATGGAAATTTTAAATGGGAGAAACATGGAGAAGTCATATTTTTCTCTAACAATCTAGATTAAACAGAAATGAGAGCAGATTTAAGACAATTTTGCTATCATATTTTCCAAGTGTTAATTAGTTGCTTTTAGTAGTAACCAATGGTTGAAACAGTATAAATAGCTCAATATTATAAATTCAAAATTATTCAGTGTACCACTCCCTTTTTGAGATAGACTCTCTGTAGCCCAAGGTGGCCTCTCACACACCTTTTTGCTATTGTGTCTTGGGTGCTGGGATTAGAAGTGTATACTACACACCTGGCTAATGATTACTTTCTTACTATTATTGCTATTGTTTTTGTTATTATTTGCAGTATTTTAGATCGAAGTCAGGTCCTTGTTCTTTTATTTTTATTTTTTTCTGATCCTGAGGCTTGGACACTGGGGCCTGGGTTCTGTCCTTGAGCTCCTTTTGTTCAAAGCTGGCACTGTACTACTTGAGCCAAAGCACCACTTTCGGCTTTTTCTGTGATTTACCTAGAGATAAAAGTTTCACAGACTTTACTGCCTAGGCTGGCTTCAAACCACAATCTTCAGATCTTATCCTCCTGAGTAGCTAGGATTATAGGTGTGAGCCACCAGTGCCTGGCCTCCTTGTTCTTTTTAGGCAAGTGCTCTACCCTTAGAGTGACATTTCCAGTACTACTGGGTCCTTTTTAGGTAACAATTAAAATTAAATGCTTTGTTTTTTTTTATCAGTCTTTTACTCTTAAATTAAGATCAGACATGATAAATGGTGAATTATCACTTTATTTCATTCTTACTCTCCAAAAGGAGTCTCTCCTTATTTTGCTTTAAGTGCAAAAAGGAAATGGAGTCAAGTGAAATAAAAGCAGGCCCAAGAATTACTTTACTTAGCATTAAATGAACACCAACTTTGCACAGGACAGCTCTTCCCTCAAAGGATCCAGTGACAGAGAGTCTGAGTAGACTCAGTTCTCAAAAGTGATATATGATCAAGTGCACATAGCTATTGAGCCTTTGTGATCCTCTCCTAAGAGAATCCTTTGGTCTGTGTGAATGTTTAGAGTCTTGTTTAACTTATCATGTCCAAGTTTAATTTTTTATTTTTCACCATCCATTGTGTTTACTTGTAGATAGATAGGCACATTCTGAGTACTACAAATGAGTGAAACTATGTAACCTATGTTTTCTTGGGTCCAGCTTACTTCACTTAATATAATTTTTTTCTGAGTAGTGTTTATCAAAATGAACTCCAAAGTTTTTTGTCATTTTCCTTTTTGTTGTTTTGTTTTTCTCCTTTGTTGCTATTTTTATTTCTGATCCTTTTGTCTTGTATGTAAGCTAATCTTCTTTGGGGAGGGTAAGGGGGAGTACAGAAATGGTGGGAGAAAGGGTGAACAAATGCATCAGTGATAGTCACTAGACACTGTTGAAAATGAAATATACAGCTTGTGGGGGAGAGGCATCAGGAGGCAAACACTGGGAGAAAAGGAGGAAGAGGTGACATTATTTAAAAGGAAACGTACTCATTACTGGACTTATATAACCGTAATCCCCTCTATACAACACCTTTACAATAAAATAATTTTTTAAAAAAGTGATCAATGACTAAGAGGTCAGGCTTTCAAGGTTGGATCTGTAACATACTGAGGTCTTACTACAGGCACAGAATATATCAGAGACAGAAGTATGAGCTTCAGTGAACCTGTGAATGCAGTTATTCTTGTTAGCGTACCATTTACCAAACAATCTAAATAAGGAATGTGCTGTATTTCCACTTTTATCATTAGAAATATACCTCTCTTTTCTCTTAGATACAATGTTTGTGCAAATCTTTAGTCTGATTTTTTTCATCATTTGGATGTTGCCTGACACAAAATAACTTTTTAACTGAGATAGTGTGTGAAAACTGAGCAGGTAAGTAAATAAGGGGCACCAAACTGCAAAATTTCAAAGATCTCTCACAAATGCAAGACTTTAGAAATCAGACCCACTTCCTAACAGCCTAACACCAAACCAATCCCTTGGGAATTCACATACCCTTTCTGGCCTAAATGCGTGACTTTCAGGTCAGTTCCGTATTTATTCTTGATCCACTTAATTCCCTGTTGTTGAGGATCTATCATCAGGGGCCAGCGCTCGCAGTGTGTTAGGATGACAGCATTTTCAGTTGACATTCTGTCACTGGGTAGCCCTGCGTTATTCCAGGTGGCAATGGTAGCATCATCTGTCAACATGCCAATCAAGTCCAGGCCCTCCGTGATTGGGATGGCAACCTTCAAAATCAAAGTCAAACACAAAAAACTGGCAGTGCAAAAAAAAAAAAAAAAAAAAAAGCTAACAAGGTAGAAAAGAAAATGAAGCCAAAGCCAAGAGAAAGTGATTCGAGGAGAATGCATGCCAAATATCTACAGATTCTCAGAAGCTAAGTACAGCTTGCATCTGAAAGACTATTGCACCTGATAGATCCAGTATTCAGAATCGTGTCAACTGTGGCACTCAAAATCTAGTTTATTAACTCCATCGATTTGGCTTTCCTGAAAGGAACTTTGTTCTACACATCTGTAACTGTTTTAACAAACAGAGAGAATTTAGGCCCTGGGGAAAATGGCAGGGACCCAGATACTTATTTACTGATGGAGCAACCACTCACTCCACATAAGCAATGGTAAATGTAGTATGTGGTTAAGGCATGTCCTCTGTTTCCACAGGGCAACACTACAGGCATGGATTTCCCAGGATGGGGTAATGAAGCAATCTGCTGATCTAAGGAACTCAGAACATGACCTCTATTCTCAGAAGGAATTGCCTGGGCCTAGAGCATTGCAAAGTGAGTTTTTGACAGACAGATGAATAGAAAGAGAAAAGGAAGAAGAAAGAGAAGAACTAAAGAGAAAGAGAACAATCAAATGGGAGACTTATAAACTTACTTTAAATATATAACAATATATTTATAATATATTTAAAATAAATATATAACATTATTATATTACACACACACATACACACAATTCATTTGGTTACTTTTAGAAGAAGTGTCCTTCTGTTAGCAAAGGATGTGTAGTTTTTATTTTCAAGTTCTATTTAACACAACTTGAAACCATTGACTTCTGAAGCTAAAGGGACTCAAATAAAGGACCTCTGTACATTTCCCAAAATTTAACAGCTCAGATTTCTTGAATACCTGCTCTATGCAGAGTAGAACATTGGGAATTCAGAGACAAATTACCCAAATCCACCTCTTCTTTTGTCTGGTCAGTGAAACCTAGTTTCATAAATAAAGCCATTTCAATATGAATAAAATCTAGTAACTGGCACTACAAAAATAGCATTAATGTTAGGACTACTTTAAAATAAAGTTTTAGAACTTTACTTATACTATTATAGTCATTGTTGTTCTAGACCTCATAATAATAGGAAATTACTTCTTTTTGGTGTATGTGTTGATACTGGGGCTTGAACTCAAGGTCTTTGTACTCTTATTTGGCTTTTTCCCCTCAAGATTAGCTTTCTACCAACTGAACCACATATTTAGTTCCATGAAATTATTTCATCATGGAAGCCTGAAATTCCATGTACCTCTCTTGCCTTTTTCATGTGTAATGCTCTAACAAACAGCCTTAGGACTCCTAGATTGTTACCCTAGGTTCTTTTTTATTCATAGGTCCTTTTTATTGTGGAAAGTTATACATGATAACATTTGTCATGGTGACAATCTTAAGTGTATAGTTCAATATCATTAAATACACTCACAATGTGCACACTCTACTTCTCCAGAACTTTTTGTCTTCCTATGTGGAAATTATATTTAATAAACAATAAATCTCGATGTCTTTTTTCCTAGCCCCTAGCATATAATTTAAAATCATGTGTTTCCGAGAAAACATTAAAGATTGTTGTCTCTTAAGAGTTTTCTAATAGAGTTCCTTCCAAGGTCACCTTAAATATGTCCACAGGTCATCAATAAATGACATGTTTGGTTTAAAGATTTATAAATCACACGGATTGTAGTCACTTGCTAAGTAGTTTGTTTATAAACCATTAGAACCCGTAGGACACCCTCCTGACAAGGCAAATGTACCTCAAAGATGGCTCCCTACAGAAAACACCCTATTATATATTGGGAAGAAACAATAACAGTTGCTTCTTATGGGGACAAAACTAGAAAATTAAAGTTAGCATTGTTCAGCACCTTTAGCTCTTACTGCCAACCTACTTACTACATGTCCACCTGGATAGGACACCTCCTTCCAACGTCAGCCCAAGTCAATCTGGAAATAGAAGCACAGAAGCAACTCCGCAATGGAAACCCAAATCTCACAAGGACCAGCACTTGTTATGGTTCACACAGCACTTTCTGCCAGGCATCTTAGGTGCAGAGAACCACCTGCCAGAGGGATTTCATATCCACAATTGGGAGTAATTTCCTTCTTATAGTTCAGCAACGCTAAAAGTGGGTGGGAGAAATAGGCTGGACATGTTTTAGGGTCTGGTTCAATTTGACTAGTGGTTGTGTACTGAAGAGAAAAGGAGAGAGGTCTCTGATGACAAAGGTTACCCTGGGAGAATCATGGTCTTGGTAAAACAGAAGTTCATGGTTAAATTGAATACACATTTAGCATATATTATCAGAAAACTGCCATTTTGCTTTGAATGTTGTGACACTCTGGGTATCAATTAGCATTGCTAAGCATCTTCAGTTCCCACAGCCACCCAACTACATGTTCATACAGATATGACTCACTTCTTTTTATCATTTTAAATTTTATGATCTCTTCCAAGCAAAATGACATCTTCATAAAAACATGTTTGTTTCAACAAGTAGGAAAATACAAATCAGTTCATGCACAGCTTTGAAGAAACACATGTAGAAATGATGTCATACCAGCAATTAAAGACCCATTTAAAAAACATTTCTAGTTTAAAAAAAAAGTAAAATGACTGGTAGCATAACTTCACGCTATTGATACTTTCTTCAAAGTGAGAATTCTAACAAGATGACAATTTGAAGTTAAAAGTGAATTTCCTTAGTAATTTTGGAGAAAATGCGAATATTGCATTAATGTCTATGAGTACAGAAGGCCAAAAGGAGGGCCACTGTCAGCATGAAGTAGTCATAGGTGACTGATAAACACAAGACTCAAGGCTAGAGATGAGACAGAGAAAAATACAGGTAATAGAAGTATACAATTAGCACTTTAGAAACTCATAATGCAATAAAAATTGGAGAAATTCAGCAGCATTCCTTATCCTCTTACATAAATATATATTTCACCATAAAAACATTAAATAAGCAGGGTGTTTGTGGCTCATGCCTGTAATTCTAGCTATTTAGCAATCTGAGATCTGAGGATCATGGTTCAAAGCCATGAGGAAAATACAAAGATTCTTATTTCCAATTAACCAATAAAAAGCTAAAAGTGGAGCTGTGGCTCAAATGGTGGTATATCAGCCTTGAGTAAAAAAGCTAAAGGAAGGGCTCTGTTCAAGTTCCAGTACTGGCACAACACAAAACATAAAATATGCTTGTACATTTAAAATACTAAAATAATCAAATATTTGATAATTGTTATTGGAATAGCTTTTCAAGAATAAATGTAAGAGGTAATATCTTTTAAGAAATCTTCAATATAAGAATGAATATAGTGCTCAGTGCGAGTGGCTCATGCCTGTCATCTTAGCTACTTAGGAGGCTAAGATCTGAGGATCATAGTTCATTTCCTGCCAGCCTGGGCAAGAAATCCTATGAGACTCTTATCTCCAATTAACCATCCCAAAAGCCAGAAGTGGAGCTATAGTTCAAGTGATAGTGTACTAGCCTTGAGCAAAAACAGTTCAGAGACAGCAGCCAGGCCCTGAGATCAAGCCCTAGGGGCCTGCCCAACCCCCCTCCCCCCCACACACAGAGTTTTAGAACCATATATACATTATGTTTTGTGTGTATCAGTTGTGGGGCTTGAACTCAGGGCCTGAGCACTGTCCCTGAACTCTTTTGCTCAAGGCTAACACTCCATCACTTTGAGACACAACTCTACTTTCGGTTTTCTGGTGGTTAACTGGAGATTCTTTTCTCCAGCGAGGATGTGTACATCATCCGGAAAACAGGGCCTGGAAGTCAGGTAGTCTGAACTCCTATTCAGTTGTTCAAGGAGGATCTTAAATGAGATAGTTTCAAAGATTCCAAGTATTTGTTTTTACTTTGCTTATGGGTTTGGGTTTTCGAATTTAGAATAAGCTATTCTTAAGTCTATACACAATAATACAAATAATAATAACAATAATACAATAATACAAATTAATTTTTGTTATCTTTATAAAATATACCTTCCAAGTACAATTCTATGTGATTATTTTTTAACTTGCCTCTTGAAATCATCATTAAAATAAGAAAAAGTAGCATCTACATTGAAACACATGAAGGTGCCTGCCATATTTGTGGTTTTGTTACCGGCATTTTAGTATGTTGCTTCCACACAGTGACAAGTCGAGGATCTGAACCTACCGTCTGTTGAAGAAATGGAATCCACTCGCAATCCACCAATTCCTGGCGATACTGCTTTGTGAAGGGCCCAACATAGGACACAAATGCAGCTGTAAGGAGAACGTCTCCACAGAGCATCTTCTCTTGAATTTCAAAGGACTTGATAGACTGACCCCAGCGAATCTTCTCTGACTGTGTGAAAAAATTACTCTCATGAAATTGCAGGGCAAACATCTGCTCCACAAAGGTTCAGTGCAATGGCCTTACAGTACAGAGTAAAGCTGTGGCCTTCTGGAAGACCAGAATGAAGCTGATTGGTGTGACTGCTATCAGCTACCATAGGTTTGAAACCCACAATCACCAAGTAGTTCTCCCAGTCTCTTCAGTACAGTTTGATATAACAGTAGTTCTCTGACATCCCCATTCTGTGGGGTTACCCTAACCTTAATCCTGAGAGCCAACTGCTTTAGTCAAGAATGAGTGGTAGTTTTGTGTGCGTGTGTGCACACACACGCATGCACACACATGCTATGTATGTGTGTTCATGTTGTGTAGCCTAGGTTGGCCTCCAACTCACCATCTTCTTCCCTCAGTTTCCTGAGTTCTGGGATTACTGGTATGGCTATCACACTGGCTATTATTAGTTTTTGGAAGTACTGGGGTTTGAACTCAAGAGACTTGTGCTTGTTAGGCAAGTGCTCTGCTGTTTACAACATGCCCTTTTTTCCCTAATTGTTTTTCATATAGGATCTTGGTGATTCTTTTGTCCAAGTCAACATCTGACTGTGATCCTTCTCATCTCTGCCTCTCAAGTAACTGGGATGACAGGCACAAGCCTGCCTAGCCTTCAGCTATTGGGATTCGTTATGTTAGCCTGGATGCTCTACATTCTGCACACTTTTCCACAATGGCACTAGTTTGCTCCAGGTTATTATTATTTTCCCTCACATATTGGCTATGGGCTGATTACAGACAAAGAAAATTGATAAACATCACTCATGTTAATTTATTAAACTTAAAACCTGAGAATCGTCTCTCCCAAACCTATTCAATAATCATGCTGGTAGTGAATGAATTCAGGCTATTTTTCTTATATAATCATTAAATCAGTGGAAGAAGCTATGAGCTGTGTAAAAAGATGAAAATCAGGACATGACTAGTCTTGAAGACAGTCTTGAAGTTCTCAGACTAGTCTTGAAGTTCTCCTATCTAGTGGGATGGTCATTCAAAACCTGACTTACAGGTTAAATATGTAGAGCCCTTAAATTGGATCTGAATACAACTACAATAACTACGTACGATTGACTGAACCACAAGTAGTCTCCTAATGACTTAATTCAAGTCATTCTAAAAAGTAATACTACATTTTAAGAATATGAAAGTTAACAGGGCCTAGAAAATCAGTGATTTGATAGGATAAGAAAAGAACCTTGCAGGATTTTTCTTTCCTCATGGAAAAAAGAAAAAGCCACAGAAAACATTAATGCCATGTGTCATACTAGATTAGAATGTCAGCTGCTTGTGAACCATCACAATATCCTGGACACTGTGATCATAAAATTAGCATAAGACACGTCTTGTTGCTTTCCTTTTTAAAGATCAGCACCCAAGTTAGCTGCATAATTAAATACTGAGGAACTTTAGCTCTCTGGTTCTCTCTTTCAGAATGTATAACCCCCTTCCCGAGTCACAGATAATATATCCATTAATTTCCAAGAGAAAGCTCTCATTTGCCTACCTTCCACCTTTGTTGTTTGTAAATGATATACAATAAAGTGCACCCACCTCATTCTCCAAAACAGTTTTGAAATTTGAAGATTTACTAAACATAGACTTATTGGCTATTGAAATAGTCAATAATTTCACTATACCACCCACACAACATAAATCATTACTGACATTGGCTAACAAGGGTTTAAGAGTTGGAACATGTCCTGTAATAAATTTCTAGACAGTTAAAAATCACTATAATTTTATTCTAATGCATTATAGATTGCCTGTAATGTCATCCTGGCTGGGGTGACCCATTTCTAATTTTGAACAGCTGTTCAGCTCAGGAGTTAGTTAATGATTAAATATAAATTGCCTGATTTATTAGTCTGAATGGCTCAGCTTCCAGGTCAATGCTATATAGACAAAATCATCAGTCTTGATGCTTTTCAGAAGTTAACTGTCTCCTGTTCTAGTCAGAAAGAATTTATCCTTGAAGGAAAAGATATGACACCTTCAATTAATCCTTCAAATATATATTTTTTTCCTAGTTAACAACATACAGGGATTCCCTCCCCCCATTTCATTGTGCAAATCTGCAGGAGTTAAGTGAAGCCCTTGGGAATCATGGGATAGATTAGAGGAACTGGTAAAGCCTGCTTCTGTCTCAATAAAACTTGAGAGTTCTGTAACATTCTATAACATTCTATTTTATTTCTGAAATAGTCTAGTTATATGACCTTTTCTCAGGAACCTCACAAATAGTAAATAGTAAAAACTACTTATATCTCACTGTGCTAAGTGGGGATGGTTGTAAATAGGAGTGGAAAAATTTCTTAGCTCAACTAAAAAAGTGGGCTTTCAAAGGCTTCTGAATTATTTTTAAATCTAGGAGGCTCCAAAACCTCATCCATCCATCCATCCATCCATCCATCTATCCATTCATCTGTCTGTCTGTTCATCCATCCATCCAATATCTACTAAAACCAAGATGCACAAAGCAGATGAAGTTCCTGTTCTTGAGAAGCTCTTAGGTGTGTGCTTGCTACACATGTGTGTGTATACCTGTGTGCAAAAGGACAAGTTAAGTCACTCACCTGTGGAGCCAAGAGAATGCTTTGTGGTAATGGGAATTTTATTTAGGCAGAGCCTCAAAGGAAGGAGGAGAAAAATAGATAACCTACTATATGCAGTATGGTTCATTGTCAGAGCCTCACACTTGGCTCTTGGCTGGTGTTCTACCACTTGAATCATGCTCTAGCCTAGCTTTTTACCAATCATTTTGGTTATGGCATCTCCAGGTCTTTTCTGTAGGGACTTGTTTCAAATTGTGATCCTTAGATCTCAGCCACCTGAGAAGCTAGGATTACAGACCTGAGTCCCTGGCACCTGGCCTTACATGGTTAATTGTATTTTCATTTAGTCACTCTTCAGAATGAATGATAATAAAGCCTGAACAAGCTTGTCTATGTCAGTGAGAGTTCCAGAGGAAAAGGTCTGCTTACCTCTAGTTCCTTGACAAGTCTGTTGGCTAGTTCAATGGTTTTATTGGTCTGGTTCACCTCCTCTTGGCACCGGACTTTCTCAGCTGTTGCTTTTTCAAATGAAGCTGTGAGTCTGCTCAGGTTTTGATCCAGATCCTGAATAAGAGTTGAAATGAATCCTTTAGAGTCATTTCTAGTGAAAGTTGAAACACTACAGCCATTGTAAAACGTCTGTTACCTTAAGGAAAATGGAGCAAACCTCCTTTTTCTCCTTTGCCTTTGGACTGTGTATATGATAAGGAAGGAGGAGGAGAAGACAATGGGGATGAATCCACTGGGGCCACCATGGCTGGGTCATACTGAGAGGATGAGGATGTGGGAAGATTCGCACATCTGGGAAGGACGGAGGTTCCATTTAGAGGGAGACCACGTTCTACCAAAGGCAGAGGAAAGGCTCATACAAAGAAGCAGGGTGGGACATAGGCAATCCTGCTATGAAATCTCTATGAGAAACTCTTCTCTCTCCAGACATGTGGTCACAGTGCCATCCATCCTCAAGTCACCTTTCTTTGGCTTTAGGTATGTGGAAAGGCCTTGCATTACTCATAGCCCAAAATGTCTTCACTTCTGTAACATCCTCATTACTTTTCCTTTGAACATAAACATATTCTAGTATTTACATGAAGCCATTAATAGACAAAAATATTTCCCCCAAAGGTTTTAGTCAAATTGACAGTAAGAGTTTTAACCATTGATTGGATATCATTTTGATAGTTACTTATGTTTACTCTAAACTTTTCCTACCAGTTCCTGGGTTTTATTGAACCACAAATGTCGTATTAGAGGAGTATGACTGATGGGACTGTAAAAGATTGTGGTCATGTCACCTGGGTGAGGAGTGATGATCAGGAAGGACTAATGGCACAAGTAGCCTAAAAGATAAGGATGAATTACTATGAGAGATATTCAAATTATCTATGCCATAAGGAGAAATTTGTAGAGTATTGACCATCTTACCTCAACAAATTAATCCCTTTCTGGTAACATTCAAGGAATCAGGGCCTTGGGCTCTGCTCTGGAACGTTGATGCCACTCCACTGTATCAATGCTTAAAGAGACTCTCTATTAGAAGAGGCCTCCTCCCTTTTTGCCAAATTGGCAAGCAATCATCTCAGATATAAGCAGGCCTTATTCCATAGGAAACTTGTATAGTTGCATGGCCCCTCTGAGTGCTAGAGTGTAGGCTACTGCAATGGCCTGGGATGTACCCCAGTCCCCACTGCTTTTCACACATCCATTGAGTAATCTCTCTACCTACATCATCTACATATCAGCCATTCCCAACCTCTGTTCCTGAGCCATGTTTTTTCTCAAACTTCTGTTCTGCCTGCTGGAACACCATGGAAATAAGATTTAGGAAGTACCACCTGTAGGCTGTACTGAGGGATGGACTGAAGACTTCAGTCCATTAGGATTAACAGTGGGGACAACAGAAACTCCTGTAGCTATTTTAAGCTGAAGGGAAGTATATAGTATATATAGTCAAGTTTGTTCTTAGAACACTGGATCAGAATGACAAGTTTGTATAAATGTAAATCGACATATGACTGGCACAATGGTAAATTCATAAATTCATTCATTCATTCATTTATTTTTGGGTCTGGCTGTGGAGCCTGAACTCTGGGCCTGGGCGCTGTCCCTCAGCTCTTCAGCTCAAGGCTAACGCTCTACCACTTGAGCCACAGCACCACTTCCGGCTTTTTTCTTTTTGCTTATGTGGTGCTGAGGAATCGAACCCAGGGCCTCAAGCATGCAAGGCAAGCGCTCTACCACTGAGCCACCTTCCCAGCCCCAGTAAATTCTTTTATATACTGTATGTGTGTGTGTGTGTGTGTGTGTGTGTGTGTGTGTGTGTATATATATATATATATATATATATATAATACAAAATGCTCATTTAATCCTATCTAAGCAGGGAATGCTATTATGACCCAGACTGAGGGCCCTTTACCTAAAATAATTGGTGCTTCAGATTTTGGAGTTTTTCAGATTTTGGGATATTTGTATAGACTTTACTGGTTCAGCATTCCTAAAGTGCTGAAATCCAAAATGTTGGATTTTGTATTTGTATTTTGGATTCTGGGTATTAGAATTAGAGGTATTCAACCTGTACCTATTTCACAGGTGAGTAAACAGAGGCTCTGAGCGGTTAACTTGTTTGCATGGGGTAAAACAGTAACAGGAGAGTCAGGATGCAGAGCAGTTAAGTCTGGCTGCAGGTGCCTCAATTTCCACCATGGTGAACTACCTTCTTCCTCCTAGTACCAGACTGTGACAATGTCTAATGTACAGAAGCCATGATTGTCTCCAATCATGTGTGCAACAGCTAAGAAATACTGGCACAATTAGTACATAGGTAGATACAGTCATGACAGAGAAGGTTTCTTTCTGTTTGGTAGGACTCTGATAGGCCCAGTCTGAAGGTGGGAAGGACCCTAAGGTGCAAGTGTGGGCCATGCTTTTTGGAGCCTCTTAAGCATTACAGTTTGCACTTACCACAAGCTTCCTCCTAATAGCCTCTAGTTTTTCTGTTGCTGCAGCCAGTTCTAGGTTTGTTTGTGCTAATGCCTGGCGTTTGGGCTCCACGTCACAGTAGACCTGAAAATCCACATGGGTATTAATTCAGAATGCAAAGCAGATGCAGAAGGAACCAAACAATCACTCAACATCTGTAAAATCTCTAATCCATGAATCAGTTTGCTGTTTGTTTCTGTGGAATAGAGCAGACATAGCCTTCTACATCCTCTCTGCTACTCTCCTAGTTACTTATTCTGGAAATTAGCATTATAGGTAATTGCATAAAATGTCATACAGTCAAATACCACTCAGATACTAAGATCAGTTTGTCACAAAATGTAGCATCACTAGAAATTGCAGTGTTCAGGAACTATATAACTAAAGGTGAGATGAGGTCTAGTCTTAGAGGCAGAAAGTGTGGAGACATTCTGTGAGCTCAGAAAGGAAACTTGGAGGAATCTACTCAGGAGACATCCCATAATAGCATCCACAGTTCTCTCAGTTCCTGGCTACCTTATGCCTGTGTTATTCAGATGGATGGTTTGAGAACTTGGGTGGACTAGTTTTCCTCCTGGGAGAGACAGAGACAGGAAATTAAATTTCATTTCCTATCTGACAGCAAAATAACACATTACTACCACCACTCTGGCCTAGCTCTATGCTCCTTTCCACCCAACGAACACATGAAACAGTGCCAATGAACACATGAAACTGCTCAGGCATTTAGGATGCAAGAGGCTAGACATCCACTGCTATATTCCCACACATCTACTCTGTGAAGCTCTAAGTACTATCAGAAAGAAAGATCAAAGAGCCCTGCTCCTGTGGTTCTAGAATAAAACCTGAAATCATTTAGGGAATGACACTGACTATATAACTGGCTTTTTCTGGATACTCCTGTATTTGAATAGTACATTCAACTCTCCAAAATGATGAGACATTCCTTCAGTCATTGCTCATACCCAGCTCCCCTTTATATCCAGTACTCTGCAAAAGACTTTGGACACAGTTGGCCAGTAATGAACTTTTCAGACCTAAATGCCTATGTGAAATGATGATCTATCTTTTTTTTTCCTTTTTCTTTTCTTTTTTTTTTTTGTGCCAGTCCTGGGGCTTGAACTCAGGGCTTGGGCACTGTCCCTGAGCTTTTTCTGAGTAGTTTACTGGAGATGAGTCTCAGACTTTTCTGCCCTGACTGGCTTTGAACAGCGATACTCAGATCTCAGATCTCAGCCTTGGCTCCCAGCAGATGATCTATCTAAATCACTGGAAGTGTAAAATTTGGCTCAGCAAACATCTGCAGCACAAATAAATGCTCACTTCTACATCTTCTATACCTATAATAAAGACCATATAAATTTTTTTGCTTGGTGAGCAGGGAATCAATTCAATATTAATTCAGCTTTGGAGATTTTTTTTCAGATCAACATAAATTAGATGGCTTCATGTAAATAGATGTATTTTATATAGGTAAATAAGTTTTCATATCTAACCAAATCAAACTAATTAATGTTCTTTGATCTACAGTAGCTAATCACCTTACCCTAAAAATGTTAATATTTCAAATACTCATTTTGTAGAATTCTGTTGTTAATATTTCAAATACTCATTTTGTTAAGAATTGTTAACTCTGACATACTCATGTCTTATTCCTAGATCTACCCTTCTTCAGGTAAAAAAAATGTCTCATTATAATTTTTGTGGCCCTAGAAATTGGTGTTTCATGGCCCTGTGCAGGTAGAAGATACAAAGCATCGGTTAAGGACTGATGATACCTCATAGAATTTAACAGTGTTGAGGATCCAAGCACAGAGGCCAGCAGCTGCGAAAGATTTGCTGCGAATCAGGTTTGGGTTGAACTCCGGGTCTTTCAAATACTGTTCATTCACCACTTTTAGACAGTTCTCTGGGATGTGCTCTTTGTCGTAGTGAATTAAAGCTTGCAAAAAATCGTCGACCTGTACAGCAGAGAGAGAGAGAGACTTATTGCCATGAACCCATTTGGGCTGCAGAGAAAATTCCAAGATCAAAAGTGAAAACTAGCTTTCAGGGCTCACAGGACAAAGGCAAAATTGGCAAGCTGCACTTATCCTACTGTTTGACTTTTCCAGTCTTTAAAGCATGAAGTTAGAATTAGCAATGGACACTTTTAAAACCTCTCCTATCCCAGGGTAAAATATTCAGTCCTTGCACAGGAGGGATTCACATTTTGAAGAAAAGAAAAGCAGAAAAGAAAAAAATAGCAAATATATACCCAAAAAGGGCCCTTTGCTTCACCATGTACATTAGAAACATTTTTTCTATGTAATTTTCTCCCTCCTACACTTAAATGCTTTCATAATTTTGGAAAGAATTAGCAATCTTCTACCTGCTGGCCACGACTTAGGAAGGCCTTAACCCTGAGCTCACTTCCAATTTTGCTAGCAAACCTTGTAAACCTAAAACACAATGGTAGATTTCAGTCAGCAGCTACAGAAATGGTTTCTTTACACATAAACCTCTTTTGCTATGAAGCATAACCACAGAAGGTGTCAGGACACCCAGTACATCTGATACCTTTCCCATGAAGATTTTAGCTGCTTTCCAACTTCGGTCTTTGGGCACTCGGCCTCGGGGAGCCAGAAGGACCATCACGGCTGCAGTGACGTTGGTGACTGCATTTGGGGGGTTGGGGAAAGCTTTCAACTCAGAGAGGTTCACCTGAGGAAGAGTACACATGTACGTATATACAACAGTCAGTCAGAAGGGCTCCGGCAAAGTGCTAAATTGCCTGGCCTGTCTCTAGAGTTCTCCCACCTCTCAACAACACACCAGTCTCATTGTGACAATTCCTTGACACTTGGGGACTTTACCCTGGGACCTCAGGGGGTTCAGTTGTTGCAGGATACTTCTCTGGTATTTTGGAAACATCATTACCCTTTTTTGCCTTTAATTTTTTTTCTCCAAACTGGTAATCCTAGCTACTCAGGAGGCTGAGATCTGAGGATCATAGTCTGAAGTCAGCTCAAGCAGGAAAGCCCATGAGACTCTTATTTCTAATTCACTACCAAAAAAAGCTGCATGTGGAGCTGTGGCTCAAGTGTAGAGCACTAGCTTTGAGCAAAAAAAAAAACTCAGGGACGGTTCCTAGGCCCTGAGCTTAAGTCCCAGGACTGGCATGCACATGCACGCACACACACACACACACACAAATTATCCATTTGATAAGCCCTGTATACCAAGGCCAGGAAATTGTGTCAATATACAGGTTGTCACATATCCGAGTGTGATATAATCTACTTGCATTTGAAGCAGGCCCTCCCATAAATATAATTCCTTAGTTCTATGTGTCCTGGTTTTGCTTTCTTTCTTTACAAGAAGTATCTTCTTCCTTTATACGGAAAGGACTATCAACTGGGAAGGGTCCATGTAGACCAAACTTATTTACTACATTTAACACATCAGTGCATACACTGATTTATCCAATAATGGAATTAAGAGCTAAATTGTAAGAACCAAGGCAAATACTTTGGGGCAGAAGTTAGTACCTGTAAAAAGTACATAAAGGTTCATGATACACGATTTTAAAACCAAAAACAAATAACCAACTATTTCTTATGGTATTATATGTGTCACATAATCTACTCTTTCTCACAAAATTTTATCAAATGCCAAATCTGATTGTTCCATTACTAGAACTACTTCATAAATGATTAAAAAATATGGAAGGAGCATGAAAGAACAAAAGCAAATTCCTCAGACATGCTAATGCTGAAAAGAGGCTGAACAAGGTTCTTTAATCACTTATAAATACACTCAATTTTGTATTTTCAGTGACATCAATTTATTTTATCTGACAAAAGAGCAATCTATTCAGAGAAAATTTACAAATTTAGATAAAGATGAAGAAAAACATTCCATAAATCAGAGATTACAAATTACTCCTCTATTATTTTCTAATTTCTTCTACTTATATAAATGTTCTTACCCTAAAAATTAGTCATATGATAAATCCCATTATACAATCATTTTGTTCTCACTTATTATGAAGATTTTTCATGTTGCTAACTAGCATTTAAAAATACCATGTTATAGCCATAGAATATTGAAATGTGCAATGATCTATCATGATGCATTTATATTATTTAAAATGTTTTAAGTTTTATGATGATACTTTAAAAATTTTATAAGACTCTTCTTTTGGTCAAAATTGTCTTCTAAAAAATATACTCAGAAAAGGAACTGAATATTTCTCAGAAGAGAAATAAAAAATCTAGTTCCTTTGCTCTCTAGAATTGAATCTTTGTCTGGAAGAACCAAAGATGAAATTGGCTGCAGGCTATTAAGATAACTACCCACCATTTCATTTTCCCTTTTGGTACCCTCTTGAAGAACCATAGATTATGTCTTTCCTGAGAATCTGAGTGCCCAGTGAGATCTCATACTACTAGTACGATGCTAGGACAAATGGTGGAGATTGTTGTTTCTTCTGTTCTTTGGTTTTGGTTTTGTAGCTATTGGTACGATTATTGTTTTGCTGTAAAGCAAAAGCCTTATAAGAACATTACATTAACTTGTGATGTTATGTTTTATGGAAAACTGGTTTTGGGTCAAATCCAGAAACTAACAATTGAATTCATTCCATGGTATTGCTCCTTTTTCTTTTCTTTTTAAAAAAGATTTTTATTACCTTTAAATAGTGGTACAGAGGAATTACCATTCAAAAAGCAGTTTACAAATACAATGTGTTTTGATCAATGTCACTTCTTTCAACAATCTATGGTACTGCTTATTGGGTACATCAGAATATTCCAGAATGGAAAGTTGAACTATGATGAGGGCCTCAAAGGTTTGGTTTAAACTTCGATAATCTATGGATTTTTCTTTGCTTAAGGAAAAAAAAAACTTTTGGGGTTCATGTGTTCTACTATCTACTAAGTAACTGAAACTCTAATAACCTTTGACTACTATTTTGAGGAAACACACAGGTGGAGAAATGGTCTTTACCCGGTTAAGTGTATTAAGCGCATCTCTGGCAGCCACCAGCGCAGGCTCCGCTTTGAGCAAGTCAGCCTCACATTCTCTCTGTTTCTGGGACACTTCAATTTGAATGGCAGTCACCTATGGAGAGAGGAAAAACACACAAACAGAAATTACATCAGGAATCTCTTCTACAAAGTGTAGATTGACCTTGGTTGGGCACACTGAAATCATTCATTAGCCTGTACTTTAAAGCACTGAAGAAGTATTGTCAAGACTAATTTTCTTTCAGGTATAGTATGTATAAAGCTTTGTAAACACATACAAAATACATTGACAAATCAAATAGATTCAAATCTCAAAACATTCCTAGTATGACTTTGACTCAAGTAACTTTGAAGTTCCACTAATGGCAATATAAGAATTAGCAGTCAAAGCCGGGCGCTGGTGGCTCACGCCTGTAATCCTAGCTACTCAGGAGGCTGAGATCTGAGGATCTTGGTTCAAAGCCAGCCCAGGCAGGAGAGACCATGAGACTCCAATCTCCAATAAACCACCAGAAAACCACAAATGGCGCTGTAGCTCAAGTGGTAGAGCGCTCGCCTTGAGCTGAAGAGCTGAGGGACAGCACCCAGGCCCAGAGTTCAGGCCGACCAAAAAAAAAAAAAGAATTAGCAGTCAGTCTTGCTTTTCAGTTTTCTTCAGAGTGGCCCACCAGAGTTCCCCCACCAAAGGAAATCTAGGCTGGATCAGTAACCTTGACCAGAAAATATTCTTGCTACACCTATCTAGCTTTTGCTAACATTTGCTTATAAGTGCTGTGGGCTGGGCCTTAAGAACAAATGTGAAACCAAACTAAACCACCACCACCAACAAAAACAACTAGCAAATATCTAGGAAAGCAAAGCAATAATAATAGACAAAATCAGCAACAACAAAAACAGATGTGAAGCTCTTTTGCTCAACTGTGGTCATGGATTATATATAAGGAAGACACAATTTTTATGAAGACCAATTATGGGCTTCTCCAAGGGCCTAAGAAGCCATTGGTGCATGACCCCAGATCTGTCTGTGGCTTATGGAACTATGACAACCACTGAGCCTCCTGACCCAAAGCCTTATGATTTGAATGCAGGACATTCAAATTTAAATGGAACCAATAGGAGAATTTTACTCTTCTCCTCTTAGGATACCTATAACATTTGAATGGCTCATGAGAATGGATTTCCAGTCCTCGGCAGAATTTTCACATTGTGGTACTGGGCACCAGGATTCAGTCCCACTGGGGGATGGTTCCTGAGGTGATGGTAATTGTGGAATGTAAAGTGTGAACAAAAGTGCATTTCTTCAGCTAGATTTGGAATGAACAGGTTTAACCATACCATAAAATTAAACACCGTTCACAACAAATTATGTTGTCTAGTACAGCTTTATTAGCAGTAATTGCCCTTTTCCTGATTAACCATTATTTTGCTGTATACTGCCCCTTTTATGAACATAATTGGTTCAGGGTAGATACAGGATCTCCTGCTAACATAGGCATAGCTACTGTTAATGTACATAAGAAAACCCTGCAAGCTTACCAAAAACACTCCAAAACCACAACCCTTAAGCAATGCCAGGAGTGAACCATGCAGACTCTGAGAACACGTTTTCAGTGTGCTTGACATGAAAGGAAGTGTGTGCCAGCAAGTGAGTTACTGCCTGGTGCTTATTTATCTTCCATGAGGACACAGTGAATTAAGGGTATTTTTGCTTTTTTGGATGGCTCCACTTAAAAAAATCATTTTATTTCATACTTAGGATCAAAGGTTTTCAGCATTGGGAGAAACCTTCGGCAGTTTTTGTTGTTGGTAGGTTTGTTGTTGGTAGGGATGGTCCTGGGGATTCAACTCAGGGCCTTGAACTTGATAGGTAGGTGCTCTACTACCTGCATCATGCCTCCAGCCCTTTTTGCTGTTTTGAGATAAGGTCTCATTTTTTTTTCCCCAGGCTAACATGAACCCTGATCCTCCTATGTCCCATGATAGCTAGAATGACAGGTGCATGCCATCTAAGATAAGGTCTCAAAACTTTTTGGATTGGGCTGGAACTGCTAGCCTCCATGTCTCAGCCTACTATGTAGCTGGGGTGATAGGTCTGCATCACCGTGTTTATCTATTGGTTGAGATGGGAGTCTTGAAATTTGTTTGCCCTACTTGGTCTCCAACCATGATCCTTTAGATCTCAGCCACCGAGATAGCTAGAATTTGCAGATGTGTAGGCAGCTGTTGTGCTTTCATATCCTATAACTGTGAGCCTGGGATAGTCATTCTTCCTCAACTCTTTTTCTTTGGACTCTTTCACTACTTAAAGAATAACACCCATTTAGATAGTTTTTATAAACAAATTAATTATAACAAGTAAATAAAACCCCACAAATATAAATAAGAAAACACTCTAGGTTGGCCAGCTTATTTCTTATTCCCAATACCTTTCCCATAAGGTACAACGAAATTGGAGTAGTAAAAATACTGTGCATCTCAATGATGTGGTAAGAATGCAATTTCTTCAAAGAGCTAACTCAAAGAGAGCAGTGAGCAAGGCTCAGCCTGCAGAACGGGAAGAGCTTCACAGATTTCTGAGCTTTCTTCTACAATGGAGGGTAGTAGCGCTGGAGACACTGCCACTTATTGGGCACACCAGAAATCATCTGCCATCTATTAATTAGTATTACTTAACAGTCCTAACATTTTGTGATAATCACAAGGAATAAACTCCTCAAAAGCACTTGTTGTGTCTATTCACAACTCATCTGTGGAATCCTTAATTCCCAGTATCTCAGAATGTAGTTTTCTTTGGAGGTAGGGCCTGAATAGGGACAATGAAAGTAAAAAGAAGCCATACGGGTAGGTCCTCATCTCATCTGCCCAGTATCCTTTGAGGTAGTAGTAGTAGTTTGGAAACACAAGAGACAATACAGATGAGTACTCACAGAGGAAGGGTCAGGGGAATTCACAGCAAGAAGGCAGCCATCTGCAAGCCAAGAAGGGCCGCAGGAGAACCAACCTCTAACATCGTGACCCTGACCTCAGCCCCCAGAACTGGGAGAAAAATCAATCTGGAGGTGGGGAGGGAATATATGCTGGTATTGGAGCTTGAACTCAGGCTTTACATTTTTACTTGACTCTTTCATGGCTGGTGCTCTACCACTTGAACGACACCTCCCTCTAGTCTGTTGTTGATTAATTGGAGATAAAAATCCCATGGATTCCTCTATCAGTGCTGCCTTCAAACTACTATCCTCAGATCTCAGTAGATCTAGTTACTAATTAACTACTTACTACTCAGATCCCTGGGTAGCTAGGATTAGAAGTGTGAGTGGTTGGCATGAGTGAAAATCAATCTGTTTAATGCCTCCCAATCTACCACATATCATTATTGTGCCCCCCCCGAAAAACATAAATTGTTTGTACTCTTCTCTTTTCTCCGGATTTATAAAATTCCCAGGCCCACTCATAGTTAGAAAACAGACTCAAAAGCCAACAGTGGACATTGGTTCAAAAGCAAGGTGGTCTAACTTGTGAAGAGATTACATCAGCACTTCAGTTGATGAGGTGCTGCTACTCACCCCACCAAGGGGGAGAGAACACTGGGAAAATGACCACAGGATTCGCAGAATCTTTGGAACTTGAACTGACAAATTTAAAGATGGAACTAGTTTTCACAGGTTTTGTGGTGCTTGCATGACTTGAAGTCATGGCCAACAAGAGTGGTGTACTTGGCCCTAGATTATTTTATAAATCGGAAGCAACTATTTCAACCTACTTCTCCACTTAGGCTGTCAAGACACATTACAAGACAGTCTCTAAGCCCAACATTTGTGTAGTCACATTAAATGTGGCAATGTTCTTGGTGAGCCATGCAGCATTAGTTTTTATTACTGCTCACCTCCTAAGCCTGGGGAGCTTAATTTTACAGGCTCAGAAAGAGTTTATTATTTCCTCCCTTTAGTAATAGTATTGCATCTAGTACACTGCTAAATGTGTGACACATGCATGTCACAGCATGTAATCTGGTGCTAATTTCTCAGTTTCACGTGGCTTGATTACAAAGAGAGCATCTTTGCCCGTCACCAACTTAAAATTGCTCCTTCTATTCAAACTATTTGGTTTTTACCAGAGTATTGATCACTAAATCAAACTTATCTTATGTCTTAATGTGTTACTTCTGTCCTGTCAGGATTTTCCATTGCAATATAAACTACCTAAATACACATTGTTTGGTAACTATTCTTAAGAGCCCGGTACAGTACCTAACACCCCCCCCCAAAAAAAAATAAATCAAAACACAATTTAAAATATATGTGCATGTACTCAACATTTCTGATTAGATAAGCTGCATAAACCAAGTGATAAGTGTTATTTTTACTTCTTGGTATATAATTATGAAAAATAGTGTGTGCCTTGTATGTTTGAAGCAGCTCTAGAAACAACCAGGAAATGAGTTCTAATTTGCCAAAACCTTTTTTGTCCTCTCTAAGGTAATTGTATCTTAGGAATCCACCTACAAAAAAAAATGTGAAAGTATCTCTAGAGTACTTATTCAATTTCAAGATCTCCCTAGGGGTGGAGATTGGTCATGATACAATAATTATGAGAACATGACACATTGGTGTGATACCTCAATGCATCCTCTGGGTGAAATCAGCTTAGGAAAATGACACCACGTGAGACACATAGCTACTCAATATGATAATACACTTTCTGCACTTGTCAGAAACTCAATGGTAACACTCATTACTAAAATCAGCAATTCTAAGTTTGCTGGCCATTACTTTGCTTGTCTTTGGCTTCAAATAAAATGGACCTTTTTTATTATTTAAAGTTTCGATGTTTAGCATAGTGTTCAAGGCATTAGTAATGCAAAATAAAATATGCTGAAGGCACATTAAAAAAGAGAAGGAAAACAACCTGAGTATACATAAATGGCTGACAACACTACAGGAGAAACTCACATTTTTCTAGTTTCTTAAAATGCAAGGATCATGGCATAATGGTTACTGATTCTGAGTGTCAGTAATTTATATTTTAATGACTTAGACTCTGATTATCTTTTTCTATAAAATTCAAAAAATTACCTTACATATATATATATATATAAATCATTTAACATTTTTATTTATTAGTTATCTCTGTTTCCTATGCTATTCCTTTGGAGAAATACAATACACAAAGTTTTTGGTAAAAGAAGATGTCAAAAGTTGCATTTATTTCAGAAGAATTACTGGAAACCTGAGCCTGAAGAAAGCAAAAGCTATATAAATCTTAAAGGTAATTGTTTCCAACAATAAAACACAATACAGAATGCTTAGGGCCTCAATCAAGTCAAAAAGAACAAATTTAGCTTAGGATTTAATAATAAACTCCAGTTATGTTATTAAAATGCAAAATTTGAAAACCATCTCACAAAGTGTCAGAATGGGCTTTGTTAACAATGGAGTTGTTCAATTTGCCTAAAAACAAGAAACCTTTAGAAACCTCAGAGGCGACTTCCTGACCTTTACTGTATTACAAATAGGCCTGATGTTCAAGATCCACATCCATTATATGCTTGAATGAGCTCAGTATTTATTGTTCTTTCATAGCATTAAAGAGCTAAAAGGTTGGGAAAATGCATAATGTAAAGAAAGGTCAAGTGGTACTCATGGTGTGAAATGCTGTTACATGTGTAACTATAATCATTCTTTAGACTTGATGCTCCCTGGAGAGGAAGTTGTTCAAAATTGTTCACCTACAAAGGTTTATTTTGTGCTAAATATAGCTCAGCACTCTAAATGGTGGAATTAGCCTGACCTTTCGCTCCTCGGCATCGGCAATGGCCTTTTCCCGGCTCACTTTCTCTGTCTGAAGCCCGATCTTGGCGATCAGAGCCTCAGCATCATGATTTCTCAGCTGCAACTCGGCTTCTTGAGAAGCAAGTCTGGCTTTCAGATCTGCCACCTGCAGAAAAAGTCAGTACTCTTGAATAACTTGCACTGATAACAACAAATAACACATGCAGCTTATTACTTTCGTGTGGATTCTGGGATCCCTAATGGTTAAACTGTTTCTACCCTGGTGTGCGTGTGTATGTACATGTGCATGTGTGTGTACTGGAGTTCCAACTCATGGTTTGGGAGCTGCCCTTAGCTTCTTTTTACTCAAGGATAGTACTATACCACTTGAGTCACACCTCCACTTCCATCTTTTTTTTTTTTCCTGATGGTGGTGGTGTTAAATGGAGATATGAGTCTCTAGGGTTTGTCTGCCTAGGCCGGTTTTGAACTATGATCCTTAGATCTCAGCCTGCTAAGCAGCTAGGATTACAGGTGGGAACTATTGTACCTGGCTTCTACTCTGATTTTATTGCGATCTCGTTTGCAAAAATGTAGCCCTATTTCTCCCCACATAAGAGGAAATAATCAATGTTATCTGATGGTTTTGTAGGAAACATTTTGTATTTGTGTCAGTTCTAAGTAGAAGTGTACATTTTTGTCATTTAAGCTTTGGACTTGAAAAACCAACAGAAGTTAGATCACCCCATCTATCCCCCACAGGCTCAAGACAGCATGCTGCCTGGTGAGCTGGAAGAGCCATGGTTAGTATTCTCTAATGGAAAATTGCTAGGAGCTTCAGATAAACTGAAGACAAGTGCTCTCTTTACCTATCTGCAGAAAAAGTGGTAGTATATTGAAGCAGCCACCACCAGATCCTATGTCTTCTTACCTAGCACAAAATGGCCCTCTTGATTTTTCTCACCTTCTCTGGCATTTAGTTTAGGCCCATGCAGACAATCCAATATGGAGCTTAACACCTACCAAGACAAACTAAATGCTCTCTGTGGGTATTAGTGAAGTGTGGCCAGAAGCTCAGCATGCACACACAGATGTACTGTTCCTCCTTTTGGCTACCACTGAGCAACCTTACTCTGCTTCTGTAGAACACTGGAGGCAACAACATGCCTTAGGTTTAAAAAAAATCTATTCTGAGGCAGGCCTTGGTGGCTAATGCCTATAATCCTAGCTATTCAGGAGGCTAAGAACTGAGGATTGCTGTTTGAAGCCAAATGGGGAAGGAAAATCCATGAGATTCTTATCTCCAGTTAACACACACACACACACACACACACACACACACACGCACGCGCACACGTGCGAGCATGCACACGCGCGCGCACGCTGGAAGTGGAGATGTGGCTCAAGTGGTAAGCAACAGCCTGGAGTGAGAAAGGTAAAGGCCCGAGTGCCCAGGTCCTGAGTTCAAGTCTAGTACTAGCAAAACTAAAAACTTAAAATAAATAACTCCACCCATTTTTCAGTTTTAATTTCCTTAGATAACACTGAATTCCAAAGTCTGAAGATTGTGTAAACCAAAGAGAAGTAAAATACTAGAGAAAAACTGTAAGTCAGTCCCCCCAAATATATAAGATTGTGACAATTAGCTCTTTCTTCTACTTTTCACAGAAAAAAAATCTCTAAAAATCATATATTCATAGATTCAACAAACAGTCTTAGCCATTTATTTTGACTCATTTAATAAAGACAATGCAGGATTTTCCTCTTATAAAGCTGCATCCCAGTACTCTATTTAAGTGAGCCTAGAAGTCCCACAGACAGGGCTGGCTGTTCATAGACAGATTACCACAGCTGCTGTGTCGCTGCTTCTGTGTTATGTTTTCACATAAGCCTGACTGTTTCGACTCTTTATGAACTCAGGGTAACCTTTCAGAGTGCCATTTGCTTCCCTGTTCTCTTTAGCCATTAAAACTAGTTTTATGTAAGGCCATAGTCAAAAGAATCATCCAAGAGACTAGGGAGAACTATGACATTCATCCCTAATTCCAGTTTCTAAGACAGCAGTTAGCTCTAAAATATCCAGGAACTGAAGCTCTGGAAGAAAAGCTGCATCTAGGGAGAAATGTCACTACAGCCATCTGTGATGACCAATACGCAGGTTACCCTGAGTTCATCCTAGCTAGCTACTCAGGATAATGAGAAATGAAGATCATGATTTGAAGCCAGTCTAAGCAGGACTCTTTCAGACTCCTATCTCCAATTAACCACCAAGAGGCTGGAACTGGAGCTGTGGCTCAAGTGGTAGAGGGCTAGCTTTGAACAAAAAGGTAAATGTTAGCCTTTACACCCTAAGTTCAAGCCTCAGTACAGCACAAAAGAAAAAAGAGGTGGGGAAAAACAGGGAGGGAGGGAAAGGGAAGGAGAAGGAGGAAGAAGAGGAGGAGGAGAATAGGAGAAGAAGGAGGAGGAGGAGGAGAAGGAAGAGGAGGAGAAGCAAGAGAAGGAGGAAGAGAGGAAGAGGAGGAGAAGGAGGAGGAAGAAGAGGAGGAGGAGGAAGAGGAGAAGGAGAAGTTAAAGAAGGAGAAGAAAAGGAAGAAGGAAAAGAAGGAGAAGGAAGGGAGAAGGAAAAGGAGAAGAAAAGAGGGAGGGGTGAAGAAAGGGAGGGGGAGGAAGGGAAAGGGTACGGAGGTAGAGGGGGAGAGGAGAAAGGGAGAGATTAGAGATGGAGAGGAGGAAAGAAGAAAGGGAAGGAGGGAGAGAAGAAGGAAAGGAGGAAGAGAGGAAGGGAAGAGAAAGAGGAGGGAAGGCAAACAGGAGGGAAGGGAAAAAGGAGGGAAGGGAAAGAGGGGGGAAGAGAAAGAGGGAATACAGAGGGAGGGGGAACAAAGAAAAGGGAGAGGATGGAGCAGGAGGAGAAAAGGGAAGAGAAGGAAGAAAGGAAGAAGGAAGGAAGGAAGCATACCACCAACAATGGCATGCTGCCACCTCTTGGAATAACTGATGTCACACCACTTGCCTTTCAATCCGTCATTTGGGAAAGACAATTGTGGAAGGATGGCTCTGGTCTTTCCTTCCTTGCCAAGGGCCGCCATACCCTTCAGTATAGAGAGCTCAGCTTAGGTGACAACAGAGTGAACAGGTTCAACTTGAAACACCATTCAAAGGGACACAAATTGCAGCCACGCGTGATGGCTACTGAGCTCTTTTGTCATCCTCTTAGCACTGCAGCTAGGAGCTCAGCAGGACTACTATACTCTCTGCTATGGAAAGAGGTTTGTTACTTTAAATGAGAGCAAACAGAGATAGGAAGAGGGAACAGAAAAGAAGAGAATAGGACTAGAAGAGCAAGATCAGATGTGTATAAAAAGGACTAGCTACTATCCTTACCACATAAACAGCAGCTCTACTCCTGGCTTTTTGCTGGCTGGTTAGAGACTCATAGATTTTCCTACCCAGGCTGGCTTTGAACCACAGTCCTCAGATCTCAGCCTGCTAAGTAGCTAGGATTACAGTTGTGAGCCACCAGTACTCTGCTCAGGCAACTTCTTAAATCATTTCATCATAACTGCCCTGAAAACACCCTCTCTATGGCTCTGCTTCCAACCACAATCTCCTGCTCTGTATAAATCCATTTCCTACCTAAGACATAGTCTTGTGGTATAAGTACAATAGGGATACCTACTTTGCATCTGGATTGGGTTTTCACAATCAAGTGAGATTAGCACCCTAATATGAGATCTAGGATACAGTTTGAAGCCAGCCTTGGCAGGAAAGTGTGTGAGACTCTCATCTCCAATTAACCACCAGAAAAAAGAGAAGTGATGCTGTGGCTCAAAGTGCTAGCTTCAAGAGAAAAAGCTCAGGGACAGTGCCCAGGCCCTGAGTTTAAGCCCGACAACCACAACAAAAAAAGAGGTAGTAGGGCCTGATGTCTGAGGAAATGACATTTGAGAAAGCCAGTGGCTCCCAGGAGCAGAGCAGACATCCAGGTCAAAGAGAAGAACCACTGTATTTGGGGACCTCACCATGCCATGAGCCAGGTATGATGCCCTCACTGGGGATTCAGTGTCAGAGACAAGAGATTCTAGTACCATTTTAGGCTAATGAGATTCCTGATTGTAAGCTCAAAGCCCTATAGAAGTCAGAGGAAGAGAGGAGGAGTAGAAAGACCAGGAAGAGGAGGAAGAGGAGGAGATAGAAGAGGAGACAAAGACAGGAAGGGGTGATTAGCTCACACTGCCCTGTACATGTTCAGACCAAGAGACGGTCTTTCCTCAGCTAGGAAAGAGTAAATGGCCTTTCCCTAGATTAGGGAACAGTAATGAGGTGTTTCTTGTGCCCACAACCTGCAAATTTTAGTAGTATACATCTTATCAAAACAGGATCAGCACTGTTTCAAAAGGAAACACATTTTTCTATGGAAGAACTGTGATTTCTCTGGTCCTACCTGCGAGGCGGTGGTCTTTAGTTTCTGGATGCCATTGACCAGGTGCTCTCTCTTCTGGGCTACTTCTTGTTGTTTCCTCTTTAACAGGTGCTTAAACAGTGATATTTGCTCCAGGAAACTCTTTGGGGTGGTGTAATTATGTCTTCTCTCATTCTGGTAATATCTGGCACTCATTTCGTTTACGCTGGTATGAACGTGTGCCATGAATTCACTAATGGAATCCTTGTGCTGGGGCTGAAATGTAAGTCATTGAAATCCTCTCAAGTTAAAAATGCAATTTAGAAGACACAGATTAAAAAAAACAAACCACCAACCAAATTATGCAGTATTTGTTGCCTAAGAGTCAGAAGAAATTATAGAAGCCAGGAAAACTTACTTCATCCTTAAGAGATATGCAGGAAGATCAGAGAATGACAAGAAAGCATTCAGCTTTCCTGCCAATCTCCTTGCCAAGTAAGACAAAGGATTGTTATGTGTTCTATGTACCAACACCAAAAGCCAACTTACAACGCCAACACAATTCTTCACCATTTGATTTTTTTTTTTTATCTATCTACTATGTGAAAGAGAAATGGAGAGATAGAGACATGATATTCTGAGGAATACATAGGTCTGCTGTAGTTTTTCAAAGTCAAATTTAAACAAAGAGAATCAATAACCTTGCAAACAGGGAAACAGAAACAGAAAAGCTAAAATGGAGAAACAGAGTTTAATGAGAAGCCACATTAAACAGTCTGGGTGGGTATGTCAAATCACTGCCTCTGGGAGAAAAAAATACCAACACCATTTCTTTTCTCATTTGGAGGAAAACAAAAACAGAAACTCTGTAGGCATCCTGGTGTCTCCTCCATGCTTTCCTCAGCGTCCTCAGTGACTTCTGAAGTAGTTAACTTTTTAATCTGTGGAGTCACATCTCCCTCATTTTAATGATTATTTATTGCATTCTGTACAAGATGAACCGGGTTCAATTAATCAAGGGAAGCCTAAAAATCAATTAATATGAATTAAATGAGCTACACCAACTCTTTGGAAAGTCACACATAATTTACCAAAGTGTTGTCAATAATGCTCAGGCATCTTGGGGAAAATTGCTCACAAGTGCCTTGTGATACAGTTAAGTGATTCCAGCCTGCACCATCAAAGCTGCAGCGAGGTGCAGCAGACAGGCCAGTTCCTGCTGCTGAAAATGCCAACTGCTGGGAGTGACACTCAAATATCCAGCTCGCTCTCCAACCTTACTGTGAGTCCTTGAGCAAGCATAAAATCAGCATGTCTTGCATTGTTTCTGATATGAAATCTCTTTTCTCATTAGTGACTTAAGTAAATTGATTTGTTTGAAGTAATGTGCTTTTAAAGCAAAAGACAGATGAAAGTTATAGATACAAAATTTATTATCTTCAATTAGAAGATAATAAAAAAGGGAGGGGTGTTTCAATTCAATATATCAACTTATGCGTATAAACTAAATATTCTTCTCTCTGTGTTAGTACTAGGGTTAAACTCAGGGCTGTCCCTTAGCTTTTTCATTCAAGGCTGGTACTCTACTGCTTCAGCCATAGTACAACTTCTGGCTTTTTGGTGGTTAATGGGAATTGAGGCTCACAGACTTTCCTGCCTGGTCTGCCTTTGAACCTCAGATTTCAGCCTCCTGAGGAGCTAGGATTTAAAGGTTTGAGCCTTCAGGCACCCAGCTAGATTTTGTTCTATTGAGGAGAGATCCAAGATACATACATTTCTCCAAATAGTGGATTCAAGAAAAAAAATCAAATTTACAAGCAAGTTTCTATCAATTTCATATCAATCATAGTCTCTTGGCAACTTTTACTGTTAAAGGAGTCTGGCTGTAGTATAAACTTGTAAAAATTTGCTCCTGCCTGTCTTGTCTTGCTTTTATTGAACTGAAAGTATGTGTATAGTTTTCCATAATACAGATAAATATTCTCTCGGCCAAATGTAACCTCCTTACAGAGGAAAAAAATATCCTGGCCCCTGCCCAACTATGATCCTATGAAGAGGGGTGCCAGGCAGCCCTGAAAGCTCCAGTTAACAAGAGTTGCATTTGAGAATCTGAAATAGAAAAAGTAGTTTCCGGTGGCGCTGGAGACAACTTGTCTCAATGGGGCAAAATAACTATTGTTATGGGGCTTAACAAAATGGCCCAGCATGGGCCACTCACAGAGCCAGGGAGCAGCTGGTTGTAATTCACACTGTTTTTCAGCAAACTCTAATCGGTCCAGAACAGACCTCTTTGATGACTGGTCTTCCCTGCGTTCTCAATTTGTCACTTTCTCTTATGATAAGGTCAGTAGTGACAGCACTTCCTGACATTAACAGCTGTGGCTTTTAAAAGGGTCATTGTAGAACTACTAATTGCAGTAATTTCATTAGCATAAATTATTTATTCTGCCATTCATTTATCTCCAGTTTTCTTCTGGAGGGTGGGGTAGAACAGAGAGAGGGGGCAATGGCAGCCCCAATGCTGTATTTTTTTATTTTTTTGCTGTGAGAGTCTGGAGGGCAGTGAATTGGTCCCACAAGTTTTACCTCTTCAATGAAAACCAGTTGGTACCATTTGCTAGTCATGTCTGTGGCCAAATGTGGTGAAGGAAATAATAATAATAAAAAAAAGCAAGTGGGCTAATATGAAACGAAATGGTTTATCAAGCCACCATTTTCCTACAAAGATGCTTTGGAAAAACAATGCTGTCTCCATTGCATAATTAAATGGGAAGCTAAGACTACTTTCTCTCCATACGAGTAACAAATATTTGACTTCCATTCTTTTAGTTGTAAACATAAAAACATAATCATTCTGCTGTGTTCTCCAGCAGTAGCTCTTGCTGCTACTACTGTACCAAATACTCAGGCAGACTGCTTTTCAACCACATGCCCACTGTCAGGACAAATTGTGTGAGGTGGCTATTTGGGAGGCAAACATAGGGAGGACTGGTATTGAAGGCTATCGCAGGCAAAGAGAGAGTCAGACCCTAGCTCAAGAGATAAGCCAGGTATGGTACTGCACATCTATTAATCCATTCACACGAGGACCTGTAGGTCCAAAACCTTGAGACCCTGCCCAAAAGATAAATCTAGAAAGTCTGTACACATGGCTCAAGTGGTAGAATGCCTACCTAGCAAATGCAAGGCTCTAAATTTAAAAAAACAAAACAAAAATCCCAGTGCCACCAAGACATTTTTTTTTAAAGTCATTTTGTGGCATTAGAAATACGCTAATTTACTTAATGTTTCAAATATGCCCCAAGGGCTTTTTTCTCAGAGGAGCTTAGGCAAGTGCTAAAATGCAGAAGTGATCGAATTTATGTCTTATCTAGTTGTCCTTATTTAATAAACCATCTCACTACTGCCAGGGTCTAATTAACATATTCTCTTTTACTGGTCCCCAAAGGAGGAAAATTATAATAGCTTTTATAGCTCAGCAGCTTGGAATTTTTAAAAGAAATTAAGACAAATAATTCCTGAGAAAAACTTTCAAGACCCACTGTAAATGTATGACATTTTAAATGACAAAATTCTGTTTAACTAAAACAAATAAAACCTGTTTGCTGCGCCCAGTGGCGGAAGCCTGGAATCCTAGTGTCAGGAGGCAGGGATCGGGGATTGCAGCTGGAGGCCAGTCTGGGCCTTCAATAAAGTTTACTAGACTTGGGTTCATATTGGCCAAGCAGTGGCAGATGCTTGTCATTTCAAGCTTCTGGAGAAACACAATGGTTGGCTGCAGTGGTGCACATGGCATCCCAACAACAAAAGGAAGCACAAACAGGAGGATCACAGTACTGGCAAGCCCAAGCATAAAATAAGATTCTGCCTGGAAATTAAAGGACCGGCAGAAGTTGCTCAAGCAGTGGAGTACCTGCCTATCAGGTGTGTCAAGGCCCTGAGTTCAAGCCCCAATTGGAAGAGGAAGAGGAGGAGGAGGAGAAGGAGGAGGAGGAGGAGGAGGAGGAGGAGGAGAAGGAGGAGGAGGAGGAGGAGGAGGAGGAGGAGGAGAAGGAGGAGGAGGAGGAGGAGGAGGAGGAGGAGGAGGAGGAGGAGGAGGAGCAACAGCGGAGGAGGAGGAGGAGGAGGAGGAAGAAGGAGGAGGGGAGGAAGGAGAGGAGGCAGAAGGGAGGGAAGGAGGGAAGGAAGGAAGGGAGGGAGGGATGGAAGGGAGGGAGGGATGGAGGGGAGGGAGGGATGGAAGGAGGGGGAGAGAGAGAGGGAAGGGGAGGGAGAGAGAGAGAGAGTGAGGGGGAGAGAAGAGCGAGAGCAAGAGAAAGAATCCACATTAAGCAGCCTATTTTTTACTTTCCTGCAAGTCTAAATTTAATTTTGCAGACCTGTATAGTGTCTTTCACTGGCCTTTGGATGGTTTAAAATCTAAAGTAACAAAAAAAATCTGAAGTAACAAAATGTTTGATTTGGTGCTAATCCCTAAGTGTTTTGCCTTCAATTTCTATTATCTTTTTTTTTTTTTTTAATTTCCCTTAGCCAGGCTCTGGTGGCTCACGCCTCTAATCCTAGCTACTCAGGAGGCTGAGATTTGAGGATTGTGGTTCAAAGCCAGCCTGGGAAGGAAATTCCATGAGACTCTTATCTCCAATAAACAACTAAATCGGTAGAGTGCTAGCCTTGAGCTGAAGAGCTGAGGGACAGTACCCAGGCCCAGAGTTCAAGCCCTATGACCAACCCCCCCACCCCCACAAAAAAATCCCAATACTGAGGCTAGGTAGGGTCTCTACCCCTTGAGCCTTAGCCCTGTAGCCTTGAGTTACTTTTCCAATAGGAACTTATGTTTTTGTTCAAGTGGGTCTGGACTACAGTCTTTCTTATACCTGGCATATACTTGAAATGATAGAAGTGTACCACCATGCCTAACTTTATTGGTTGAAATGAGAGTTTTGTTTACTTTTTTGCCCAGGTCAATCTTGAACAGGGTCTGGATGGGTTTCTAGTTATGGGAGAGGTAGCTCCATGATTCTCACATACAGCATTGAAGAGACAATTGAGGACTGACCCTATTTGGGGAGGGGTGTGTGTGTTGTAGAATTGCTGCTTCCGGTGAAGCCAGCATTCTAGAAGTTCCACAGAACTACAAACTTGAGAGTAGTGATGGTGTCATATGAGAGTTCAATGCCTGGCTTAATAGTGTATCCAGCTTCCTGGGCAGCCAATGAACCTGCTTTTCACAGATGATCCCTAGAGTTTATGGAGTTACAGAAACCCTGGAAATCAGCATTCTTCTAGCAGCTCTACCTAAATTTGATTAACAAGCCCAGAGTAAGACACGGATGATGGGCAGATTATTTGTGCACCCACACTTTAAGGAGAAAGGGCTCGACAATACCAAAGGTTATTTACAGCTTCTTTTGAACTCTCTTCACCCATTGGAAGATGCATGTAAGCCTGGATGAGATTTAGGCAGATCTAAGATAAATTGGATTGCCTTACTTTAGTCTTGATATTTCAGAATGTCTTGGCTATGCCTTAGAAAGAAAATATTTTTTCTCAAACAATTTCTAAATCACAAGGTTCTCTCTCTCTCTTTTAAATTTATATCATCATTCTAATTTATATTTCTTTCAAAGAACTGTGCAAAAAATACTACTAATATAAAACAGCTATCATTGACAAAATGTTAATCCTCCTTCCGGTTGGGCACACTCTTTTCAAAAAGGATCTACAGACCACTGGAGCAAATAAATCATAAACTATAGCAATAAAATAACTTGCCTCTTTGGCTGGACATTTCTTGTGATTGGTTTTGGAAAATGATAGCAAAGTCCACCAGGCCTGGGATATCCCCCTACAAGTTCTAGATGGAGGAGGTGGAGTCTTTTCTTTCAAATTTCAGCTCACACTGGGTATGTGGTTACACTGAAAGGGGAATGATGTCAGAGGCCCTACCACTTGAGCCACGCTTCCACTTTGGTGATTGGAGACAGGAGTCTGCTGGACGTTTCTGCTTGGGTTGGCTTTGAACTATGATCTTTAGATCTCAGGCTCCTGAATTCCTAGGATTACAGATGTGAGCTCAATGCTCGACTTGGGTTTTTTATTTTTTTTTCCTTGCATGTTCCTAATGGGTAGCCACACATTAATTAGATCTTCCATCAGCATCCACAGCTCCATCCCTAGCAATATGCAGAGGGCTTCCAAGGCCCCTCCCTTTCTCCTCCCTCACCCCACCCTCTTCCCATCTCCATTTCTAAAACTCCAGTGAGCAGCGGTCACGATGACACTCTTTCAATATAAATACCCAGTCACACCTAAGTGTACAAGTATTTTGGTCTCTTTTTTTGGGGGGGGGGTGTCAGCTGTCATTTAGTTGAGTATCAGGTAACAAAAATAGCAGGAGTGTTTAGTTGCAGTCAGCCCACACATGGGGGCGGGGGGGGGAGAGGGAGAGAGAGGAGGGGGACTGTATGCACACTGATGGAAAATTATATGTCAACATACACAAGCACACTTGCCACTAATGAATCCTTTCTTTGTGGCCCAAGGGAGGGTGAGGTCACCTTATACTCATCTAGTGTGGTCAATAATTAAGAAATGCCTAAATTATGCTGATAACTCTGTCTTAATAATAGAAATTAAAATTAAGAAAGTGATCAAATTAGCACTCATTCAACAAAGATGGAAACGCTTTTTGACCTCTCCAGAGGTTGTGTTTTTTAAAAATAAGAACACAGATACACTGCACCGTGCACTCTGAATTATAATTACAGGACCAGAGCAACAAATTAGGAAGGTAAGAAAGTTAAATAAGCACTTTGCACTGAAATGAAATCATCTGGTTAATTTGTTTCCAGGCATAATGCAGCCTTCCTAGAAAGAGTACAGGCCTTTCAAACCCCTCCCTGGCATCTGATATAGCCTATAGGAGGCGTTCTGATACCATCTTCACAGATTGCCCTAAGCCTGCCTGGGGCCGGCTGGACTTCAGTCATGCAGATCCTACATTGGCCAGCAGATGTCGATGGTCACTGGCAGATCTGAGTTGCTTCTCCCTGTTGGATTCTGCAGGGCCCCTCCTCCCTCCGCTCCAGAAGGAAGCCAGCAGAGCCCAGAGACAAGGAACTCACACATTTCTGTGCCAGATTCAAGCTGAAGCGAAAGCACCAGCCCTGACTTCCTACAAACTGAGAGGAAAATTTGCAGAAACTGAGTGCATAGATCCATTTTACCTCCTCTTTTTTTTTTTTCCTGGCTGGTCAAATGAACTGGATAAACAGCCAAGTGCTTTTCTCAAAAGATCCACACTGATCCCCCGATGACGCAGAATTATGAGCTCTTCTCATAACTATTTGAAGATAATCATGCTGACAGCATCGTGGGAATGTAATGGACCCAGAAATTGCTCTAGAAATATGTGCTCAAGTTTAATGGCCAATTGTCCTGTTTAATGTTGTTGTTGTTGTGTGTGTGTGTGTGTTCTCAGACTGGGACTTGAACTCAGGTAATCATGCTCTCTCTTGGCTATTTTGTTTAAGGCTGGTGCTGTATCACTTGAGCCACAGCTCTTCTTTCAGCTTTTGGTGATTTATTGGAGATGAGAGTCTCCTAGATTTGTCCTCCTAGGCCACCTTGGAACTGAGGTCCCTTCACTTCTCAGCCTCCTGAGTAGCTAGTAACATATATATGTTTATGTTTGTGTGTGTGTGTGTTTAGAAGAGATGTTTTGTCTCCCATTTATTTGTGGCACTGTTTTAAGTGTCCTCCTTCTCAAGAGAAAAAAGGCCACAGAGCACCTACCACCACTGTCTATGGTGTATCTCTACTTTGTATCTTCCATGGTGGATGCTGCTAGACACTTCTTTCTGGCAACCCAAGGCTTACAGAGATACAGACATTTGGGGACAGATTGCAGAAGAGGGATTCCTTCCACAAAAATTTATAGATAGAAGTATGAGAAGTATGTCTGCATGCTTACTTATGTAGCTTTTTTGTTTAGTAGAGGCAAAGGAAAAATGAGGCAACCAACAAACCTATGTGCATACAAATTAAGTATGTAAATGAACCTGGACTTTTAGCCTTGAGGGCATCTAAAGATATCAGTTCAACAAGATGTAGCAGCTTTGGCTTCTGGGTAAAGGAGATAAACTGGCAGGTAGGCACCCATGTCACTCCTTATTCATCCTGATTCTCTCTTCAGTTCTAGGAGTCTCTCTCAGCAATGCTGGACTTATTCTAGGTATCTGCCACTTTATCCCTTAGTGATCTTTGGCAAGTGTTTACTATCACTACTGCTCTCAACTCTTTGACCAGAAAAGCCCTGGCCAAAAAGAACCTTCACATCTGAAAAAATGTAATGGATAGCTTCCTATTTACAGTATATTCCTTTCTGTTCCAATTGGATGATGGACGTATCTTGTTTTATACAACCATTAAAAAATATATAACAGGAAGAAGTAGAACTGACAAATATAATTCACGATGCATAAATCAGAAAATGTGGCTAGGGTGGAGCTGGTAGTCCAGCACTGGCTAGCATGTATGAGGCCCTGGGTTACACACCAAAACAAATGACACAACCGACACAACAAAACCCACAAAGTCAACAAGAACACATCACTGTGGTTATCAAACTGATGGTGCTGACTCTCCTGTCAACAGTGTATTAAGAAAACCACAATTACTCACCTTGCTTCATTAGAAATCAAATATGGCATTTCTGTTTGTTTTTCATCTGTGGACATAATAGATTTATAGGATGTGACTGTGCTGCGCATGTGCAGTATGAGCAAAACTTGCTTCATGTGCCAGAAGGAGGTCAACCATTGTATTCCACACAATGGGAACACCAAGTGATTTTATCATCTTAATAAGGATGTGTATTTTGGAAAGTACCATCCAGCAAGGACTTGTTGGGACTATGTGTGTCTGCATGTATCTTTCTGTGTATATGTAAAATGTACACACATGCATACATCTACAAACACACACATATATAAACACATATGTGCTTGTATGCATGTAATATAAGTTTGTGCATGCATGTATGTGTCTGTGAGGAAAAAGATGCATGTGTGCACGTGTTTGCGCACGTGCGTGCGCGCGCACACACACACACACACACTCTTAGGCTGACACTACATACCTCAATCCCCTCAATTTCTTCAATGAACCTCCTGCTGACTGAGACTAGAGCCTCCTTCGGCCATGCGTGAAACCAGTCAATAGCTGTGCAGTTCACAAGGGCTGGGAATTTCCTGGCTCTCACTCTGAGTGTATGACCCACTGGAGAGAAGCATAGAATGACCTGTGGAGACACAAGGGGAGGCGAGGGCAGGGAAGAAACAGGAGGGCAATATATGAGCTAGGAATGACACCACTGTGGGTATACGATGAGAGTCCCTGGCATTTACTCTCCCCACATACTACACAGTGGAGAACCACCACAAGGTCCTTGTAAGCAAACTACAAACCTGCCCAGAGTAGCTGTTCCCTGTGGTGTCCCCTGCTTTGAGGCATGGCTAAAAGACATGCTATTTGTGTCCATAATGCAAGCGTTAACAATAACACATCAAAATAATTCACCAGTAATACCAAGGTTTTCACCTTCCTTTTCCTTCTATTCTGTAATTTGTCAGGTTCCATAAAAGTGTGTAATACCTTTTTAAAAAGAATGTCTGATCATAGTGAATGTTTGTTTCCCTGTAAAATAAAACACATCTGCTTGAGTTTTCACCTGGATTTTTAAGGAACTAGAAAAAAAATCAGCTTAAACATGCCCTTACTGAGCAAGCATCAAGTTTTGGATGTCAATCTGAAAAGTTTCTTTTGTAATTATTTAATGATTAAATGAATTCAAACTTGAACAAGTTATCTGTATCTGGTACAGTAGGGTCTGGTTCCAGATGCCCCAAAGATAACAAACTTGAGGTTGTTTGACTCATATATAAAGAGTATAGTATTTGCACAAAATCTGCGTATTTCCTCTTATATCCTTAAATCCTATCTCTAGATAACCTGTTATTCCTAATACAATTTAAATGTTATGTAAATAGTCATTACACTGTTGTCTAGGGAATCGTAATAGGAACAAAAGTCTGTGTCTATTCACAGCTTTTTCAAATGTTTTTGATCTCTGGTTGGTTAAATCCATGCACAAGGAACCCACAGCTTCCTTTCCAGATCCTATGCCCCTGACTGCCCTGGGGAGATGTGTCAGTTGCAGAAAAAGGTCTGAGGGAAGAGCACCAGTTTCTTCTTCTCTAGAAATGGCTCCAACTTAATGATGTAAAACAAAACAAGGCTTTTGCTTACTTGGCTCACTTGCACAGCTTGTGTTCTACCACTTGAGCCATGCCTTTAGCCCAGCTGTTTTTGGCTAGCTCATTGGAGACAAGAGTCTGTAGGAACTTTCTAAACTGGCTTTAAACCTGCTCCTCCAGATCTCAGCCTCCTGAGCAGGATCACAGGCATGAGCCATCTGACACTTGGCTCTGTACCTTTCAATAGCAACAACCATTCTCCATTTCTTCCTTTTCTAAGATTCTCAAATCTAGACACCAGGCAATGAATGATATCTGGAAAGGATAAGTTTTACCAATAATTCTTTTTTTTTTAATGCACATCGGTAAACTCCAGCATGTCTACCCATTAGTATGTTCAACAGGTGTATTTTATATACCACCTATAGCTTTATGTTATATACCATGCATATAACATCCTAAGATTTACAATATTTTTCTTAATACCAAGACTTAAACCCAGGGGTATGTGCTTGCTTAGCATGCTTGTACAGCTGGTGCTCTACTACTTGAGCCATGCATGCCTTTAGCCCAGCTGTTTTGTGGCTGGTTAACTGGAGATGTAGTCTCTAGGAATTTTCTGCCTGAACTGGCTTTGAATCCAGTCCTCCAGATCTCAGCCTCAGCTAGAATCACAGGCATGGGCTACTGGACACTTGGCTCTCTACCTTTTAATAGCAGCAGACATTCTCCATTTTTTACTTTTCTCAATCCCCAGGAAAACATTATTCTTGTCTTTT
Organism: Dipodomys ordii; assembly: GCF_000151885.1. NCBI lineage: Eukaryota > Metazoa > Chordata > Mammalia > Rodentia > Heteromyidae > Dipodomys > Dipodomys ordii. The sequence continues at coordinate 885,492 of NW_012267288.1, forward strand.
TCTGTAAGTTTAACTATTGTAGATATCATCTCATGCAAGTGATATCATGCAATATTGGTTGCTTGGGAATGAGTTTATGTCACTTAGCATGATGTTGCCAAGTTTCATCCATTGCTATTGCAAGTGACAAGAGTACCTCCTTTCCCAGGCTGAACTACATTTTCTGTGCACGAAGACAGAATTGAGGTTACTTCCATATCTTGCTGTGGTGATCAGTGCTGCAGAGAGCATACAAGCAAGCACAGCCCTCAAGACCCTGACTGCATTTTCCTTTGGACACACACACACGCACGCATGCACGCACGCACACACGCACGCACGCACGCACGCACACACGCACACACGCACACACACACACACACAGCAGAGGGATGGCTGGGTCATATAGTCATTCTCTTTTTATTTTTTTTGAGAATTATTTTTTCAAATCGGTTGTATGCTTTCACATTCTTTCCAATTGTGTACAAGGGTTTAAAAACTGTACTGGCTTATCAATAAATTCCAGGAAATGTAAACAAGAGGCTTTTTTCTTTCTCATTCTGCTTATGTTGCTGGTTTTGTTTTCTTTTGCTTTGGTCTTGTTTATATGTCTTTGGGAGGGCAAGGGGGGAAACAGAAATAGAAGGACAAAGGGGTGAACAAATACAGCAATGGTACTCATTAGACACAATGTTGAAACTGAACTGGAGACAGAAGGGAAAATCTGAAAGCAAGCACGGGAAAGGGTGGCATTGTAAAAAAGAAATATACTCATTACTTGACTTATGAACTGTAACCCCTCTGTACATCATCTTTATAATAACAATTTTTTTAAACACCATAGTGGCAAATCATACAGATGTGAGGTACATCTGTATGTGACCTCATGGTGTTTTCCCCTGACAATTAGCCATGCTGAGTATTTTTGTTTACATATTCTTCTCTTCAGACAAATTCTTTCATCCACTTTTTAATTGGGTTGTTTCTCACTATTAAGGCATAGGAGTTTCTTCCAAAATGTAGGTATTAACCCTTCATTCTATGTATGGTTTCAAATATTTCCTCCAATTCTATAGTGTGAATTTTCACTCTGTTTTTTTTTTTTTGTCCTGGGGCTTGAACTTGGAGCCAGGGTGCTGAGTTTTATTGCTCAAAGCTGATCCTCTACCACTGGAATCACAGCTCCACTTCTAGCTTTTTGGTGGTTAATTTGACAGAAGAGTTTCATGGACTTTTCTGCTTGGGCTGGCTTCAAACCACGATCCTCCTGAGTAGTTAGGATTATAAATGTGAGCCATTGGTGACTGGCATCTTTTACTGTGCAGAAGCTTTTAGTTTAGTGGAATTCCACTTGTCTATTTTTTCTCGTTTCCTGTACATTTGATAAGTCATAACCAAGCAATCATTGTCAAGGCCAATGTCAGGAACATTTCTCTACATTTTCTTCTAGGAGTTTTAGGTCTTAGGTTTGGGCATTTTTTTTACATTTTTGCTTTTCATTTTTTTTACATGTTCAAATGTCTTAATGATATATTAGTGGTGATTATTCATAGTAAGATTCTAGTTACAAGTTGAAAATTCCTTCTAATATGGTCTGCATTAAAGTTAAGGAATCTCTGTTACAAGGCATAATTTTCAGCTATACTCCAGTCTTAGTTTTCTCTTGCCAGCCTCTTTTCTCCCACACGTGAGAGTATTTCTCTTTTCTTTCCCCAAAGCTAGTTTTCTACACCAAACTCATCTTTTATTCATGCCAATTTTAGAAACCTGATGTACCCATAATGACAGCACTGCAGAGGAAACAAACTCATTCTGTATTTCAGATTCCCACCATTTCTGTGACTTTTCCATTTAATCGGTTTCAATCTTTAGACTTGTCCTCGCATCAGATCTTGTGATCTGATTAGATCACAATTGCTTAATCTCTGTTTAGAGAGTGATGTGTGGACCACATTTGCTTATTCTCAGGAAAAAGTGCTTTCCCTGCAGTACTGTACTGGTAGGCCTTCATTATTATTGAAAAATAATATACAAAGTCATTCAAGGAATCACTTTTCTTTTTTTCCCACAATGGAAGATCTTTTCTTCTATGTTATTTGCTTAAATAAAGATCTCCATAATCTACTTAGATTTCACATTGTTTCAGTAGGGAAGGGGCATTCATCAGGGATAACAATCATAAAGAATAGCCTGGGCACTCAACAGACATTTCTGTAAATTCGTGGAGCTTCTCCAGACCTAAGAAATCAGAAACTATGTGGACAGTACTCAGCTGTCTGAATTTTCAACCTCCCCCTCCCCCCACCTCGCCAAGGCTTTGACAACCACAATGGTGCCATAATTGTCATTTGCCATGGGATACTTGACTAAAATATTCACATTTGTGTGTATGGGGGGAGGATATATTTGCAGTTGGTGTGATGCTCAGGGAATCTAGGTCTCTGTCTACATAAATTAAAGGTGATTTAAAGCAGATGAAAGAATAAAAAAATTATCATCAAAATAGAACTGGAAATTAAATTATAGCAATTTTGTATGTATTTCTTAGTAGTTTCTGAGAAGCTACTAGCACTAGGTATAAAATGAGTAACCTAACATATTCTCCAACAACTTCTGCTTTACTAGAAAGAGTATAGAATTCTGCTTTCCTTGATAGCAGTCTTCTGTGAGATTTTCTCAGAAGCCCTGCTAATGTCTAGAACCACTGGTTAGTCTGTTTTACTCCACATTAGTCTACACAGGGCAGAGCACAGTGGCTTACGCCTGTAATATCACTTACTTGAGAGGTGGAAATGGGAGGATTATAATTCGATGCCAGACTGGGCAAAAGCAAAAAGCAAAAAAACCAAAATCCCCCAAGTTCGGCGTGGCGATCATCCTTTCATCACAGCTATGTGGAGGCCTGGTAAGAGGACTGTGGTGTGAGGCTGGTGCGGGCTTGACAGAGGTATTAGGTTGTCTATAATTTATTTTCAAATTACCTCAGGCTATGACGACATGTATGTGAATGTCCATTTCCTTCATTAATATGAAAAGTTTGCTGACAGGGGCTTTGTAGGCTGGGGGGTAGGGTGAGGCCGAGCTGCATTAATAGATGTACATGGAAGACCACACTGTAGATTCAACTCCCAGGAACTCTTAGCTGACTTCATAGTCAATAAATGGTTGGCTAGGCAGCATTATGGATGTTACATGTGGTTCTTCCCATGGATATCTGAGGTAAAACAGAACGTATGCATACACCCCACCAATGTCTGAACTAAATAAGATGGAGGAGGTGGGCACTGGTGGCTCATATCTTTAATTCTAGCTACTCAGGAGGCTGAGATCCAGAGGATCAAGATTCAAAGTCAGCCCAGGCAGACTAATTCATGAACCTCAATTTTCAATTAACCAGCAAAAAGTTATGCTGAGGGTGTGGCTGGAGTGACAACTGAGAACACAAGCCAAGAAAGAGCCTCAGATCCTGAGTTTAAACCCATTGCCACCAATAGAACAAAAGGAAGAAAGAGAGAGGGGGGAAGGGAGAGGGGGAAAGGGGGAAGGGAGAAAATGGGAAGGGGGAGGGAAGGAAGGAAGGAAGGAAATAAAGGAGGCACCAAATTTGACATATTCCAACAATAGCCTAGAGACAGAATTTTGAGCAGCCCTGTGGTAAACAGTGCGTGGAAAGTATCTGTTTTTTGACAGGATTCCAATGAGAAAATGAGTTAAGGATCATATCACAGGATATAGGCACATGGACCAAAAGGAACAGACAACTAAGGGCTAGTCAGGTCACCAAAAGGAGATGGCTAGAGAGGTTATAAAGAGTAGGTGTGTGCCTTCTTGCTAATGAATACAATCTGGGGAGCAGATCTGAGTCTATTTCTGCCCTTGAGGCATAATTAAAATTCGGGGAGGGGAGGGTTGTTGGAGAAGAGTTCCTTACTTTAACTGTCAAGATTTTGTCTACTTTTTAGTGCCTGAATTCTCTGACACATACATGCCTCCTCACCACTGCCACCCCCCCAAATTCCTGACTATTGCAAATGACCAAATACTTCCAACAAGGAGGATGGAAAGAAAAGTGAGCTAAATAAATAAGCCTTAAAAATGTTGCAGGCAGCTGTGCTCCTTTCTAAAAGCAAATTCTTACAAATAAAAAAGCAAACCCTGAAATCACCATTGCGTATTTCCTGCTGCTCTAACATTTGGATGTCAGGAACTGGCTTTTGGAAACCATACCATAGAATTTACTATTCTTCTTTTTTGCCTCTCTTTCTACCCAGGTGTTGTGACTCATTTGCAATAACCCACAGTTCACTGTGCTTTGTAACATGTTTCAATTTCTTTTAGATACAACCCCATCCTACATATATATTTATTTATGTATCACTAACAGGACTCATTCCATTAAATTTGGTAATGGAAATTTGAATTGCTACAATCACTCTGTATTTTTCCCAAATGGATATAGCTTATTCTCAGATAAAAGTAACCCTCCCCTATATTTACTTCAGAAACTTCTATCAGTAACTTAGGTTTACAGTAATTCTCCAGAGCCCCAGGATACTTCAAGAAGAATAAGAACTAAGGCTTCCAGAAAGATCTCCCCAAGAATGGAGGTTAAGTACAGACAATATTCTCCAAGTTCAATGTCTTACAACATCATATTCCACCTATCTTGCTTCCCTATTACGTGTCAATTTTAATGCTTTTTAAAGTTCTTTTTGTGTCTGTTTTGGGGCTTGAACTCAGGTCCAGGGTGCTATTACTAAGCTTTTTCACCCAAAACTGATGCTCTACCTAGACCTGAGCCACAGCTCTAATTTTGGTTTTTGGCTAATTAGAGATCAGAGTCTCACGGAGCTAGGTGCTGGTGGTGCAAGCTAGATCTGAATGTTTGCAAAAGGAGAACAAAATGGAAAGTTTATTAAATATGTAGCTATATCTTTTCTTTTAGGATCCAGCCCTTTATTCCTGCTGCTATTACTATTTGTTTTTGATGCTGAGTGCCAATGGCTCATTCCTATAATCCTAATCCTAGGTAACCAGGAAGTAGAGATCAGAAGAATGCCATCCTAGATATAAAGTTCAGAAGATTCCATCTCCAAATACTAAACTGAGTGTGTTACTTGTCATCCCGGCCATGACAGGAAGTATAACTATCACCGTCTTGGCCAGCCCAGGCAAAAAGCAAGCCTCTGTCAAAAAATAATCAGAGCAAAGCTAAAGACAAGGATGTCCACTCTCTCCACTTCAATCTAGTATTAGAATGCCTAGCTACAACAATAAAACAAGATGCAAACATAAAGGGGATCCAAATAGGGAAAGATGAAGTAAAACTCTCCCTCTTTGCAGATGACATGATTTTGTATTTAAAAAATCCCATGGACTCCACTCCCAAATTACTTAAGTTGATTAAAAACTTTGGCAAAGTAGCAGGGTATAAAATTAACCCTCAAAAATCAATGGCTTTTCTGTATGCCAACAATGAAAAGAGCATGGCTGAAATCAGGAAAGCAACTCCTCTTGTAATAGCCACACAAAAAATAAAATGCCTAGGAGTTAACTAAAGAAGCGAAGGACTTCTACAATGAAAACTTTAAACACATGAAAAAGGAAATTAAAGCAGAACTTAAGGAAGTAGAAAAACCTCCCATGCTACTGGATTGGAAGGATCAACATTGTGAAAATGGCAATACTTCCAAAGGCTAGCTACAAATTCAATACCATACCTGTTAATATTCCAACCTCTTTCTTCAATGAAATAGAAGAAGCAATCCAAAAATTCATATGGAATAAAAGATTCTGAATAGCAAAAACGATCCTTAACAGAAAGAACAGCGCTGGAGGAATATCAATACCAAATTTCAAACTCTACTACAAAGCTATAGTAATAAAAACAGCTTGGTACTGGTACAAGAACAGACCTGAGGACCAATGGAATAGAACTGAAGACCCAGAAATGAACCCACAGACCTATAGCCACCTAATTTTCAATAAGGATGATAAAAAAATAGAATGGAAGAACGACAGCCTCTTCAGTAAATGGTGTTGGTAAAACTGGTTAATCACCTGTAGAAAACTAAAGCTAGATCCTTATATATCACCCTGCAAAGAATCAACTCCAAATGGATCAAAGACCTCGAAGTCAAAGCAGGAAGAAATAGGAGAAACTCTAGGGCTCCTTAGCACAAGCCGAAATTTTCTTAATAGGAACACAACAAATCGTGGCTGGGAAGGTGGCTCAGTGGTAGAGCACTTGCCTTGCATGCTCAAGGCCCTGGGTTCGATTCCTCAGCACCACATAAGCAAAAAGAAAAAAAAAGCCAGAAGTGACGCTGTGGCTCAAGTAGTAGAGTGCTAGCCTTGAGCTGAAGAGCTGAGGGACAGCGCCCAGGCCCAGAGTTCAGGCCCCACTACTGGACCCACCCCCCAAAAAAAGAAACACAACAAATCAAAGAAAGGTTGGACAAATGGGATTGCATAAAGTTGCAGAGCTTCTGCATGGCAAAGGCATAGCTAGCAAGATGAATAGAAAGCCCACCGACTGTGGGAAGATCTCCACTAGCCATGCAGCAGATAAGGGTCTCATATCTAAAATATACTTAGAACTCAAAAAACTAAATCCCTTGCTCGCTTCGGCAGCACATATACTAAAATTGGAACGATACAGAGAAGATTAGCATGGCCTCTGCGCAAGGATGACACGCAAATTCGTGAAGCGTTCCATATTTTTTATGCCTCCATCAGAAAGAATGACATTGCCCCATTTGTTAGGAAATGGAAAAACT
>NW_012267288.1:893135-901413 GCF_000151885.1 Dipodomys ordii
CACAATGGAATTCTATGCCTCCATCAGAAAGAATGACATCGCCCTATTTGTTAGGAAATGGAAAGACTTGGAAAAAATTATACTAAAGCACAAAGAACCATAGGTCCCATGGTTTCCCTTATTTGCAATAACTAGTATATGTCTAGGACAAACAGAAAAGGTCAAAAGCTATGTACACCTGACAATGTAAGATGATTTTAAATGAAATGAACCCAAAGACAGGGACACAGTGTTTTTTTCTTTCTTGCTATTGTTTTTAATGGACTTATAGTGTACTATGTAATTTTTTTTTGTTTCTTTTGCATGTTCTTCCCCCATGGTGTAACCCCTGTTTTCACTGTATTTGATTCCAGTGCCCTGCATCTTGTATATACACTTTTCTAATTTGGGGAGGGGAAGGGAAAAAACAAAATGCTTAAATAGGGATACAGGTTGACCCATTGTAACAATGAGATGTACAAGACACTATGTTGAAAATGAACTTTACAACTTGTGGCAGGATAGAAGGCAGGAGTTGGTGAGATGGGGAGAGAAGGGATGGTAGGGGAAAAACAAAGGAGGAGGTAACAATGCTCGATGGGAAATGTACTCATCACCTTACTCATGTAACTGTAACCCCTCTATACACTATTTTCATAATACAAATGTATTAAAATAATCGGAGCTGGGCATCAGTAGCTCAAGCCTATAATCCTGGCAACTCAGGAAGCTGAGATATGAGGACTACAGTGTGGAGCCTGCCCAGACAGGAAATTTCATAAGATACTCATCTTCAATAAACTACCAGAAAAAAGCCAATGTAGGGCTGTGGCTCAAGTGGTAGAGCAGTAGCCCTAAGCAAAAGCAGCTCAGGAGCAGTATCCAAGTCCTGAGTTTAAGCCTGTGAACCAGCACCAAAAAAAAAAAAAATCAGAGCAAAAAGGGCTGGAGACATAGTTTAAATAGAGCACCTGCCTGGCAATTATGAAATGCTGAGTTCAAATTCAAGTACTTACGTTTATTTTTGTCAGTCATGGGGCTTGACCTCAGGGCCCGGGCACTGTCCCTGAGCTTTTTTTGCTCACAGCTAGTTAACGCAGCACCACTATGAGCCATAACATCGTTTCCTAATTTTCTAAAATATAAAATAATAGAGAAAACTTTTATTCAGTCTTTAGGACACTTCCTAATCATTCCTTCAGTGTAATCTTTTTTTTGTTAAGTCTTCTGTCATCCTATGTGACTTATATATATTGTTTATATTTGTTCCTATAATTGGAGCTTCTCGCGATGAGCTGGCTCTAGATGGGCATGAGTTGGGGGTTGCTTCCTGCTCCTTATCATTTCCCCAGGACCTAGTACATCACAGGCACTCAATAAATGCTTGCCGAGTGAAAAATAGTTAAATAAAGACATAGATAGGTGCTACTTTGAAGAACTCTTTGGGCAAAATAAAATGTTATTTGTGTCCTAATAATTCTGGAAGATGTGTTTCATGCAATATTAAAGATGGTGAGCCGCAGATACAGAGCACATCTTCCGTATCCGTATCTCTGAGTGTGTGCGTGTGTGTGTGTCTCTGTGTGTGTGTCTCTGTGTGTGTGTGTCTCTGTGTGTGTGTGTGTGTGTCTCTCTCTCTAAGCCACTACCAGGGTTTGAACTCAGAGTCTTGCGTTCTTGCTCGGTTTTCTTGCTTCGGTCTAGTCCTCTACCACTTGAGCTATGTATCTGATCTGGAGATGGAGTCTCACAGACATTTCTCCTTAGGCTGGCCTTGGATCACAATCCTCTATATCACAGCTTCCTGAGTAGCTAGGATTACAGGCATGAGCCACTGGTGCCTGGATTTAATTTTCTTTCCATTCTACTCATGTCAGCTAAGAGGAGAATATGAGAAGCAGGCGCTGAAAGCCCTAAGTACAGAAACAAGAGGTCTTGACAAGTAAAACACACTGGCAAGGCAGACGGACATACTTCCTTTGATCCATCCCTAAAGGGTTTTACATTTTTAAGTTGAGCCAGATGAATATTTTTAATGTAAGTTGTTTTTTCTTGAGTATTTTGTCAGAATAATGGAAAGCTAATCCATACATGAACAGATTAATAAAACAGTAGAAATCCCAAGACAGAATCCCATATATTTAGTCATTTAATATACAAAATAGGAAACTTCCCCGACAATTGGTGAAGGAATGATTGTGTAATGGAAATAGGGCATTGGGGTAAAAACTTAGGAAAGCTACCTTCTACTATACCTCAAATTCTACAAAATATTCAAGGTAGTATACATCAGGTTAAAGAAAATTCAGGATGACTTCTTTTATAACCATGCAGTGCAGAAATGCTTCTTAAAAAGTCCTAGCATTAAAAAGCCATAAAGAAAATTCTGAATTTTTGACACGCATAAATGTAAACCTGAGGTCATCATAAACATAGCTGAATTTAAATAAGCTTTGAGAAATACTGGCAGCCTATAGCAGAGAAGAGAATACTGTGGACAAAGACAAGAACAAAGTGTTCCTACAAACCAATAAAACCCACAGCCAATAAGAACTCTAACAAAGGCTATTAAAGTGTAGTTTTATCCATGGTGTTATATAGACTAAAGCACATTGAGTTAAACAGCTCACTCCACACATAAAGTTCTGGTATTGCTTAATATTTTTTGAGTGAGACTTCTAATCAAAAAGAAAAGTGAAAACAAAGTTCTGTGAGATATGAGTAAAAATATTCCTGAATATATTCCTTGTGTTTAGATACATGTTATAAACAGAGGAGAAACATACCAGTATGTTACTTCTAGACAAATTAATTTATGATACTTTACTTTTCTTTAGATAGTTCATTATTTTAAATTTTCCACAACAAGCATATATTTCTTGTATTGTCAGCGTAGACTGTCTATATATGCATATGTGTACACATATGTATATTAGATATAGGCACATGCATATATGTGTGTGAGGTAGATAGCTATGTACAATCCAAGTGAACAATTACAAGTTTCTAAATAAATCTAGTGTCCTTTGCTCTGAAGCTTCAGTGGCTGAGGAGAACAAAAAGGAAAAGTTGCTGGTTTAAGGAAGGACCACAGGAGAAAGTGCTGAACTATAGAACAAGCTGAGAATAATGCAGGAAAGGATGCACACACACAGCTGTGACAGACAAAGTGGGAGACCCTCACTGACTAGCTGATTTGCAGCAGTCCCAAGACATCTATCTGGCCCCAGTTAAGGTGAACAGACCTGCAGAGTTCAGAGGTCACTCTTCTTTTGCCAGCAGGTTCCCACTGCTCTGCATTGCAGATGAGAGGCAACTCTGGGGCTGGCAATGACCCCATTATTCATCATGGCCTGCCAGGTGTTGATCACAGTTCGGAGCATGGGCAAAGGAGATACCAGCTCATCAGGAACTTAGTCCTTAGTTCGTGCTGCTAAATAGTATGTTGCTTAAAACTAAGGAGTAATTTGGAATTCTTTTAAAATTCCAAGGATATTAGGAGAGTTATGTACATACTTGTGAAGAATGAAGCTGTGATTTCATCACGTTTTTGTTTTTTGGGGTTTTTTTTGGGGTCATATGAGGTTTCTCTCAGGGAAGGAAGTCACAGTTCTGACCATTGACCTTTCTCATGATGCATCAAAGTAAGGGTCAAACAAATGATATTCAAAGTAAGACACCTTTTTTTTTTTGAGGGAGAGAGAGCCTGTTTCTCAATAGCACTGGAAGCAAAACAAGGTTCACAACTGTATTCCTAGCTACTCAGAAGGCTGAGATCTGAAGAGCAGAGTGCGAAGCCAGCCCAGGCAGAAAAGTCTTATCTCCAATTAGCTACCAAAAAGCCAGAAGTAGAGCTGTGGCTCAAATGGTAGTTTTAGCCTTCAGCAAACAAGCTAAAGGCTTCTCTTCAGTTTACAAGGAAAGGGAAAAGTTATTCAGTTAATAATTGAGAATGGGGAGGAGGGATGATTTACCTCCATCTTCCAACAGAGATCTCAGCTTGTGCTGTGTTAAATACTAAAAATGAGATGCTAAAAAGGATTAGGCATCTACAGAGATGAATATCAAACTGGTGGCTTTGCTGGTAAGGCCTGCCTGTGCTAGAATCAAAGGGAACACATAAAGAAAGACAGGTATAAAAATATAAAAATGTAGAACAGTGCATATCAATATGTACTAGATGACTTTTAATACATCCAAAAAGAAAAGCCATTAAATTATCTCAATGGATGCTAAAAAAGAGTTTAGAAGACATTACATTGACAAAATGTATATCCTGAAAATTAAAAGCTAACGTAAGATATCCATGCTTAGATTACAATTTTTAAAATGTCTACTATCAGCATTATTATTGAATGTAGTTCTGCATCATTTGATAAGCAATGAGGCAGGTAAACAGATAAACAGAACAACAGAAAAGATCTTGCTGGGTCTTGGTGGCTCATGCTTGTAACCCTTATTACCCAGTTGGCTGAGATCTGAGTATCTAGGTCTGAAGCCAGCTCAGGCCGTAAAGTCCATGGGACTCTTATCTTCAGCAGTAGGTCTAGCAGGTGTAGGAAATATGTTTTCAACCTATGACCGATCTGTCAGTTAAGGACCTTCTGGGGGACCCACTTCTGATCCGCTTCCAACTTTATGCACAAGGGCAGTGTGCCAAGTTAAAAATGTTCCTTCCCTATTGCTCCCTGGTTACCATGGCTACACTTGTGGCCAGCAAAACATAGGGTCTGCAGGTGAAGCTCTGGTTTTCTGAAACAGCAATCCCAGGCTCCTTTTTCCTTCCTTCTTCCTGAAAGGAATCTAATCCCACAGTACCATTCTACACTCAGGAGGTAGGAGTACTGGGGTGAAAGCTAGAAGAATGCAAAGGCTAGATGATCAAGGGTCTCTAGGGCGTTAGTGAGTCTGTCTGGACTTCACTGTGTAAAAAGCTTTGAGGAACTCTTGGCCAGGTTACCTCTTATCTGTAGGCCAAATAAGATCCAATTGTTTCTAGTGAAGATAATCTTGGAGAGTGTCAGCTTCTTAAATGTATAAGAAATCCCAAAACCACTTAGGAAAACACTTAGTAATTCAATAAATAAATTTTGTTATAATTTGCATAATAAATATTCCCCAAAGGCTCACATCAGCCCAGAGTGCTTGGAACCTTTTGGAGGTGGGGCTAGTGGAAGGAGTGACATAATTGGGGGTGTGGTCCTGAAAGTAGATACTGGGGCTTGGCTCCTGTCTCTCCATCTCTAGCTGCCAAGACATTCAGCCCTGCCACAGGGTCCAAATGGTAATACATTGGCTTTTCTCAGCTATTTTGTCACAGCCACAGAAAGCTAAGTTTTTGTTTTTTCACGTGCAAAGGCCTTAAGGCCTTGCATTCTCATTCAACATTTTTTGCTCAAGGCTGCGGCTTTACCACTTGAGTCACTCCTCCACTTCTGGCTTTTTGTTAGTTAGTTGGAGATAAGAGTTCCTCAGATTTAACTGCCCAGCCTGGCTTCCAACCTCAATCCTCAGATCTCAGCCTTCTGAGTAGCTCAGATGATAGGCACTGTCACACAGCAAACGTTTTTTTTGTAAGCTCAAAAGTTACAAAGAATTAAACATATACCATATTTCTCTTAAAAAGCATACTAAATAATGAGGAAAATATATCTGAAACACATATAAGGCTGATTGCTAAACATGGCAGAAGTCAAACAATAGGCACAATTCAGAGGAGAAGCTGGCCCTTTGTGAGCAAGTCCAAGGTGATGTCGGCATTACTTCAGTCCAGATTCCAGGACGGAGGAGTTAGATCCCAGGTGTCAATAAGATCAGCATCAAAACATTTGCAGGCAGGTTATAAAATGACTTGTTAAAACTACTGCACCAGCTAATTCCCCTGCAAGGAATTCCTCCTGTAGAAGTACACAGATTCTCAGACATAAACTAGTTATTACAAATAAGGGGAACCACGGGACCTATGTTTCTTTGGGCCTGGTTTACTTCACTTAATATAATTTTTTCCAAGTCTTTCCATTTCCTAACAAGTGGGCAATGTCATTCTTTCTGATGGAGGCACAGAATTTCATTGTGTATATATACCACATTTTCCTGATCCATTCATCTACTGAGGGGCATCTAGGTTGGTTCCAGACAAGCAGAAATGGTCAGAGAAGTTGATGTTAGATAAGAACTCAAATGGTTTTTCTTTCTTGCTATTGTTTCTAACATATTTATAAGATGATTTCTTGGTCGCTTTGTATGTCCCTCCCCCACGGTATAACCCATTTTCATCGTATTTGATGTTGATATAATTTGAGGAGTGGAAGGGAAAAAACAAATTGTTTAAATGGGGATACAGGTGGACCCATTGCAACAATGAGATGTACAAGATGTTATGTTGAAAAACGAACTTTACAACTTTAGCGGGCGGGAGGAGGGTGGGGGGAGATGGGAGGGCAGGGATGGTAAGGGGAAAAAAGGAGGAGGCAACAATGCTTGATAAGAAATGTACTCATTACCTTGCTCATGTAATTGTAACCCCTCTGTATGGTATTTTCACAATAAAAAACTTAATAATATTTTTTTTAAAAAATCAGAAAAAAGAATTACACAGACTCAAGGAGCAAAGATGCAGAAGATGTTCAGTCTACCATTATTTATACAATGCTTCTCAGATCCCACCATGCCTCTGAATCATGTGGAGGTCTTGTTAAAATCTGTATTCCTAGGTCATACTCAGAGTTTTGGATTCAGAAGAATTTGCAAATGTTCAGTAGTTTGTATTTTCCAGATTTCAAGTAGTTTCAGTTCTGTAGCTCTGGGAGTGGACTCTGCAAATCACTGATTTGTAATATCACAACCTCAGATCCTATTACTGTACTGTTTTCCCATTCCATTAAAAGAATTTGATCCAAACACACCACAATGGAGCAAACAGAGGTCACTGGCATTGTTACATACATTGGAAAACATTTTGCAAATTACTTCTATGCTAGAGATCAAGGATGGATCCTCACTTGCGCTGGGCAAGCACGCTACCATGGAGCTATACCACCAGCCCCTGCTCAGTTGTGCTTCTGATGGAGAGAAAAATTCTTCAGGCAACTAAACCCTAAATTTAAACTTAGTAAACTCTGCCCAGGATTACTCAGTCACATTAAATGAAATTTGAAATCGGAGGGTATTGGGAAAACTTAACATACTCTGCTCCTCAACCTACAAGCAAGGGTATATTCCTAGTTGTTTGTATGTGTGGCCATTATCTTCTAATACTCCAGGCTCTGTAGCTCCCACAGAGCCCATTATTAACTTGAAAGGTATAGCATACTACAAGAAATAGCAAAGCAGCAGGTGTGGTTGTATGTACCGCTGGAATTGACTCCAGGGCCATGTGCATATTAGGCAACTATTTGACCACTTGAATCATACCCGCAAGCCATTTTGTATTGTTTGTATATTCTTTTTGTGACAAACTCTTACTACCTTTACCCAGGACTGACCTTAAAATCAGATCCTGACTCTGCATATGCCACCACACCCAGCTGCAAAGCAGTAGAGTTAAATTACTAACAATTTCTGTACTAAGAAGTGTCAGTTTTGAACCATACAACTCGTGGATGGAGATGGGAGGGAAAACTGGGAATGAGTGAGAGTAGGCATGACATTGTCCAAAAAGAAATGTTCTCTTTACCTGACTTATGTAACTGTAACCCCTCTGTACATCACCTTTACAACAATTTAAAACGTTGTTTTTTTAAAAAGAAGTTCCAGTTTTCTATAATAGCATTTTCTTTTTTTTCTTTGGGGGGGGGGTCCGGTCATGGGGCCTGAACTCTGGGCCTAGGCGCTGTCTCTCGGCTCTTCAGCTCAAGGCTAGCGCTCTACTACTTGAGCCACAGCACCACTCCCAGCTTTTTTCTTTTTGCTTATGTGGTGCTAAGGAATCGAACCTAGGGCCTCATGCATGCAAGGCAAGCACTCTACCACTGAGCCAACTTCCCAGCCCTATAACAGCATTTTCAAAGTGGCTTCCAGCTAGAAGTCTGGGTGTTCTTTGGTTATATTACATTCCTATGGGATATGCTCCAGCATATCCAGGGAGAAGACATTGGGTTAAAGTTCTGAATATGTGAACACGACCCATGAGTTACTTTCTCTGAAGTTCTGAATTCACTTTCTTGATTCAAAAATGTCCCATTGTACCTTACTGCATTGTTGGTGGGAGTGTAAACTTATTCAACCACTTTGGAAAGCAGTATGGAGGTTCCTCAAAAGACTCCACATAGAGCTCCCCTATGAGCCAGCAATCCCACTT
>NW_012267288.1:901598-957058 GCF_000151885.1 Dipodomys ordii
TATTAAGTGAAGTAAGCCAGGCCCAAAGAAACATAGGTCCCATGGTTTCCCTTATTTGCAATATCTAGTATATGTCTGAGTCAAGCAGAAAAGTTCAGATAAGGGAAATGAACCCTAAGATATGTATTCAAATTTTTTCTTTTATGCGATTGTTTATAACACATATAAGATTATTTCTTTGTTGCTTTGTATGCCCCTCCCCCACAGTATAACTCCTGCTTTCACTGTATTTGATGTACCATAATTTGTGGAGGGCAAGGGGAAAAACAAATCGTTTAAATAGGGATACAGGTGGACCCATTACAGCAATGAGATGTACAAGTCGTTATGTTGAAAACAAACTTTACAACTTTGGTGGGGGGGGAGTAGGAAGGTGGGGGGAAGATGGGAAGGGATGAGAAGGGGAAACAAAGGAGGAGGCTACAGTGCTTGATAAGAAATGTACTCATTATCTTGCCCATGTAATTGTAACCCCTCTGTACAGTATTTTCACAATAAAAAAATAACAAAAATGTCCCATTGTTCATTTAGTGATTTATAACCTCTTGCTTCACCCCAATTTGCTTTTCAGATTTACCAATCATGTTCATCCCACAGGAACTCTATGTTCCGGTCTTTTAGAGTTAGCTTAGGTTTTTCCAAATACCTTTTTACAGTTCACCTTCACACATATTATTTTCTCTCTCTGAAAGTTCCTGATGTCTGCTTGACCTGTGCACATCACCGCCCTATTACTTCAGTTGGGAAGGGGCTGTCCTCTACAGTCCCAGGGGCCATTTATGTTTGTCCTGTAGGACAGCTATTTATGATGTCTGTGTCCTATAACAGATGGAGCACTAGAGAGGACAGAGATGCACACATTGCTCAGCCTGTGGCATGCAGGAGACCCCATGTCACAGCAAACCTTGGTGATGCACCTTGTAGACACAACCTCTAGAAATGTATCTCTTTTCCAAACCAGTCACTGAAATTCAGTCATAACCCACACACTGATAGAGATCTATATTTCAGCAACAGCTTTTAAACAACATTATAAAGGCAGTGTGTCTTACTTTGAGCTGTAGTCGGACCCTGGTCAAAAAAAATTTCCAGCAGTTCTCCCTGGAGTCCACCAAGCCCAGACCACGAACTTCATTGCGGATTCCAGAAACTATCTTGTCCATCTCCTCTTCATTGAACAGATCTGAGATTTCTCCTGCCCCCAAAAGGAGTAGAATTATACCAGAATCATCGCCATCTAAATTTTGGACAGGATTTTAGAACACTTGAAATGCTCTCTTAAGACAAAAGGTCAGCTTGCATGATAAAGAGTTTGAAATGAGAAAGGCAATTTTTCTTTTACTTCTTCATGGACAAGGCAGAGAACACCTTGAGAGCGAGCAATGAGACACATGCACTATCCCTGGCATGAAGGAATAACATTGACTTCCCTGCAGGCCTCTCTAAGGCCCTGAAATCCATAAGCATACTTAGAGAGCAATATACCTCAAATTAGTTAGGTTTATAGGTTTCTCCCCAAAGACTGCCCCGGCAAACATCTCAAAGACAAATTATCTCTCTTTAAAGTTCACTGAAACTACAGATAATTTGTCATTGGGGGAAGATCTTTCAAGAAATGGGTTGGTTTAATCACCTGATGCCAGCAAGTCATTAATCAGCACGAGGAAGCTCTCATGTAGAACATGGGCATCTGTCAGCAGGAACACACAGGGCATGTTTTTGGCTCCGGTTCTGATGTACAAATGGGCAAGATCTACCTGTAGGGAAAGAAGGTCATCATTCACATTGTTAGGATGCCGGTGAGATGTGGGGAGATGGCAGTTCTATAACACTGTGCCGTTTCTCCCCATCACCCATTCCAGGAGACGGCAGCTGCACATCGCCTCCATTCTGACGCCTGGTCATGGGCGCTCTGAGTGCTAAATGCAGCAGAAGGATGAAGGCAGGTGATGCTGATGCTGCCACCACTTTCTTCTCACAGTGAAATGAGCACAGTGGTACCCATGGAAAGCAATGCAGGGGACGCAAGTCCACTGCTGACTTCAACTGTGCATTTCTTCCCAAGTAGCTTTTGTTCTTTGGTCAGTAGTAGGAAAAGTGTGAATTGTTTCCTTATTGGCAGGACTGGGAATTGACGCAGGGCCTTTTTCTTGCTAGGCAGGCACTCTATGACTTGAACCATATTCCTGTGTTTGATTTTAATTATTTATTTTCCAGAGAGGTTTATTTCCCCCCCCCCCTTGGGGCTAGTCTTGGGTCATGATATGCCCAAGACAGACCAAGAGTTTGCCCCACCTTTCCTGGCTTATTCACTGATATGAAGTATTGCTAACTGATGATCTCTGCTTCCCAAGTAGCTGAGATTACAGACACATACCATCCTACCCAGACTAAACTTAAAAATTTAAACAACACGTGTCATAAACTCTAAGTACTCTGTGTTGAAAGTACCATTCTGATTAAAAAGACAAAAATTTTAAACAATATAGTTCCTTAAATATGCTAGTTTTTTTGCATTTTACTTTCCCATTCTTGTCATCTATTTGCAATTATAAAAGAAGTGTCTTTTTAACCTCCATCCCATGAGGACACTAAGAATGTTTAATACTGAGTTTCATGAGTGCAGAGAACTTTTTATAAAATAAATCTACAAGCTAGGGTTATGCTGTTAAACCTATAACATGTATAAATACATATTAAACTGCCACAGGCAAATGACTCCTCTTGGGAACTTTCTCTTTTCTCTAGCTGGGAAGTACCTACTATATTCAAAACTTATGCTCTGTCTGCCATACAGAGGGTCAAGATGTACAGTCAGCTCTTCATAGCCACAGATGTGGCCAACAGTGACTAAAAATATCTGAGGGGGCGGGAATGTGCCTATAGAATACATGCAGACTCTTGGTATCATTTCCTAAATAAGACAACACATCAACCACACCATAGCATTCACATGATATTCGCTCTTTTCTTTGTGTGTGTGTGTGTGTTGTGTGTGTGTGTGTGTTGTGTGTGTGTGTGTGTGTGAGAGAGAGAGAGAGAGAGAGAGAGAGTAAACTGACATGGGGCTTGAACTGAGGGCCTCTCATGCTGTCAGATTTTTCTCTTGGACTTTTCTGCCTTGGGTGGCTCTGAACCATAATCCTCTAGATCTCAGCCTCCGAAATAACTAAGATTATAGGCATAAGTCATCAGCATCTGGCTAGATATTTTAATTTTTTTTCTGTCAGTCCTGGGGCTTGAACTCAGAGCCTGACACTGTGCCTGAAAGCTTATTTTGCTCAAGGCTACCACTCTACCATTTAAGCCACACCACCACTTCTGGCTTTTTCCCAGTAGTTCATTGGCAACAGTTGTCTTAAGGACTTTTCTGTCCAGGCTGGCTTTGAACCTCAGTCTTCAGATCTTGGCCTCCTGAGAATTCAGGATTACAGGCTTGAGCCATTAGCACCTGGCTGGTATTTTAATCTTTGTTCAAAGGAATGGCCCTTTAACATTAGTGACATATAGGTTCCATTGAATAAATAGATCAGAATAATGTTATAAAACAACAAAGCCACCCTATTTTCATGTAAAAGTTTAAAGCATGCAGGTGGGTGTGCATAGGTTATATACAAATATGTCATTGTGTAGAAGGGCCTTGGACATCCACAGAAGGGGGTTCTGACTCCAATCCTGCAACTTCCCTGTCTGCCAGCTTTCCTTACCCGAAGCTCTTGGACCCCATAGCCTTCAGTCAGAGTAATCTGAAAGACCTCAAGGCCACAGATGTGAGCTGCCAGCCTAGAGAGGCTCTGCTTGCCACTGCCCCCCACGCCAATTAAAAGGGCGTGACCCTGTGGGGTCCGAAGGATGCGGCTGACACGGCACCTGGCAATAGAAAACAGACATCACAACATAAAAACCTGCAATATTCAGAGACAGTGTTTACTCTGTTTTTTTTTTAAAGATCAACATTTAAAAACTAAATTCCAGTTTTTAATGGAAACTTTAGTCTTTTTCATGTTTCCCCATCAAAGACTTTTTGTCCTTGAATTATTTGGCTAGAAGACTTTTCCAGGCTAGTAACTGTGAGGGTGTGTGGGGGGCACACACATATAGGAGAGTACACACGTGTACTATGGCTTGAGGTCAGATCTTTGTGCTCTCACCCGGCTTTTTCACTCAAGGCTAACACTCATCTACTTGAGCCATACCTCCACTTCCAGTGTTTTTGTTAGTTGTTTGGAGATAAAGAATCTCTCTGATTTTGTCTGTCCAGCCTGGCTCCAAATCATGATTCCCGTATCTCAGCTTTCCTGATTAGTTGGCATGAGCCACCAATGCTGATAACATTTGAACTCTTATTGCTTTATGACTTAACATTTGAACTCTTACTGCTTTATGGCTTACCACAGTACTTAAAAAATATACTTGAGGCCTTGTGTCTAAGCTGCAAAGATTTTTGATGAGCAAGCAAGAAACCAATTGCATGTCAGCACCCAAGCCAAAGACATTTTGTTCCCTAAATCTTTGTTTAAGACAGGAGATTTGTTCAAAGTCTAGCAGACATTTACATGTGGTTCACTTATGTAGATGAAATACTTGTCTCTTAATCGAACTCTTCCTTCCATCACAGTGAAGACTTTGCCATGCCTGGGCTACAAAACAATAATTTACTGAAGCCTTTAGTATCATGAAGTAAAACTTCTGAAAAGATCTCTTGTTCTACAATGTTCTAAAGATCCTAAAAGTTTAGGCTACTGATACCATTGAAACATTTTTCAGTATGAATAATTTGATTTTAACATTACTAACAAGTTGGTTTGAAGAAATTAGTCAGAATTGTAAGTATTAAGAAAAACAAAATAAAAGCATATAAAATGCCCAAATATAAAACCTGGATGCCAGCAGAGCTGTTAAAGTTGCTATTTTGAAATCTAGGCCCAAATGATCCTAGATATTTGTTCTATAAAAGTGTTTGGGGAAAAAATTAGAGTCATTTATGATATAATCAGCACTTGGGAACATTTACAAAAACCTCTAATAACTAAAATGCATTATTATTATTATGTTATTGGGACTCAGAATTCTCAGGGCTCTTGCTTGGCTATTTCACTCAAGGCTGGAGCTCTACTACTTGAGTCACTACTCTAGTTCTACCTCTTTGCTGGCTAACTAGAGATAAGAGTCTTTTGGACTTGTCTGCCTAGGTTGGCTTTGAGTCATAATCCTTAGATTTCAGCTTTGTACACAGGTAGGATCACCGGCACCTGGCTTAAGACATTAATATTATTAATAATTTCATTTATCCTATTAAATTTTACTTTGTGTGGCCACATGAAAGAACTACATTGGGGAAATTGTAACATGAGCAAAGACCCAGGCTCCAAGTCCAGGTTTGCATTTCCTTGTATTGAGATCTTTACGTAACAAGGTCTGCTAAATGCCTCTTCAGGACACAAAGGGACATGCTCTTCAATCATCTCTAATAGTGAGTAAACCAGCTTCTCACTCACGTTCTCTGACCTCTTTGGCCATGGGAATCTCAGACTAAAGAAGGGCATGGAAAAACCCTTTACTTCATGCCAGTTTCACCTGAGCCATGACCTATGCACATTATCAGTGCATAACCACCCAGTAACAGATTTTAGCTAAAATTCCCTTTATCTGCATAATTAGTGGTTTACTGCAAAGGACTCAAACACACCATCATTACCTAGCAAGTTTTCAGTGGGTGAGAGGGAGGCCTCTGAAGTTTTCCTTCTGAACTTAAGCTAAACATTTCAGAGCAAATTCTTCTAAAAGTGGGCTCCATCTTTTTCGGGATTATCTTATTTTTCCCTCCTCCTTTTTAATTTATCTGTTCTTTTTGTTTCTTTCTCTCTTTTATTTCCTTGTTTTGGTTCAGTTGTGGGGGCTTGAACTCTGGGCCTGGGAGCTGAGGGACAGCTCCCTCAGCTCTTCAGCTCAAGGCTATTGCCCTACCAATTGAGCCACAGCGCCACTTCTGGCTTTATTCTGCTTATGTGGTGCTGAGGAATTGAACCCAGGGCCTCATGCATGCGAGGCAAGCGCTCTATCACTGAGCCACCTTCCCAGCCCTATTTCTTCTTTTTTGTTTTGTGCCAGTCAGTCCTGGGGCTTGAACTCAGAACCTGGGCACTGTCCCTGAATTTTCTTTTGTTCAAGGCTGGCGCTCTACCTTGAATAAAACTTCCACTTCTGGCTATTTGTTAGGTAAGTCTCAGAAACTTTCCTGCCCAGGCCAGCTTCGAATTATGATCTTCAGATCTCAGCCTCCTGAGTAGCTAAGATTACAGGTGTGAGCACCAGGACCTGACTCTTCCCTTTTAAATCATTGTCCATTGTCACTTACTAGAAGTCCTGGTGAGAGCTGAGGGTGATGTGGACTAGGAGAGCTGTGTTGGATGTAATGATATTATTGGCAGTAGCATCAATGTGAGTTGTCTATACAAGGCATACTAAATCCACCCAATCATTTCTCACTGCACTTAGGATACAATCAAAACTCCTTATCATCTAACAGAGCAGTGCTCTGAGTAAATAGGACCATTCTTGCTTCTCCATTCACATTGTATACTGCTCTCCCTGGGTGTTCTCTGCGCTGAAGCCTTATAACTCTTTCCTTTGGCTCTAAGAGGTTCTTGGCACTGCCCCATGAAACCTGCTTTCCGTATGCACTGTCCTTCTCCCTGATGGTCCTCTCACTTTTATTTATCCTTTTCATCTCAGCTTAAATATCACTTCTTCTTAAGGAGAGCCAGTCCTTCTTCAGGAATCCAGATACAGGCTTTATCCAGAATTCTGACATCTGAAATACTCTAAATCCAAAACTCTTTGAGAAAAGGCTACATCTGACTTTATAAGACAGGCTGCAGTCAGAATGAAGATAGACGGAGCATGTTATATACAAGTGCCTTCAAATTATGGACAAATGAGAAGTGATGGTTTTTGTGCTTAGATTTGGTTCACTTCCCCCAAATATTTCTCTATGTATATGCATATATTTCAACCCCCCCCCGCAAATTCCTAAATCCTCAACACTTTCTGGTTCATTAGGATCACATACTTTATTTCTCAGCCTGACATCACTTTTTGATATTTTTCTTGCCTGTTAATTCATGCCCATTTCAGTATCTTATCTGCAGGCTCTGTCAGAGAAAGATGAAAGGTGGTGCTCACTGCTGTAGCATCAGCACCGAGGACAAGGTGTGCCAGGAAAGATGTGGTAATGTGTAACACACACACACACACACACATATGGTATGAGGCATCTAGGGGGAGCCGGGCCCTGTGGGTCATGCTGTACCCAAGGATAGTCATCTTTCTTTAATTTTTCTGCCAAGAAAAAATGCCCTCCCTTTTTTGTTCTAATTTACCCAGATACTGAAGAAACTGGCTGTGTTCCTCTCTGACTTACAATAGGTACTCCACAAAACCTGCTTAATTGGTACAAACCAATTTCAGTTTCCTACTTATGAACCACGTGATTTTAAATAAATTACTTCTATTTCCCTTTCTTGCTATTCTTATCCACTGGGGCAGTGATGAAATGAAAGGAAATCTAGGATGGATGTAATGGTACTTTGGAAGTGGGCCTCTAAGTCAACTCACACGTGCTGCATGGCATCTTCAAATAAGACCAGGTGCATGGCGGCATTTAACTCATTGTAATTGTCCAACGTTTCTGTAAGAATCGTCCTCAGTACATCCCAATCATTCACTGGCATGTAACATGGGCGGTCCCTGCTGTTAGCAAAGTGGCAATAAATGAGGGGCTGTTGAAGCAGCGCCTGGCAGTCGACTCCCTGAGGACAAGGGAGATAAGTGGTCAGACTCACCCAGCACACCAACCAATCAATTCTGGAGCACATGGGAAAATGTCCTAAGTCCATCCCACACACTCCTGGATGTCAGCTCTTGTAGACAGGAACTATCCCACCACTTAGTCACTGCCTCCTTGAACCTCATCTCCAAAGCCAGCTGGTGCCAGAGCAAGTGGTGACCTCTGATACCCATACACTTACTTCAAAATATTTAGAAGCGGTTTCCAGCATTTTTTTCTGAAACAAATCACTATCTTTTGTATCTACCAATTTGTCTCCATAAACACGGCAGCACTCATGAAGCCACAGGTGCACTAAGTCACTGGGACCTTTTAAACACTCAGGAGATGCAAACAGAATCCCCTATAAGGCAAGAATGGGAAATGCAACTTTAATGCAAAAGATGATGACATGTCCAATCAGTTTCTCTTTAACATTTAACTTATATACCCAATGCTGACACTCCAAAGAAACCAAAGGAGGTGTGTGTGTGAGTGTATAAAAGTAACTTTACCTTCTGATAGTCTACGATTATAGAACTCTGCTTTTAAACAACACTTCATTAAGCACAGTCTTTCTGGCAGGTGCTAGAAATAGAGATGTGAAAGGAAATGGGCCATGTTATTAACAAGCTATTGTCTAAAGCTATGGTTTTGAGGCAGGTGTTGGAGTGATCCTGAGGAAAGTTCTACAGACACAAAGATATCCTGGGAAGCTTTCACATTTATCTCCCTCACAGGGAAACTGTAAGAAATAACCCTCCAATTATATCCGCTGTACATGGTAATCACTCTGCATCCATTTTGAAGAGTCAGACTTAGAATTTCCTTATAACTCAATGCATAAATACTGTCCTTTTGCCAGCTGTCGTTTGGGTCTGGAATGCCTTCCAAAGGTCAACATAGTAAATGCTTGGGTACCAAGTAGTTATGAAGGAGTTGGTGGGAACGTTTAAGACATGGGGTCTAGTGGGAGAACTTTAGGCGATTGGGGGGTGCCTTTCTCTCTCTCTCCCTTGTTCTCTCTCTTCTCTCTCTTACTCTCCCTCCTCCCACCATGAGGTGAGCAGTTTGGTCTACCATGTACCCCTGCCAACCACAATGTGCTACCACAGGCCAAAGCAATGGAGCCAACCAGTCATAGACTAATACCTCCAAAACCATAAGACAAAATTAATGTTTCTGCCTCGTAAGTTGATTATCACAGGAATCTCTTACTGTAACAGAAAGCTGACTTACACACCAGATAAGCAAGGCAATTTTCAATAACAAACCTCTAATATGTACAAAAATAATCATACACAATTGCTTTATGCAAAAGCATGACCAATTGCTTGTCTTATTTTGCACTTGATAAAAAAGCACTCAATCTAATCTGCCAAATTTCTTCCTTTGCTTCTATTGCTAAGTCCCTTTCTGGCATGGTATGAGCACCTCTGGATTTCATGTACTGAAACTTGATTTTCACTGAGATATTTATTAGTAACAAATGGAGCTATTTGGAAGTAACCAAGTCATGAGGGCACAAGTTATCTCATACAAGAAGTGCTAATGTTTACCTCTTGTGCCCTTCCATCACTTTTGCCTTTGGAAGGAAATAAACAGATGATATTTACTTCATAGAGAACTTTATGAGTATAAAATAAAGCAAAAAACCCACATATAAATTCTATAAATGAATACCATTAACATTTGTTATAATGACTCTTCTACTTGAGAAGCATTTAACAGAGTAGTTAAGGTACCTGGAAGATGCTTGATAGGTCTCTCAGGTTAAAGATGTAGTGGAATTTAATGGCTGTTGTTAAAAAGTTCTTTGTCATCATCTGATGGATCGCTATTGTGGCTTGGACCAAAGAGGGGCTGCTTTTGAGAACTGATAGACAAAACACTTGCTGCTGCAAATGGAAGCTAAAGATGTGGCCATAGATGGTGGTTAGTGCATCCCCAGAGGGAAAGTTGAAGGCAAACACTGTGAAATGTCTCTGAAAAAAAAAAAAGCAAATAGGAGTAGTACCAAATAGGGATAACTATACCAAAAAATTGCAAAAAGTGGCTTCTCCTGGATTACAGCCCCACTGCCATGGAATTTCCTAGTGCTTTTCCACTCAGACCCATAGCTTAGGCCAGGTGACTTGATTGATGGTGACTCTGCCAGTCACCACTAGTCACGCATGTCTGCACCTGTTCTCTTAAGCCTATGGACTTTCCAGGCACTCTGAAAGGCATATAAAGGTGGAGAAACACAAAAAGCACAGCTGCATTTTTCTCAGTCATTCCAGTCAATGCCATGCCACGCTAAATTAACTAACAGTCAACCCACAGATATTCATCTGGGAGCCAAGATCAGCAGTCAGGTAGCTCATCTGAGCTGATTCAAGAAAGGGAGAAGGCAACTGCTGGGTGCTGGTGTTACTTGTGGGTTGGGGGTGGGTGGGCAGGTTGGTGTCAAACTATTCTAAAGCTATATATACACAGAAAAACATGATGTCTATATGTTTATAGCAGCTTTGTGCCTAGCTGCCAAAATCTGAAAGCAACCAGGCTGTTTTCAATAGGGGAAATGAATACACTGTGTACATTCATTCAATGAATCATATCCTATGATTAAAAGAAATGATCTGACAGGTAGCAGTGGCTCCTGCATATAATCACTACCTACTCAGGAGGCTGAGATCTGAGGATCATAGTTCATAGCCAGCTGAGGTAGACAGTTCCCAGACTTTTATCTCTAATTAACCAGCAAAAAGTGCAAAAAGCTCCAAACAGGGGTGTGGCTCAGTGGTAGAGCACTCAACTTGAGTGAAAAAGCCAAAGCAAATGTGAAAAGCCCTGAGTTCAAGCCCCAGTACTAGCATGCATGTATGTGCATGCCCATTCATACATACACACAGAAATGATCAAACCACTAAATGAGATGCCAAGCTTAGTGAAAAAAGCCAATCTAAAACAGTATTTGTACTACATGATTCCAACGATATGACATTCTGAACAATTATCCAAGATATGGAGACAGTAAAAAGTTCATCACTTAGGAAACTAATGTTCAGAATGCAGAGAGGTCTTAAAACTTAACACCACAACCTTGATTCAAACATGGGCAGGAGGTTGCAGCAGACATTTCCCCAAAGAAGATGTTGAGCAAGCATGTTCTAATCCCAGGAGGGAGAGAGATTGAGAGAGAGAGAGAGAGAGAGAAAGACACACACACACACACACACACGATTACCTCAGCAGTTATAACTAATGTGAGAAGCTATCAAAATGAAGTATGTTTGGGGGAGAAGAATGAGGGACTACAAGGAGCACTGTTCTTTCAGTTAATTTTGCTAACAACTTAAATTTACTCTAAAAATTTATAATTAATAATAAGCAAAAGCTTTTAAGCCTATCTAAATGTCCAGCAGAAATCTTACTTTGTACCCCAAAGCATTAAGAAACAAGAGATACCATTTCAAGTGTGACATTTGAGGGGTATGGCAGAGAGCAGAACTGAAGGCCCTACCTGCAGCCGCGGGTTGATTGTGAAGCTACCCACCATGGGGTTCATGCAGGCCACGTACTGGCAGTTGTGGATCTCTTTAAGCATCACCTTCTGTCTATCATACCTGAAGGGCAGAAAAGGGAGCCTTAAATTCTGAAGCTAGAGACACAAAAACAAGGCAACCTGACAGATCATAAAGAATTTCATCACCAACTCTGGCATGACCTTGAGGTTAACCTTGTTAGTCATATTTTGGGAGCCATCAAAAACAGCCCAGAAACCTGACAGAGCTCCTTGGATGCCAGGATCAAGATCTGATGCTGAATCAATAGAACTACTACTGGTTCATTGATTCTCAAATGGCTCTTTCTGAATGAAAGTCTTGCACATACCCACAACAAGCCTTGGTGGGTGGAGCTTGTCCTGTGTTTGATGTCATGGACTTTAAAGTTCAATACAACCACATGCTTACATCCTACATAATAAGGTTAAGTTTCCTTTTAGCAATTTAGTGAGAGATTATTCTTTAAAAAGGACATATTTTCTGGATAGTTATGTTTCTAGGTTACTTTCCTATCCAATCTCTGAAGCAAAACTCTGGCATGTAATGTGATGCAAAAATGATACAAAGTAAATCCCAAACATGTTACAGGCAATGTTCATCTATTTTAATAATCAGATTCAAGGAGAGAAAGAGACGGAGTTACCTACCAGTGTCCATAATCAATGTGCTGTCGAATCAGAGTGTGAGGCTGGGCAGTGCCATAAAAGTCCACTTCAGGCATGTTCATGTCATCAATGAAATAAATCAGTTTTTTCTTCCCTGCTGGACCATAAGTCCGACCAGCTTTTTTCTCTAGAGGTTTCTCAAGGATTCCTGAAATAAATATAGATTCTGTCTACCCATGTCTGGCAGAATGTAACTTCTCTGTTTTTATTCTCCCTGCCCTTAAATTCTTCTCCTCTTGATTCATTTGTCCCCTGGTATCAAAGATCATTTGTCCATTATTTAATACCAGTGGTTCATGCCTGTAATCCTAGCTACTCAGAAGGCTGAGGTCTGAGGATTGTGGTTCAAAGACAGTCAGGGCAGAAAAGAGTCTCTTCTCTCCAATCAACTACTCAGAAAACACCAGAAGTGGTGCAGGGGCTCAAGTGGTAGTGTGCTAGCTTTGAGCACAAAGAGGCTCAGGGATAGTGCTTGGGCTAGAGTTCAAGCCCCAGGACTTGCAACAAAACAAAAACAAAAAACTTAGGCAAAGACATTGCCACATCCATGGCTTTACTCCTGATGATGACCACAACAAATAAGTCATTTGTTAAATCAACAATTAACTGAACAAAGACAGGTACAATGTAGAAATACCTTTTTTCAGGTAACATCTGCACATGTTCAAATACTGGCTGGACTTCAGTTCCATTGGACCTAGCTGTTTGGCTCCCACCCCGTCTATCTTTCTGTTTTAATGTCGTCACTTTCCCCTCCTAGCCCACCTCTTTCCTTTTGTATCCTGTGTATCCGCTTAGCAGTTTAACACCCTCCCATCTGGTTAGATATGAAATTTCATAGGAACCTTTCTCCTAGTCCCTTATCTGCTCATCCACATTCTGTAAATGGTACCTCACATCATTTTCTTATGTTCTCAACTTGTCACTTCCCTTTCTACAATTTTGGCCGAGGGTCATATTACATTTATCTAGTACACTGCTCAAAGGATTGCCCTTCCTACCTCAGACTCTTCTTCCTAAAAGATGGCTCCTGCCTGATCAGTTCCTTACTCCCTTCACTGGTTCACTTCATACCAAGTGAAATGCTGTCTCCTCTTGTTTTGTCTGATTCTCTATTACAGTGGTTAGTTAGCCCAAGTTGCCTAGAACTGCCTCAATTTTAACACTAATGTCCAATGAAACAGAAAATTCCTTTGACAAACTGGGCAGTTGGTCCATTTTATCTGCAGAATACCCTATCGGCCTTGTGGCTTTCCATAATTTCTTAACCTGATTCCTGCACATCTGTCAGCTCATTAAATCTGCCCCACAACTTTCCTCCCTTCCACATGTGCTTAAGCTGAACCTTCTATCCTAAAGCTAGCCTTCACTCACACTGCCTCAAGGGTTTGAAAGCACATTGACAACATGAGCTCTTTCTAGTCCTCATTTTAATAAGCTATCTCTAAATCTTATTTATGTCTACAACCCTGCTGCAAATGAACTAGGTCAACTCAGATCATAGCTACATAATTTGTTCAATTGCTGAACAATAGCCTAATTCTTCATTTACAAGTCATAAATGGATTCTTTCCTTCATGTCTATAAACAACCACCACCACAACAAAAACATATACCTGGCATAAGGCCTGTGAAAACATAGTATTTGCTAAAGAAATGAATAAAATAATGCTGACTTTGCATCTAGCTATTTCATGCCATAAAGACAATTTTTAAAGAAAAAGCATTGTTGGCTGAGTTGATATAAGTGTATAAGGAAGTTCTATCATTCTTCACTGATACAGCTAACAACACACACACACACACACACACACACACACACACACACACACACACACACACAGAGCGCATGTACACAGCTCTTTCCTAGGAACCTGTATTCAGAGAAATTCAAGTTTCAATGACCTACCAAGACTAGAGTTTTGCTGCCTCTCTTTCAGCCTGGCCCGGTGGCTGCCAATATCAGATCTTACACAGTTCCTCTCTACATCTCATGCCCACTTCCACATCCTTCCTGACTGTGAGAAAGCCCAGATTCTGTTCTTCTTTTGAGGACATTGATATTTATTCAGCCACTTGAAAATTATTTTTAAAACTTATTTTGAGATTTAATTAGCAATTTGTGTCCTGTTGTTAACATCAGTACAATTTTGATGAATTTGTCCTGAGTCAATCCTTTCGTTGAGCTTTTCCTGTATAATGTTTGGCTCCACGAAATCAATTAAGAAAAAGCAACCAAGTAGTTTAGAGGTAACATAATAAATACAGAGGATAGAAGCCAGTGCTGGTGGCTCACGCCTTAATCCTAGCTACTCAGGAAGCTGAGATCTGAGGACTGCAGTTCAAAGCCATCATGGGTACAAAAATCTATACGATTCTTATCTCCAATTAACTACTAAAAAAGCTGGGAGTGGAGCTGTAGCTCAAATGGTAGAGTGCTACCCTTGAGGCAAAAAAATCTCATAGACAGTGCCCAAGCCTGAGTTCAACACCCCCAGGACTGAAAAATCTCATAGACAGTGCCCTGGCCTTGAGTTCAACCTCCCCAGGACTGGCAAAATTTTGTCTTAAAAGAGGAAATTTTTGCTTTTCTAAAGAATAATTACTCAAATATGATCACATATAAAATAAAAATCTAAACTCTCAATGACAATTAAACAAAGTATATTTACCCAGGATGATGAGAAGTAAAAATTCAACTGAGGACTGAGCAAGCTGTGGA
This sequence comes from Dipodomys ordii, assembly GCF_000151885.1. Classification (NCBI taxonomy): domain Eukaryota; kingdom Metazoa; phylum Chordata; class Mammalia; order Rodentia; family Heteromyidae; genus Dipodomys; species Dipodomys ordii. Next base: position 916,362 of record NW_012267288.1, read on the forward strand.
AAACCTAGGAGGAGCAGTGTTCCTTGTGGGCTGCAAGCTGGCTCCAGCCTTAGCACCTGCTGATCTCATTTCCGGTATAGCAATGGAGGGAGACACACTTACTCTGCAAGGCTGCAGACGTCGTATAGTAGTTGAAAGGCACCCGGGACACTATATAATCTTCAGAGAGACTTGCCAGTGTGTCACTCACAAATGCTGTTTTTCCAACTCCTGCATTACCTACTAGCATGAGTGGTTTTCCTTTCTTAAGCAACAACTTGGTGAAGTACCTAAGACGAGTTGTCTCTGCTGTGTGAACCAGAACAGTCTGGGGGGAGGGAGGAAACAGAACGAGGATGAGAGAGAGAGACATCAAAATTTCACATGGTCACTTAAGAATTGAGATCCAAAGAGTTTTCAGCGTGATTTAACATCAAAGAAGATAGAATCTACTTGATTCTGAGTCGTCTGAGTTCAGACAACACAGCTTCAGTGGACCAGTGGAGGCATCCCAATGCCATAGCCAAAGGAACTAATTGATATGCCTCAAGGCTCCTAATCACAGATTGCCACCCTCTCCCCAACCTGGCCTTAGGCACCAAGGGAACAGAGTGGCAAGCAACCAAGTGTCCTTCACTCTTCAGCAGCTGGCCAAACACCTGAAACGTCAAGCCACTTGTGAAGTGAATGTGATTTGGAGCAATGCCTTGGCCCACGGAAATGAAATCCATGCCTGAGTGGAAATAGACCAGCTTAGGGGACAACAGTGACTTTACAGTGGAATATTCACAAATTGAAAGCACATTTGGAATGCCTTGAACTTGAAGTTCAAGGCAAAACTAAGTCCAGCAAGAGCAGAAGACCCTATCTGAAAAAATAAACTAAAAAAGGGCTTGCTACAGTTTTTTAGCAAAAACTCTATACTTGCTCTAAAGCTTAAATCATACTTTGAAAACATAGCATATTGTTTCACAAAGGTTTTGGAATGGCTTAGAGAATAAAATAAAATGAATAACATGAATAAATAAAATTTAGACTCAAGGAACACAGCTTAAAATCTAAGATAAGAACAGAGGATAGTACATGAAGACAGAAAATCAAATTTTGCACAATGATTAATAGACTGCTGACATTTGGATGCATTTCTTGGTGGTCAAACTTAAATTTCAAACTCAAATTTCACACAGTGATTAATAGATAGTTGACATTTGGGTACATTTCTGGGTGGCCAAGGGCTGGGGGAACTACTTCTAGGATCCTATTGTTCATAAGCAGTACAAACAAGCAAATGACATTCTTTCCTAGCTGGTTATTATATTCTGAGCACAGCTGAGTATTTCGAAGATCACTATAGATCATCTTTGTGGTATGAACATTTATTCAAAAGTTGCTTTTAAACTCAGTTATATTCCAGGCCTCCTGAAAGGTAGACTGTGTTCAATTCAAGACCTTACTTTCTCATTTGACTTGTTTGCTTACTGTACTCTAACCAACCTGGCTTTTTGCTGGTTATTTTGGAGATAAGAGACTCACAGATTTTTCTGCTTGGGCAGACTTTGAACCACAGTTTTATTTAGTTAGTTAGAGGGCTTGAAATCAAGACCTGAGTACTGCCCCTGATCTTTTTTTTTTTTTTTTCCAGTTGTGGGGCTTGCACTCTGGGCCTGGGCTCAACTCTTCAGCTCAAGGCTAGTGCTCTACCAGTCTGAGCCACAGCTCCACTTCTGGCTTCTGCTTGTTAATTGGAGGTAAGAGTCTCATGAACTTTCCTGCTCAGGCTGGCTTTTGACCATGATCCTCCTGAGTAGCTAGGATTACAGGTGTGAGCCACGAGTACACAGCTGGAACCAGAGTTTTTGACATCCCAGGCTACTGACTAGCTAGAATTATAGACATCAGCTACCAGCACACTAAGTTGCCATCTTCTTTTGACTTTGGCTATCATCCCTTTTCATCACATAATAATACCAATAAGTAACACTTACTAGGTCCAAGTATGTGGCACACTACTAAGCCAGTTACATGTGTGGTGCCACATGATACAGGTACAGGCATTTATAACATATAACATGAGGATGTTCTTATTATGATTTCCATGTCAGAGACTATGAAGCTAAAGCTTAGAGGGCCTAGGAAACTGGACAAGTGTCCTAGCCAATGATGTTGCCCGAATCTGCTGGAGGACAGAGCCCCATCTCACCTCCCATACACGATGCTTTGCAGGGCGTGAATTCTGGAGCCAGGGTTTGAATCCTGCTCTTCTTTTCCAGTGTAACCAACTCTTCTTAGTTTTTTTTTTCCAGGATTTAAAAATTCAGTTCTAGTGTTCTAGAAAGCCCCTTGATCAGGACTATGCCATTTTATACTTACTACCAATGGAACTGTGACACATTAATCTTGTTGTCTTTGTTTCCCCACATGTGAACAGGGGCTAGTAACGATCCATAAGAAGTTGTTGTACAGCATTTGAAAAAGGGGTGGATCCATGATAAACAAATGCTGCTAACTTGCCATTATTATTACTATTATTATTATTGATTCCCATGGTTCTTTTCTAATAAGTTAATAGACTGTTAATCAAATAGCCACATCTGGAACAGCTGTTTGCATGTATAGTAAGACCACAAAAATCTGAATACAAGATATTGCTGATACAGTGAACCAATATGTGGTATCAGTGTTTGTATCTTAGGGACTTTTTGTTCAAGTGTAATTCTCAGCCAGTTAAATAACATTTTTAGGCAGGATGAAGAAGAGAAGAGATTCCAAAATATACAAAGTAGCTGTAATAGTCATCACTGGATCCTTATACACTTGTCTCTGCTTCTTCCTTCCTGACAGATCCCACACAGTTTGACCCAGTTCACTTAGTGAAGTTTAGATGAATGACTCCCCCAAAGGGCCTTGTGCTAAAGGCTTGGTCCCCACTGTGGGCAGTGTTAGATGTTACTAGAACCTTGAATAAGGAGGTAGGGCCTGGAAGGAAATTCTTAGGTTACGTCCTTAGACCTTGAAGGGGATTGAGGGACCCCAGTCCCTCAATAGAGGGATAGAGGCAGGATGGATGGAATGAAGCAGGGCTGTAAGACTTTTTGGATTCTATAAAACAAGACATGTTTGCAAACATGTTATCTTTTAAGAAAAGAGAAAAATGACTGCCTAGGCAACTGAAAGATGAAAAGAGTTACCACTGTTACCATGGGCCCACAAGGCACAGGATGAGGCTGTCTTCTTCTTAGTTCTGGAGAGTAAGACATGGCTGTGATCTCAGTGTGCCAGGACGCTACCACCCCATGCCTCAGAGCCAGGACCACTGAGGGGACCATGGGGGTGCAGTTGCCAACTCAGGGACAAACTACATTTAAGTTGTCAACACTGCACTGAAGGGACAACACTGCCTCCTCAGTGGGCCCAGAGAACAGCACGAAGCCAAAGAGGATTATTCTTAAATAGTAATGATCGAATTGAATTTTCCTTGCTAGACTTTGAAATTTGAGGTCAGGTGGGCACTTTCTGTTTTCTCCTGTTTCGAATAAAAAGTCTATCCTACTGCTGTCCCCCCAGAGTATTTTTTTTTGTAAGAGATAACTTCTCTGGTTTTAAGGTTGGGAAAGACTTCTGTCTCAAAACACTTGATATATGATAGTGCATATTGATTTAGAACTTGAAATGGATGGTGGAATGGGTTAAGACTTTTGGCCAGCTGGACAAGTGAGTGGATTTTGCATGTTAGAAGGACATAGGATCTAGAAAGTCCAGAGGGCAGAGTGTTTATAAGCTGAGTTTTGTCGTTTCTAAAATTCCTATGCTGAAGCCTTAACCCCCAGTACTCTGGTATGTGTATTTGGAAACAGAGCCTTTAAGAGAAGCCCAAGTTAAAATGAGGCCACTAGGATTGGACCTCATTCAATGTAACTGATGGCCTTGTGAGAAGAGAAAATTGGGGCACAGAAGGAGGTAGTAGCCAAGGAGTCACAAACAGAAAAAACCATGTGGGACACAGCAAGAGGCGCCACTTCTTGTAAGCCAAGAAGAGAGGCCTCAGGACAGGATGCCTGCCAACACCTCAGTCCCGGATTTACAGCCTCCAGAACTATGCTAGAATATGTTTCTATTGTTTGAGCCACTCAGTGCATTATACTAGCAAACTAATGTAAGCAGAGGAGACAGATTTGGATACAGCGACACACATAGGAAAAATATTAGGTGAAGACTGGAGTCAGGCTACCATAAGCCAAGAACACCAAGATTGCAGGGAAATACCAGCAGCTAAGAGGGAGGGGCTTCATAGCCCTCAGAATGAACCCAACCTGCCAACACTTTGAACCTGGACTTCTAGACTCATGGTGAATAAGTAACTGCCTGTTTGTGGTATCCAGTTTTAGCTTCTAGTCCCAGCTGAAGGAAATACATGCTGCGGGTTTTCTGTTATTGGACACTAGCTGTCTGGTTGCAGATATAGAAGAAATCATCTACACCCTGTTTACATAGTTCTATTTGAAATAACAAGTTCAAAATCAATAAAAATGATTTTGATAGCTGAGTGCTGGTAGTTCATGCCTGTACTCCTACTCAGGAAGTTGAGACTTGGTAGATATAGTCCATAGTCATCCATAAGCAGCAAAAGGCCAAACTGGAGGCATGACTTAAGTGGTAGAGAGCCATCCATGAGCAAATAAGTCAGGTAAGAGCTTGGGGTCCTGATTTCAAGCTATGGTATGAGCAAATAATGATTTTTAGAAATAAATATAATAAACAGGAAATAAGATTACAGCAGAATAAGGCAACAAAGAATAATTCACTTTAAGAGAAAGGTAGGTGGAGAATCAGTCTATGGAGAGAAACAATAAAGAAGGTTGGCCATTTCTGCCTTGGAAATCTAGGGTTAGGGTCAAAGAAGGAAGTTATAAGTGAAAAGTGCTAAGAAATTTACAGAAGCTCAGAAACAATAATCAGTGAATTATCTTAATGATGCCTCCAATTTCCCCAAACTCATGAAGGTTCCAGGAAAACATAAAGAAAAAAGTTACCACAGAATTAAGAGAAAGAAAAGAAAAGATTGCAAAAATATAAGCCAGCTCACCAAGCATTTTTGGCATTTGCTGTGCATGTCAACACAAAGATTTCTCCATCTGGTAAGAATGAAATGTTCTGAAACAAAGGCTCAAATTGGCATGATTCCACACACCTACCTGTAGAGGTGCATCTGCATCCATACTGAATTGGGGAACTGTGTCAGCCCAAGGCAAGAATTTCTTGGTCTCGTGGTCCAGATAGTAATCAAAGATGGTTCCCTGGGATGGAAACTTCACAGCTTTCATCTCTTTATGCCACCACCGACTGAAGTCAGCTTGGCAATTGAAGAGCTAAAGGGACCAAAAGAACCCCTTATTGTACACTGAAAGTAATTGGGAAATCACATAAAATCTCCAAACCCTGGTGCAGAGCCAAATCACAAATGAAACCCCAGATATGGAGTTGAGGAACTCACCAGACAGAGAGACAGATGGATAGATGCATGGATGGATGGATGGCTGGATGGCTAGACAGACAGACAAACAGATATAGCTAGATAGACAAACAGTTGTAGTGAGCAATCCTACCATATAAGTTGATCTGTAATTGGCCTACAGCCATGAGGTACATGTGTAGAGGCATAGTTATTCACATGTAACCAAGGTAAAGTTGGGCCTTTGATCATCTCTCAGGTTTCCAATCTAACAATGCCATGACACAAAGTTTTGCACCAAGAAACACAGGACAGTGGTTATCTATGTTGGTGCTGATTTCTACCAACGTTTATAGCAACTGGTGGAAAAATGAGGACAATAAGAGGACTGGCAATATCATTAGCAAGACTGGCAATATTATTCAATACTGTGCTTTATTCCAAGTTCGTGGCATCCGGGCCCTGTGTGTGTGTGTGTGTGTGTGTATGTGCCAGTCCTCAGGGCCTAGGTGCTGTCTCCAGGCTTTTTTTTTTTTTGCTGAAGGCTGGTGCTTACTTACCACTTGAGTCACAGATCCATTTCTGGCTTTTTGGTGATTAACTGAAGACAAGAGTCTCATAGACTTTCCTGTTTGGACTGGTTGTAAATCTCCATCCTCAGATCTCAGCCTCCTGAGTAACCACCAAAGTTCATCCCTCCTACAAATTACTACAAAAACATTCTAAACCTGGATCCCCACACAGAAAAGGAGATGGAGAAAGGTAAAGGTTTGGCTTCCAGCGGAATGAAGCCGAAACATCTGGCTGAAATGTCTACAGAGACCAAATCCTGTCCCCAGAAGATGTACAGAGGCAGCACACATGCTCTCTGGACTGGGAGGCCTTGGATCTTACCTAACAACAGTTCAAACTCCCTGTTGCTAGATTAGGATGTTAGAAACATAGAGCAAGAAAAACAGTTTCTGAGTACCAGAATGAATGAAAACCTTTCTAACCCCATAGGATGGCCTGGCCTAGTAGATTTTGGTAAACCCTAGAACTATCATGTGTGTCTACTGCCAGACTTCAGATCTCATTTTCCCCAATACATGCTTTTACAAAGAAATTGGATGAGAATTAAAATTATATATATATATATATATATATATATATCTATAAGAACATAAAATATGTAACAAAATCAAGTTTAACAATCAGGTCCATAAAAACAAAGTGTGTTCTCTCAAATATCCATTATCACAGTAAAATAGACTACATTAAAATGAATTAAAAAGAGTGGTAATTGTTTTCAACAAAATATCATAGTGATAATAAAAAGAAGTATTTCTTGTTGTTTGAACAGAAAAAAAATTGCTTCACCTGAAAACTACCTCACCAAAAAAAGTTTGGTGACAAGTTCCTGATTCCTCAATTCATTCAAAATAAAACGCCAAGCCTTTCTGCCTTGGTAGAAATTGCCAATGATTGAGAGCCACAGGGGTGACCTGCTTTAAGGCAGGTCACATTTAAGGCAGTGACCTTCAGATCAGGGAGGAGACAACACCAGAAAGAGCCCCACCTGTGATCTGTAAGAACTTTATGTGTTCAAGACACTGGACAGTGCCACTGGGGTAGGGAAAAATAGGTAGGGTCAGACCCAGATACTTGTAAATAATATGACAATGTTTAATTGTAACTTTTGTTTTCTTATTATCTAGTTGAACAACATTATCAATTTATGAGTATGATGCATCATCATCAATGAACCCCACTTTATTTGTATTAAAGCAATAGGAACCTGAATTTTGGATACCTGTATTGTAGATAAAAATCATGTGACTCAATTTGTATTTTAAGAAATCACTGAGTGCTAAGTGGATAGTAAATCCTGGGACAAATGGAGGCAACTTCAGAAGCCAAGTAAGAAACAGTGGTACTCAGGAAGAGTGGGTAGGTGCACTTTGGAGATTGTTTGCAATGGCCTCGGCCATTCATTTGCAAAGTCCTGAGCCCATTAGTTTGAACCCAGCTCCGGCATTGGTTAGCTATGTGCCCTTTAGCAGGATAAGTTACTTAACTAAGCTTTCACTCCTTATTTCTAAAAGAAGAACAGTGGTAGCCATATAGGTTCATATTGTTTTTGAAGATTGAATAATATGGCCTTTGTAAGGCCCCAAGCACATTCCTTAAGAACTTGTTTTGCTGACTTAAATGGCAGTCTGCAGGCCATTTCTTGAGTCTTTTTCCATTCATGTTCCTAACCCCTCTGATAACATTAGTATTAATGCAGCAAGAGTAGATGGGAGTGGAAGGTAACTGGTTTTCCCAGCTTAAGTAACTGAGTGTAGGGCTGCTGGGGGCAAGAAACTGGAGAGATTAGGAAACACTGGGAGGTAGCAGAGGAATTACATCCATAGATTTTTTTTTTTGGTCGATTGTGGGGTTTGAACTCAGGGCCTGGGCACTGCCCTTCAGCTCTTCAGCTTCAAGGCTAGCGCTTGAAGCTACCACTTGAGCCACAGCACTATTTCCAGCTTTTTCTGTTTATGTGGTGCTGAGGAATCCAACCCAAGGCCTCATGCATGCGAGGCAAGCACTCTACCACTGAGCTATCATCTCAGCCTAGGAATTACATCTAGTCCACATCTTTCCTGATTTCCAGGCTTGGACTATGAGAAACCTTGTAAAAGACACAAGAAAAGCCATGATATGGTGGTAGTGGGGTGAATCCAACCCTGGCCTTTGTGAAGAAGAGACCTGCACCTATATAAACCATGCCTTCAGGAAAAGCTACTCACACTTGACTCTCCTTCCAAGCAGGAGCAGTAGCTGCTCTGCAGATATCTGTGCAGCTCATAGGAGGGCATCTGACTTCTGACACGGGCTGAAATAAGATCCATGAGGCCATGAGGTGGCCATGTGTATTTATAGATATGAGCTATGATAACCTAGTGACCAGAGGCAGAACTGACCCATAGACCACATCAGCCACTTATTTTGGACTCCAGAGCAATGATCCAGCAAAATATGAGCCACTCATGGTTGTGATGCCTTCTGAGGACATTCTGTATTTATACCTGGAAAGATATTGGAGGGCTGTGATCTCTGTGTAAAATATATGCTATTTGTTCTTAACTTAAAGAGGGCAGCCATTTGAGGTCACTATGGTGACAAGGGATGCTAAGGTCAGACTGGGGTGAGGCCTTTGGAGCACAAATGAAGGTGGGAACTTTGCTGCCCTATTTCCCACCAGGGGAACAGTTCTATTACCACACTGAGCTAGGTGTCATCCACACAAAGAGGATACTTGGGAAAAAAATCATTATAGGAACTGCATGAGACAAATCTACGGCTTCAGGTGAATGGTAAGAATTGGATCCATTTCTTACCTTGTGTCTGTGTGTCTGCATGCATGTCAGTGCATGTAAATATGTGTATACATACATGAATGCATGCATGGGCATTTAAGTGTATATATGTGTGAATGTGTATGAGTGTGTATTCATGCTATGTGCATGTATATGGGTTCATATGAGTGTAGATGTATCTAAGTGTGTAACTGAGTGTGTTGAGTGTGTGTGCACATGAGTGTGTATGATTTTGCATATGTGAGTATATGGGAGTATGAGTGTGTATACATATGTATGCGTAGGTATGTATGTGAATATGTACATGGGCATATAATGTGTGTATATGTATATACATGTGTGGGCAAGAGGAGTGTGCATATGTGTGTATGTAAGTATGCATGTTTATGTGTGTATCTGAATGTGTGCAAGCTTTTCAAGTGTTTTCCTCACATCAGAAGCCCTGCAAGCTGAAGAAAAGAGCCATGAAAAGCAATGGCCCCACTGAGTGCCGGTGGCTCACACCTATAATTCTAGCTACTCAGGAAGCTGAGATCTGAGGATCATAGTTCAAAGCCAACCTAGGCAGGAAAGGTCATGAGACTCTTATCTCCAATTAATCATAGAAAAAGCCAGAAGTAGAGCTGTAGCTCAAGTGCTAGAGCACTAACCTTGAGAAAAAGAAGCTCAGGAACAGCACCCAGGCACTAAGTTCAAGCCCCAGGACTAGCAAAACAAAAAGAGCAATGGTCCCACCTGGGTTGACTGGGGTCACCACTGGCTACTTGGGAACAGTCTGGGAGAAGAACTAAGCAGCAGTAGCTGGAGGCAGGGACAGCCATTTGAAGACTACATTATGCTCTGGAACACAGCTCCAACTCACAAGGCCATGCATGGAAGCTCCACGCCAATGAACAGCACCGGAGGGGGACTGGGTTTGGAAGAAGCTATGATGGTGGATCATCATGATGGATGGAGCACCATTATGAGAAGAAACCAGGGAGAGGGCTATGTTTCCCTCTGTGTGTGTGGGCCCGGTGAGGAAGAGGCCATGTGCAAGAAAGGCCATTCTCACCAGAACCCACACTTGCTGGCACCTCATACCAGCCCCTCCATCCTGGCCTTCAAGTCTCAGCATGATGAGAATCACATTTCTGTTGTTGAAGTCTCCCCATCTATGGTATCTGGAATCACTGCTTGAGCAGACTAAGACATTGTGAGAGCCCAGGTCCTCTAAGATCCTTCTCTCCTGAATTAAAGCTGTAGAGGTTATGAGAGGACAGACTCAACAGCTCCTTTGTGAGACTGATGATGGAAACAGCTGACAATGGGACAGGCACATAAAAGGGGGGACAGTATAGGAGAGGATCAGGGGAGGGGAGAAGGGAAATGGGGGAATACGGAGTGGCATGACAATGTTCTTCCATGTATGTATGTGTGTCTATATAGCATATATAATATACTAATACACTATATAATGAAATATATATTATGAATTAACATTATATATAATAATGCAATTCACCCAATGCAATTTGAAAAGGGTGGGAGAGAAGCAATGAGAATATGGTAAAGTGAATGAGTTCGTTCAAAGTACACTGCGTACATGTATGGACTTATCACAATGAAACCTTCTTACGTTATAAATGTATGTTAACTCAAAAGAAGTGTCTGAAACCATGTATATAGGAATAAAGGGTATAAAGGGAAGCAGAAGCAATGCCCCAGGATTTTACCCAGAGCAGAAGGGAAGAATGTGCCCCTGGGGGTGAAGGACAGGATAAGGAGAGGGTAAGGCTGGGTGTGGGGCAGAGGAACAAGTGCATGTTGGGTGCACTGGGATGGGCCTTGAAGATCAAAGGCGATGCTCCAGAGGGAGGGCATGGACTGACAGCTATGCATGCAGCCCTGGTATCCAAGGTGACAACTATCAACAGTGTGGGACTGTGTGCATGATGCCCAGGCTCAGGAGAGAACAGGAGAAGCAGCAGACATTTACCATCACATAATAGTAAGACTTGATTGTATATTATAAGCTCCAACCCAGAACTACCAGTTGGGTAAGCCAGTTTTGGGGCTACCTGGTCCTGGGGCAGTGCACCTCCAAATGCCCAGATGCAGGTGAAGACGAAGTAGGCTTCATAGACCTCCTTCGGGCTGTCAGGAGGGACATTTTCAGGAGTCAGCAGACACTCCAAAAGTGCACAAATAGTCTATAAATAAAAACAAAGACATCATTGTGGAACCATGTCAGCTTTTAAAATATGCAGTATATTCAAAGTGGGGGAGCGCTTGAATCCAGCACCTGACATTGTCCCTGAGCTTTTTTGCTCAAGGGCTAGGGCTCTACCATTTGAGAAAAAGCTCCACTTCTAGCTTTTTGCTGGTTAATTGGAGCTAAAAGTCTCACGGACTTTCCTGGCTGGGCTGGCTGCAAACCCTGATCCTCAAGTCTCCGCCTCCAGAGTAGCTAGGATTACAGAGGTAAGCCATCATGCCCTATCACACAATTTTTTGTCAACTGCACTTTATCTTTAAGAGATGATACAACTTCACAAAATTTTGCAAATTTGCTATATTAGAAGATGACCACTTTGGGTATCAAAGTCGATAGTACCAAAATCCATCACTTTGAACCTATGAGTACTAGCAAACTATTTTTTGGCTGTTTACTTGTTAATTTCTGTTTGCTAGACACAGGTTCTCACTATATAGCCAGGCCTGGCCTTGAATTTACAATCCTCCTAGATTACAGGCATGCATCACCATTCTTGGTAACATGAAAATGAAAGATTTGTTTCTATCATGTGCAAATGACTTCCATAAAGGTCATACCTGATAAAAATAAAAACTACATAGAGGCCAGGCTCTAGTGCTTCACTCCTTTAATCCTAGCTACTCAGGAGGCTAAGAACTGAGGATCACAGAAGCTAACCCAAGCAGGAAAGTCTATGACACTCTTATCTCCAATACATTACTCAGAAAAAGCCAAAAGTGGTGCTTGTAGGCTCAAGTGGTAAAGCATTAGCCTTGAGCAAAAAGAAGCTCAAGGACCTGCACAGGCCCTGAGTTCAAGTCCCAGGACTGGAAAAAAAACAAAAGTCTATGTAGGTATTTGCAAAAAAATTAAATAGCTGAAATAACAATCACTGGGTAAACCAGAAATATACAGAAGAAAAAAGAACAAAAAAGAATATTCAGCTGTGTGCCAATGGATCATGCCTATAATCCCAGCTACTCAAGAGGCTGAGATCTGAAGATCTTGGTTTGAAGCCACTTGGGATAGGATAGTCTATAAGACTCTTATCTTCAATTTACTACAAAAAAAGTGGAAGTGTGTCTTAAGTGGTAGGGCACTGGCCTTGAGAAAAAGAACTCAGGAACAGCAACCAGGCCCTGAGTTCAAGCCCTAATATGATGCATTGCACACACACATGTGCACATGCACACACAAGAAAATATTTATCCCTATTCACTTTATGTCAATAAGAAATTACTTTATGTCAACAAGAAATCTACTTTCTCACTTAAAGCCATCCTGAAGACATCTTTCCTCATGAATGCTGCTTCGTGGTAGCTTTGGCATAGCTAAGATTCTACCAGATGGTAATCTACTTCCATTAAGACTGGGACAGCCATTTTTCCCCTCTTACCATATATTTAGAAAGTTGGACTGGCACCTCCTAACCTCTGACATATTTGAACATCACACAAAATTTCACCTTGGAGGCAATGCTCATCAGGAACTTAACCCTGTAGGAGAAATGGCCCTGCTCTGTGCTGTCCTAACAACTCATGTTCGTGGTAATCTTGGCAAGACTGAGGTATGATTGTGGCAGGGTTCTTACCATGGGAGATTCCAACAAGTAACAAATACAAAACCATTTCTCCTTAATTACCACAGTCTCCTTAATTATCACAATATACTCTTGTCCTGTAGCTTGGAGGAGACTCTAGATCTTCATAACGTCCCACATTGAACTGTACGTGTGCCTTTATTTTCTAGCCAGGAGAGATGGCAATAGTTTCCATGAAAATAATGATTTTGTTGTTGTTGTTGTTGGTCATGGGGTTTGAACTCTGCGCTCTTCAGCTTAAGGCAAGCGTTCTACCACTTGAGCCACAGCACCACTTCTGGTTTTCTAGTGAGTTATTGGAGATAAGAGCCACATGGACTTTCTTTCCCGGGCTAGCTTTGAACCTTGATCCTCAGATCTCAGCCTCTTGAGTAGCTAGAATTACACGTGTGAGCCACTGGCGCCCAGCTAATGAAGTGATTTAGTTCTGTTATCTTATATGGTACCAGTGTGGTAATATGACATAGTCTTTTAGTAAAACTTACCAGCTTGTTATCAAGAAAAGTACTGCAATGGCCTGGGCACTGGAGTCTCATATCTATAATCACAGTCAGGAGGCTGGGATCTGAGGACTTTTTTTTAAACCTGCACACCTATGATTATTGCAGTATAATTCACAATTGCCACTTTTATAGTTAGCCTAAGTGCTCATCAACTGATGGATGGCTAAATAAAGTATGGTATTTATAGATAATGTGATATTATTCAGTCATAAAGAAAAATGAAATTATGTCATTTGGGAACTGGATAGAACTGGAGATCATCATTTTAAGCCAGACGTGTGTGTGTGTGTGTGTATGTGTGTGTGTGTACTCACACACATGCATGCATGTGCATGTGCCTGTGCTGACACTGAGGCTTCAATTCAGGGCCTCGTTCTCTTGCTTGGCATTTTTAGTCAAGCTAGTGCTCCATCACTTAAGCCACACCTCCACTGCCTAAACCAGAAAGATAAATTTGGAAAGACAAATATAGAGGTTTTTCATAGGCAGAATCTAGATCTTCATGAGACTCATGTCTACTTAATCAGCAAAACAGCTAATCAAATGGTAGAGCTTAATGCTGAGCAAGAAAGCCAAGCAAAATCACAAGATCCTGAGTTCAAGCCCCTGTAACAACACGTACACACGTGCATACACACACACACACACACACACACACAAGAAAATAGTGCAAAGCCCTGAAGATGTATTTGCTGTTTGTTAAGGATAAACCAGGTTGCTCTGGGGAATATTTAAAATAATATGCCTGTAATCCTAGCTACTCAGGAGGCTGAGAACTAAGGATTGCAGTTCCAAGCCAGCCTGGGCAGGAAAGTCCATAAGAGACTCTTATCTCCAATTAACCACCAGAAAACCAGCAATGTGGATCAAAGTGATAGAGCACTAGTCTTGAGCAGAAGAGCTCAGAGACCCAAGTTCCAACCCCTCAAAGGACAAAAAAATAAATAAATAAAAGACCAAAAGACCAAAGGGTCTCAATGCAATGTTAGGAGATAAACACTCCAATAAGCTTTACAATTCTCTTTTCTCTCCCAGTACTTAAAAAACACTCTGGGGTCTGAGTCAACAATGACTAAAGCCATAGTTAAAACCTGAAAGAGTTCCTATACTTTACAAAGGTCAAGAAAAGAAGTTTCCTATACAGGGGAACAGTGCATTCATTCTTAAGGTAGTCATTGTGAATTACTCCTTTTTACAATCATCTTGGCCTCAAATTCCTGTACTTAACAAGGAAATACAGACAACAGACTGCCTTTACAAAACAGCAGCTTGAAAGGAGATCAAAATTAAATGCTTTTTCTGACTACTAGGGAGAGCAAAAGTCATATTAATTCCTACTGACCTATTTTTCACACTATTCTTGAATGAAAAAGTTCACACCCCTCAAAGAATCACACAAATACACAAGACAACTCGAGGAAGAACTTGAGCAGGCGTTTGCAAGTCTTACACCAGAGGAAGTCTAATTAGACTAACCCCATAATTAATTCATTATGAATAAATTCAGACCTGCTTTCAGAAATAAATTATACCTCAGATAATTACTGCTGAATACTATCGTTTACTTTAATTGGTGTGTGAATTACTTCCCCCCCCCAAAACCTGAACTTTCCTTTCCTATTATACTTGACTCTTTCTAATTTTGCTTCCAACAAATTTGGTCACATAGTTACTTAATGGTAACAAAGTACACAGAAGCCAATTTACTCCTACAGGAAAAAGCAAGGGTCTCAGAGGGGAAATCTTTTTGTAAACTTGGAGGACTGTGAGGGTTAAGGTCAGTTTCTTTTCTTCTTCATGCTTCCATTGTGATTCCCCATTTCCTTTCTGTGTTTTCTCAATTATTTCCATTTGCTTCTATGACAACAGGCCACAAAACCTTCACTCCTCTCAGCTGCCTCATGGGGAGGACCAGAGCAAGAATGAGTGCTGGACTTTTCTGAATTCTTCACACACAGGGACAATGCCTTGAGGACTATGTAGAATAGGAAGCTTGTGGGTAGGGGACCTATGCGGCAGAATGCAGAGATGTTTTCTTACAATTGGGCCAGCATCTAATTGCACAGATTTCTTTTTACTCATATACACACTGAGTACCCTTGCTGGGCAAGGACTAGAAAAAGAAATGGCTTTAGTAATGATATTCCCATTCTATTCCAGAATACTCAGAAGGACATAGTGATTCCTCCAACACCTATTTGGTACCTGCTGAAGGCTTGGAACAATATAAATCATTGGGGGACAGAAAAATGAATACAATATGGCATTAGTCCTAATTCACAGAACCCAAATGATGTGATCTGACAGTGTGCTTGGAGTTTGCAAAAGAGTCCAAGTAATAGGAGGGCTGAGATAGGAGGGTTGGAACAAACTAACAATTCTCTCTCCCCACTCCCTCTCTCCCTTTCTCCTCTTTGCTTCTCCCTCCCCTCTCCCTTTTTGTCCCCCCCCCCCTTCCTTGACTCTCTCTTGTGGCAGTACTGGGATCTGAATTCATAGCCTCATGCTTTGTAGACAGATGCTCTACCAAGAGAACCATGTCTCCGGCCCTGTTTGCTTTAGCTATTTGGGGAGCAGCATTTTATTTTACTTGCCTGACCAGCCTGAGTTTGAGTTTCTCCTACCTCCAATTTCCTGCATAGCTGAGATTATAGACATGTACCACCTTAAGACAGGCCTTGAACCTTTAACCTCCCAATCTTCACCTCCTGAGTAGTTGGGATTACAAGTGTTTGACACCATTCCCAGCTTCTTTCCATCTCCTTTCAGCAAGTGAACCCTTGTGTTGTCTTGGTCAAGCCCCACTGGACGAACCTGCAGCAGGCTACTCTCTGGGATTGTGGTGATGGCCTTGAAGCTGCTTCTCAGCTTATCCAAGCATGCGGGGATGTATTTATCAAAAAGAATGGTTAAGTTGGCCTTTTCCGATTGTTGTCGCCTCTTATCTATCCAGCTGGCCACATATCTGAAAAGCAACAGACAGACTATTTTACAGAACATGGGGCTTCACAAGCAGAACTTCGCCACGTCCACAGCTCATACTACATAGCTTGCAGAGCCTTGGGCCATGGGTTCACTCAACTTTTCAAGCAGCAAATATTTTTATTTTTATTCTTTTGTGCCAGTGCTAGAACTCAAACTCAGGGTGTGGGTACCATCCCTTCGCTTTTTTTTTCTTTTTCTTTTTTGCTCAAGGCTGTCACTCTTCCACTTGAGTCTACTTCTATCTGGCATTTTGGTTAATTGTAGATAAGTGTCTCATGAACTTTCCTGCCTGGATTGCCTTTGAACCAAGATCCTCTGATCTCAGCCTCCTGAGTAGCTAGGATGAAGGCATGGCCCACTGGTGCAAGCAGTCCCTTGAAAAACTGTCTTCATGGCTATGTTTTCCTTAATGAAAAGATAAAAGAAATTCTTGCTAGTGCTTAGCAGGCAGAGATATAGAGCATAAGAGGCCATCTCTGAGCCCTGGAAATAGCATAGATTGTACCTGTCCATGTTCCTGGGGGAGGCATTTATCTTGATTCATTGTGGCATCCATTATTTAGGAACGAGAAAGGAATTACAAACACAGAGGTAAAAACCCCATAGAGACCATCATCTCAAATGTCTTCCTTCTCCACTGGACTCCTCATGACACCAACTTGATCACTGATAAATGTTTACAACCCAGGGCCCTGCAATGGTGTCCTGTGCCCTAAGTAGAAAGCCTGTCTATATAAGTTGAAAGCCTATAAAATATTAATTTGATATACCAACTAACATACTAGGGAGCTACTTACCAATAATTCAGAGCTAAATGAAAAGTAATCACTCAAAGTTCTGATTAAGTAGGAAGCACTGATAATAAGTACACTTAACAACCAGAATGTAGAGTGATTCCAGCAATGCTGGGGCTTGTCTTTTCTTGGATTTTCTGGGGTTTTGCTCGGTAGGTACTCTCCTTCTTCAGTCACACCCCCGGACATTTTTGGTTTGCATTCAAGTTGTTTTACTAATTGGGTCTCATATTTTTGTCCAGGGCTAACCTCAGTCTATAATCTTCCTATGTCTTCCTGAACAGATAGGGTTTCAGGCATAGAGCACCATTTCTGGCTTATTGAGATGATGGTGTCTCATTAACTTTTGGCCGGGCTGCCCTTGAATATGATCTACTTCCTCTGAGTAGCTGGGATTGCAGGAGTGCACCTTCACATTGGGGCTATACTGTTTTGAGAAAATCAGATTTTGTCTTTTAGGTATCAGAAAAAGTTAATGGAAGATGATTATTTTTAAAAAGCTCTCTCTCTCTCTCTCTCTCTCTGCTCTTCATAAGACTGCATGATAGTTTTTTTTTTTAAAATAAGTATAATGTACTGTTGATAGTATACTGTCAAGCCAGATGCAGGTGGCTCACATCTGTAATCCTAGCTACTCAGGAGGCTGAGATTTGAGGATGCGATTCAAAGCCAGCCTGGGCAGTAAAGTCCATGAGACTAATCTCCAATGAACCACCAAAAAAACCAGAAGTGGCACTGTGGCTCAGGTAGAGCAATCGCCTTGAGCTGAAGAGCTGAGGGACAGCACCAGGCCCAGAGTTCAAGCCCCACAACCAACAATAAATAAATAAATAAAGTACAATAAATAAATAAAGTCCAAGAGGAATGGTTTATAGAGACAGTCTAGTTGTATGAGAGAATGTGAGAGGCCATCTATGGGTCAGTGATGGAGGAAAATGGTGTGGAGATTATATCTCTCTTTCGCTACTGATTAATGAACAAATCAATTATGGCAAATGCATACAATGGAATATTATTCATCCTTGAAAAGGGGATTGTGACATGTGCTACAACATAAATGTTGAAGACAGTCCACAAAGTTAATAAAACTCATCACAAAAGGACAAGTGCACTATGATTCTATTTATCCAGGGTAACTAAAACAATCAACTTCAGGGCAAG
Organism: Dipodomys ordii; assembly: GCF_000151885.1. Lineage (NCBI taxonomy): Eukaryota > Metazoa > Chordata > Mammalia > Rodentia > Heteromyidae > Dipodomys > Dipodomys ordii. The sequence goes on from NW_012267288.1 coordinate 934,416, forward strand.
AGATAGAAGAAGAGTTGCCAGGGGCTCAGGAGAAGGAGGAATAGGCTATTGCTACCTCATAGATAACATTTTCAGTTGAAAAAGTTGAAGTTCTGTGGCTGGACAGGGGTGATGTTTATACAACCACATCTGTATATGTTTGATCCCAAAGGCACTCAACAACGACTAAATGGTGAATTTTATGTTATGTACATTTCTTTTTTCAACTTCATAAGCAGAAAAGAAATACTCACGGATTCCAGCCCAAATCTTGTGGGTTCACATAGAGAATCCCCGCTCTGGAGACAGTGGCGGGGGTGGCCGTCCTCAAGTGGTGGATCTCAAACAGAAGCCGCATGGAGGGCGTGAGGGCCACCCGCTCATTGCTGGCCAGGGTCAGCACCTGGGTGGGGCGGCATGGTGGTCACTGCCATGGGGAGCTGGAGGAACTCTGGTGAACTCCCTACCCCACTCGGAGTGCCAGCAGCTGTGAGCACCCTGTCCCCGGTGACAACCAGGTCTGAAGCAGGGTCTAAGTTCATCCCTGAGGTGATTTGATCCATCCTCAAGAGTAAAATCCCCTAAGTGGACTATGTAGGGAGACTTTTAAATAACTGTGGTGATGATCACTCAGTCCAATATAAGTGGATTATAAGATATGGGGCTAGGGACCACAGGAAAGAATTCCTTCAGAACTGCAGGCCAGCGGTTATAAGCTGCAGTGTGGGACCTCAGAGGAGTCTGTAAACCAAGACCTCTTTTTGCCATTGAATAATATCCTTGTGTGCACAGCACTGATTATTGCTAGTTGTGCAGCTGGTAGTTCTGTTTGGGAGGGACCCCCCAACTCCATTGCCTATTCCTCCCTCTTGATCCCCCAGGAACCTCATGTTGCTTATTGAGTATCTCAAGCTCTTGTGTTATCACCTTGCTTTTTTCTTTTTGCTAGAAATGCCAGATCAACTAGAGCAGAATGGTTCAGAACACATCTCAACACTATTGTACAGCCTTAGGAACAACTTAACTCCATATATAAATCTCAGCAATTATTAAACAACCGAGACGTTTATTATTGTCCAACTATTCTATATTTAATGAAAAACCATATAAGGTGTCATTTGTGCCTAGCTCTTAGAAAATGGTCAGATGTGCAAACTAAACCCTCTGCTATGTATCCCACTCTCACTGAAGGTGGTTAAATTCCCAGACACAAGGAGAATGTATGTAATCCTTTAGATTCTTGAACTATGAAATTAAGAGAGCATCAGGAGAATGCCATTGATTAAAGCAGTGATGACAGAAAGAACTCCAGGTTGATGCATAAAGACTGGAATTAATGCTGACAGCTGGGTGGATCTCAGAACATAGCCAAGACTGGGTGTGAAACCCAGCATTGCAACTTGCCTCACCTTGTTATCGTCCATGACAGTGTTCAGGGACTCGATCCACATGGGATCAATGTCTCCATCCAGAACTATCCACTTGGGTCCATCATGCAAGAGATTCGCTTGCTCTCGCAAGATGAAGGAGAAGAGACCTACAAAGTAAAGAGTGCATCATGCTGATAGATGCTGGAATTGAGTGCTGTGTACTTGTAAAATAAATATACATTCTTCCTCTTGCCAGATCTTTTATTAACTAAATAAAGCAATTTTGTTGCCTTTTTTTCTTTTTTGCCAGTCCTATGGCTTTGAACTCAGAGCAGGGCCTGGGCACTGTCCGTGAGCTTCTTTTGCTCAAGTCTAGCACTCTATCACTTGAGCCACAGCTCTACTTTTGGGGGTTTTTTTTTTGGTAGTTTATTGAAGGTAAGAGTCTTATGGACTGTTCTGCCTAGGCTGGCTTGGAACTGTGATCCTTGGATCTCAGCCTCTTGAGTAGCTAGGATTACAGGCATGAGCCAATGGCACCTATCTTGGCTGCCTTTTTTCTCATGGGCAGTACACTGGAGGGCAGGGGTGGGGGGGTATGGACCATGCTCATACTTCTTTATGGAATGTGAAATGCAGTGAGACCAGGAGCATGTTGGCCTCTGTGGGGCAGGAGATAGGATAAATCAGAATTCAGTATTTATCCTGAAGACAAAGCTTACACCATCTGTGTGAGGTTGGGGGCAGGGTATCAGAGGGGGGAGGGTCTCCAGGACAATGCCGAGATGAGAGAGTTTACTGTGCAATGTAGTCATGGTGATTTCAACAAAGTCGCCTGATTATCTCAAGTACAGGTTGAGTATCCCTAAGCCCCAAATCCTTGGGACCAAAAGTGCTTCTGATTTCAGATTTTTTTGGGTTTCAAAGGACTTGGGAATATTTGCACAGACTCTATCAGTTGGACATGCCTAATCTAAACATGTCAGGAATCTGGAGGGTTTTAAAATCCAATACCTATTGTCAAAATCATTCTGATTTCAGAGCATTTCATATTTCTGAATTAGGAGTATTCAGCCTGATCCTTCGGGGCAAGAAAACACACTCCACTGGCTTCAGTCCTTGATATGGAGAGCAATTCCTATGTGAAGTGAACCTCACTGGTGTGATCTGTCAGGTACTTTAGAAATGCTCAGATTGACTTCTCCCCTGGTTTGTGAGCTCCCCTGTTCTAAGTGATGTGGGTAAATGATACAGCTGGGAGACTAGATCTGCTTGATGCAAATCAAGTTACTACCTGAAACCTTGCTCAAATTTATAACATGGTCTCACTGCTGTGATCTGTTCTATTACTAACAATACAACACGTAAGCAGTCAGTCTGTGAGGAAGATGGAAATTGGCTTATATAAAAAAATGGCTTTCTGGAGAGAACAAGAGGGAAGTTTTAGTTCATCAGAAGAAGAGCTATGGACTTGCCATCTTTCCATTCTCGGGTGGCATGCTGTATGACCCCAAAGAGTTCGTCTGCAGTCACGGCTTTGGGATTTAAGTCATTCCAAACCGGCTTCTGCTTCATGTTCATATAGGTTCGGTTCAGTGTTCGCAGTATCTGAGGAAAGCAAAGAGCGAGCCAAGAAAATTAACGTTAACACATGCCAAAAACAAAGGGAGAGATTTCCAAAGGGTTTTCTGTATTCACTATGGGACTAGGTGTGGGCATGAGTGTGAAGGCCAAGATTGGACCAAAAGGGACATGGGACTTCCACTGTCACGTTGAAAAGCTGAGCCCTAAAAACCAGAGAGAGGCAGGATCAGCTCACCCAACTCTGAGCCACTGAGACTGGAGAAAGTAACTCTACTCCAGATTGATGGTGTGAAGGCCAGTATGTAAATAGACACTGTGTCCATTTGTAAAGTCACCCTGCCTGAAGTATTCCCATCAGTTATCCCCCTGGTGGTCCATCAGAATTGCCCAGAGGGAATTATTACAGACTGCTCAAGCCAAACTTGGAACTTCTGATTTTATGAGGTGAGACTGGAAGTGTGTATTCTATAACAGATCACAAGTGATGCCAATGATATACTAATGATACCCACAGGCCCCAGCTTTGGGATCCAGAAACACTGCGCTGTGGTTTCCAGCAGGAGACGGTCCTGACTTGGGGGAAGAGGGGTTTCTACTGGGTGGCTACCAGCCACACTGCTAAACATCAACAATGCCTTGGACAGCTCTCCATAACAACATCCAGTCCAGAATGCCACTTGTTAAGTAGGGTCAAATAGAGTCTTCTGGCAAGCTTGCCTCAGACCATGATCCTCCTACTTATGTTTGGGATTACAGGCAGGCACACAAGACTCATGCCTTTTGTCTGAAATAGTTCTCATCCTGCCCAATCAGCAAGGTTTCAGAGGAGAAGAAACTGCCAAATCCTTCTAAATGAAAATAAGTTGGTGAATAACACGTTCCTGATTTCATCAGCTTAAAAGTTCATGTTGAACAGAATACATTAGGTAAAGAGGAGATGAAGAAAAATGCCTTCAGAATATTAGCTTATATTTTTAGAAACCATTCATCTCCTACAAATTATAGAATTTAATTTTATCCTTCCATGAGCCATGGCCTACATCGGAAACTTTCTCTAACAAAATAATTATAGGTCTATCAGTTATCGACTTTAATATTTCAATTATTACATTCTTCACCAGAAACATCTCCATTCTGATCCTCCCTTGGCCATAGGTCCCCCCTTTGGTTCAACTCTGAATCCTGTCACGTTCTAAACCCAGACACCCATTCTATGCTTTAAAACTCATACACTCATTCAGATTATTTTTAGTTGTTGGCTATGAAGCATGTTTATACCCAAGCATCCCGAATTGAAATGTATGCAGTTCTGCATCTACCATCTGCCAACCAAGAAAATAAGTATGTTGCCAGGACTGTCAGAAAAGCCAAACAAAACCAAGCAGGGAACTAAAAATGAGGCATAATAACACCCATGGCACATCATCATTGTGCAGGGAAAACCACACACATCACACATGGCACAGCAGATAATAGGGACCTCAAAAATGGGGGTTTACCACCTCCTTTCCATGTTTTTATTTGGGCCCGATGGAGAGAAACATTTCTGAGGGAGTACCAAAGGCAAATATTTGTGTTTGTTTTTCTTAATGATATGGGAAGGAGAGTCTAGGATGACTTGGAAAAGATAAAATAATTTTGATCAATGTGGGGAGAACCCAGACAAGCTTGCCAACCAGATAGTTCATTCCTGCCACTCAGTACTTTCACCTTTGGTTGAAGAATACAGGTGTAAATGCATTACTAGAGGGGCATCACTTATACTTGTGGATAAATAACCAGCTCCGGGACCAGTTCATCTCCATCTTGGGCTCCTTTCTCCAAGTGAATACAATGCTCAGTTTCTCTCATCCAATTGGAAGCCAACACCATCAACCAATCAAACAGTGACACTGCTGTCTCAAATCTAACCCTCCCACACCATGTGGTTCACTGAAGGAAGTCTAAAGCAGCACTGTAAATCGTCAAAAGCAGGTGAGGTCCCAAGAAATTTAATGTACCTTACTCTTCCCTGTGCCCGCATTTCCAACCACAAAGACAGAGTGTCGCACGGCCAACAGTTCATCAAGCTGGACAACCTGTACACCAAACAGCCTGTCATTGGGTGACAAAAAGACAACCTACCAATTTTTGCCCCATTCTGTCCTTCCAACCCAAGTGAGCTCCCATGGAAAGCATTACAATTAAGGAAAGTTGAAATGGACTGTAAGTTCTAAGTACAGTTTCTCCTGACTTGTCCAACATGGCATGCCAAAATGAGGGTGAAGAAAAATTGTGACTTTCATGTAGTACGTGGTATATGGCAGAGGTAACTACTTGAAAATAACTGGTGACCCTTCACAAAGGTTTTCTATTGTTTATGCCTGTATTGTGGCTTGAACTCAGGGCCTTGAACTCTGACTACCTTTTGTGTTCAACACTAGTGCTCTACCACTTGAGCCACATCTCCATTTCAAGCTTTGTGTCAGTTAATTGGAGATGAGACTCACAGATTTGTCTGCTTGGGCTGGCTTTGAATCTTGATCTTTAGAGCCCAGCTTTGAATAGCTGAGATTACAGGCATGAAAAGCTGGCACCTAGCCTTCATGAAGTTTTGGATATAAACAGTTTACAGCCAATTATCATCTCTAGCCGAGTAATGAATGACTCAGAAGCCCATAAAATATTTAAAATGGAGTCCATGCATACATTGCTGTGCATGGGTCTACTGACCTTAAATTGAACATGCCTACATACAAGCCTTTGATAAGGATATCTTTGATAAGTCATTCTTGATGGGTGCTCTCATTCCTCCACCCAATTAAAGAGAATAAATCAATGACTTTACTTACCATTTTCTATAAAATGGAAGAACATTTTTGGTATATATTGCCAAATACTATTTTTTTCTTTTTTGGCCAGCATTAAAGGTTTGAACTCAGAACTTTATACTTACTTGGCTGTTACTCTGTTACTGAAGCCACACCTCCAGCCTGGTTTTTTGCTGGTTATTTTAGAGATAAAGTCTTATGGACTTTTCTGTCCGAGTTGACTTTGAGCCACTATCCTCTGATCGTGGCCTGTTGAATAGCTCAGATTAGAGATGAACATCACTGGTGCCAAGCACCAAGAGGTTTTACCAAGTAGTGAACAATATTTAGAATATATATTCTATATATAATATTTAGAATCGTGACTTAATCCTTTCTATGTTTTTACCTTCTTACTGGACAAGACGACTAAAATATTTAGCTACATTTACTCCCATTAAGACTATATATTCAATGTTAGGAAGAATGGATTAAGATCATATTCAGGGCAGTGTAATAGAAGCTAATATTTTTCCAAGTATCTTTTAAGCAGTTTCTTGCACAACAAACCCCACAGCTTGCCATGAGAAGGAAGTGTTCTTACTTTGAGGATGAAGCTCTCTTCGGGCTGCAAGCGGAGCTCCAGGGTGGACTGCTTGACCATCTGTTCAAAGTGGGGCTTCCTCTGTCTGGGCACCTCTAGGGCTGGAAACAGGTCGCCGACCAGGCCCAGAAACACTGGGACATCGTCTGTCACTATCTTGGGCATGTTGAAGTCCCTTAATGCTCGCATGAGGACCTAGGAAAAAGATTTGAAAAAACTTCATCAAAAGCCACTGCAATACCTAGACCACAAACTAGAAGAACAAAAAACTAGAAGAAAGGTCTGGAATGGTTTTTTTTTTTTGGGTCCGGTTGTGGGGCCTGAACTCTGGGCCTGGGTGCTGTCCCTCAGCTCTTCAGCTCAAGGCTAGCGCTCTACCACTTGAGCCACAGCGCCACTTCCAGCTTTTTTCTTTTTTTGCTTATGTGGTGCTGAGGAATCGAACCCAGGGTCTTGAGCGTGCAAGGCAAGCGCTCTACCACTGAGCCACCTTCCCAGCCCCAGGTCTGGAATGTTTTTAACCCCATAAATAAATGTTTGAGCAAGTAGATGTATAACCCAATTTAAACATTTTACAGTGCAAGTATATAGGAACACTACAGGTTATCCTAGTTATATGTTTAGTTTTACCTTATATACCAATTAAAGGTAATTTTACTTTAAGCAAAGGCAATACAAAGCCCAATGATGCCTTTTTCTGGTACTTGAACTCAATCTGAGGGGCTTAGGTTCTTATGCTTTTACTTGATTTGCTAAAGGCTGGCATTCTGCCACTTGAGCCATGCCTCAAGCCCAGTGAATTTTGCTGGTTAACAGGATAAAAAGAGTCTTGTGGACTTTTCTCCAGCCTTGGTTTCAAACTGAGATCCCAAGATCTTAGCCTCCTGTGAAGGTAAGACGACAGGTGTGAACCATCAGTACCCAGCTGTTTTTAATCACTCTTCTATAAAGCCTGAGAGGCTGGATCTGTCCTCAGTTGGGATGTCATTTTGTCTATAGGGAGATGAAATGACAACAGCACATGGCCAGTGAACAGATCTCAGAATAAGACTGGCCGGGAGTAGACTGCTGCTTTCCTGCCAGAGCTAGACGCAGAGCTGCAGAACTCTCTGAGCCCCCTCAGGCTCAACTCAGGTCATAAGTTAATCACACTCATTATATCATTGTGTCCAAACCATAATCACAAACTGTTTTTTGTTTCTTAAATTTTTTGTTTGGGTTTTTGTTCTATAATGGCTCAAAACCAAAGAGGGACTTCAAGTTTTAAATGCAATCACTCAACAGCAGGGTAACTTTGACAGGAAGTGTTGAACAGTCCATCCACAGTAAAAATGTAGCCAGAGAACAAAGGAATGAAAGAAGTTGACTAAGCATGAGTTATGATCAAATTTTACCAACACGGTACATGTCCCTTACTTTCAGGATGAATCTAGATTGCTTCCCTTCCTGCCAGACTGAACACACACCCAGAAAGTTACACCTACAGCTCTCTTGACTTAGTGAACAGGGAAGAAATGAGCAATATGCTATTTTTATTTTTCTCTTGGAAGGACAGAGCATTTCCTGCTTCCCTTTCCCTGTCAGTCCCATATCCTGAGAAATAGATGTCTTCTCTCCATTTGCTTGGCTATTCTCTGACCTTTCAGAATTAATATCCCAACTAATCCAATTAATTGGATGTCCTAAGTGGTCCTCAAAGGCAATCAAGGATTACCGAAGTATTTGAGTCTTTCAAAAATACTTTTTGGAACTGATATCTCAAAAGCACTTATGCCATTGTCCATTCTTTCCATGATTCACATCTCCATACTCAACTTCACTTATGACCTACTGTAAGAAATGCTAGATCTTAAAGAATCCTATATTAAGAACAGATGTTATTGTTAACTGAAGTATGGTACTGTATATACAAGAAGAGATTTCAATGGTGCCACTCCTTTAAACAACTTATTTTATAGTATAACAAAATGAATACCAGAAAGCTGGAACATGCATTATTGTGTGAGGGACAGACGAATGGAGAGAAGGGTGAGAGAGTACAGTCATACTGTTCAATGTAGATATGTGAAGAAAATGGAACCAGGTAACTTGAGGTGCTGGGTGGGGTTGTGAGAGGGGGAGAATGATGGAGGAGGGAGATTGATCACGATGCACTGTGCTCATAAACTGACATCCTGAATTGAAACTCCTTCTACAACTACATAAAAATAAGAATAAGCAAAAATTGAAAAATGAAACTCATAAAAACCTGTAAAATGTAGAAGGGACTGAGGAGTAACAGGAGTGAATATAATCAATACATGTTATATTCATATGCAGAAATATTACCATAAATCCCATTATAAAAATAAAGAAGAAAACAAAAGAACAGATGTCACGTTTTCAAAGTGGGGCTCGTTTCCCAGGAATATACTTTTGTCTATAGGTGGCTACTCACTTAACAAAATCACTTTAGCATTCCAATACCTGATCCTCGGGTCTATTTCTATCTCCTCGTTTCAGGGATCCAGCTACCACCAAGACAGACTTAATAGCACGAAGTCCCCAATCGTAATGATCCTAAAATCAAAGCAGAGATATATTTTCCCAAATAATTATGTAAGATTCTCACTTCAGAAGTAAAAGCTGAAAATTAAATGAGTACAGATAGACATTATCCAAAATAACATTTCCCATGTTGAAAAATTGTGGGGCTGGGAATGTGGCTAAGTGGTAGAGGGCTTGCTTAGCCCTGGGTTCGATTCCACATAAACAGAAAATGCCAGAAGTAGTGCTGTGACTTAAATGGTAGCGTGTTAACCTTGAGCAAAAAAGAAGTTCAGGGGCAGTTCTCAGGTGTTGAGTTCAAGCCCCAGGTCTGTCAAAAAAAAAAAAAAAAGAAAGAAAAAAAAGAAAATTGTGAAACTCACCCACCTCAGGAAGGTAGGTGACAGGACCTGTTTTTCTGGACCATATTTCCACTGCAGTCAGCAAATCTCCTTTTTCCCTAGCATCTATGTGCATCTTGTGCTCAGTGCTCCATCCACCTCCTAGCTCTTGTCTCTCAATCAACCTGCTAAGTCCATGTCTTCCATGTATTCACTTCCAGCCATCAGTACAAGTCTCCAGGTAGCACCAAGGACTATGGATTCCTCCTTCTCCAAGCTTTCCTTGATGACTCAGCCTACTACCTGCTAACCACTTAGCTCTGCCCCAATGCTGACACTACATGTAATAAAATCCCTATGTAAATTTCGATTATAACCAGTACCCTGCTAAGTCTTTCACATCATCCCTAGTGGAGATTTCTCCCACAGGCTCTGGGAGGATAGAGATGTATTATCATAACTCACTTTGGTCTTGTAGGTCACAGCACAGGGCTGGCAAGTGCTCAGAAAATAAGCACTGAATGAACTTGATTCCAAAATGATTGATTTCATGCACCTAGCTTTCTTTCTTTTGCCTCCTTTGATCTCCCATCCACATGATATCAACGTTCTCCCAGAAGGACACAGAAAAAATTCCGGACAGAAGTTTAAGCATTCTGGGTGACTCTACTAAATGTAGGGGTATTGAAATCATCCACACTTTTTTTTATAACCTAATTCCTTCTCTCTACAAATGTGACTCATCTCTCAAATCTATCTTCACATTCATACCTATTATGCCCATATTCTGTGAACATAGTAGATAGCTCCAAAATGTTTGCACTGCATGAAATGTGATGTACAGTTACAATTTCCTCTCAGTACCATTTCCTCTCAGTGCTATTACACTTTTTCTTCCAAATTTGTTATAAGATGTAAAAGAGCCTTTTCAAACCTAGATTTCATGAATACAAAAGGAAACATACCAATAATCTTACTACCAGAGACAAGTGTTCAATTTTTATCACAGAAAATACAATAAATATAAATACAATAAATATAAAAATAAAACACTAAGTAGAGACCACGCCCACAGTTTGGCCTGCTGCTTCTACACATAACAATGTTGTATAATTTTTGCATATGGTCAAATGTTGTTAATTCTCTCCCCAAAATGTAAACTCACAACTGTTAACAGACAACACAGCTTTCTCAGATTCTGTCTCTTGCCTTCCCAATAGGCAAGCTAAACTTCATATATGTGACAGCCCAGATGACTGTGTGGTTCCAACTGCAACTTTAATACCTTGTTCTGTCCCAGCTGCAGGCTCATGTCAGCAGGAATGAAAAGTCATGAAAAACCAAAGGTCAAAGGGACCATATAAAGGTAAACTTAAAATACTGCTGATATGTATTAGCATTTCTGTTGTACATAAACAATTTCAGTAAACATGAATAATATGATTTTGCAGAGGGACCCATTTCAGAGATGAGGGAATCACAGATAAAGAGTTAAATGTCAAAAACCAAGTTAATCCCACCTTTAAGGGAAGGTTTACCAACAAATGAGATTAACATGAACATCTCTCAAGTTGTTCTTCAGAGTTCACTCTTGTGAACTCTCATGCCATCTCCAACCAGAGAACAGAATTCTCAGCAAGACACAGAGGCAACATAAATCTCCTTTCATGTTGGATGCTGGTGGCTTAGGTCTGTAATCCTAGCTACTCAGAAGGCTGAGATCTGAGAACTGAGGTTCAAACTAGCCCCATATGAACAATCCATAAAACTCTTATCTTCAGTTAACCAGAAGAAAAGCTGTAAGTGGAGCTTTGGTTCAAATGGTAGAGCTCCAAACTTGTACAAAAAAGCGAAGTGAGTGAGGCCCTGAGTTCAAGGCCCAGTACTGGTACAAAAACAAAGACAAAAAAGCCCCAAACTCTCTTCATAATTATAAAAGAATGCCCTTTAAAATCAGAGTCCACTGATTAAAAACAAAACTGCCCAAGGTGGGGTGGCGGGGAGGATTGGGTGGGACGGTGGGGGGAGGATGGGAAGGGATGGGAAGGGGAAACAAAGGAGGAGGCTACAATGCTTGATAAGAAATGTACTCATTATCTTGCCCATGTAATTATAACCCCTCTGTACAGTATTTTCACAATAAAAAAAAAACTGCCCAAGGACCAATAGGACCTAAGAAACCTAAAATGTCTCAAATTTCAGAAAAAGAACAAAGCTTCATAAAGTATGGATGGAAAATATAAAATCATTCGGAATGCCTACATGTAATGTGAACGTTCAATTACCCAGCATCCATATCTCAGAGCTGTTTTAATGGGATGTAAAAACCAAGGGAAAGTAACAAAAGAGCCCCACCTGCTTGGACAAGAGCTCCTTGCAGAGTGTGTACAATGAAATGAACTTTCGGGCTAATGAGCGCGCGTCCACAAAACCTTCAGCTACTAACATGATTTCGCAGATCAGCTCAGTGTCGGGTGCTACCATGGCACAGGGTCTAAAAAAAATAGGAAATCTTGTTTTAAAATGTGAGAAGGTCACATGCACACATTACTTAAATCAGTGATTAATTTGTACTAATATTCTTACCACTCCAAGCAGGTCATAATTACCTCTGTCAGTCACAGTTTAGCAAAACCTTTCAATTCAACTAAAACATGTCCACTAGTGATTAGCTACATAGGGAAAGGTAGAAAGAAATGGTAGAAACCTGGCTGGAAGGGTTTTAGATAAGCCCAGGGATCAATTTGTTAAGTGTGTGTGTGTGTGTGTGTGTGTGTGTGTGCGCGCGCGCGTGCACACATGCGTGCATGTGTGTTTGTTGGTCCTAGGACTTGAACTCTGGGCCTGGATGCTGTCCTTGAGCTCCTTTTTTTCAAGACCAACACTCCACCACCTGAGCCACAGCTCCACTTCTGGCTTTTTCTGTAATTAATTGGAGATAAGAGTCTCGTGGACATTTCTTGCCTGGACTGGTTTCAGATCTCAGCCTCTTAAGTCACAAGGATAATAGGCATGAGCCACGGGCACCTGGTTCAATTAGGCTTTTGTTTTTGATTAATTGGCTGGTTGTTTGTGCCTTTGCTTTTTGGTGCTTGGGATTGAACCCAGGATCTCAACCATGCTAAGCATGGGTTTTAGATGCTAAACTTCTACAAGAGAAACAGCAAGCTTTTAGTTGCTGTTTATTATGCCAGTACTGGAGCTTGAAGTCAGGGCCTAGCACTGTACTTCATTCTTTCACTCAAAGCTGGCACTCTACCACTTAAGCTACACCTCTACTTCCAGCTTTTGCTGCTTAATTGGAGATAAGAGCTAACTTATGGACTTTTCTGCCTGGGCTAGCTTCAAACCACCATGCTCAGATCTTGGCCTCATGAGTAGCTTAGGATCACAGAGCCAACGGGTACCTGAAAATGAGCAGTGAGGTTTTTGCAGCCAAGGCCAGCCTTTACTGGGACTAGTGGTATGCTAGTAGAAGTTGAATTCCCAGCTGTCCTATAAACAGTGCTTGTTGATTTCCATGGAATAAATCTTTCCCCCAGGCTGTTCTCAAACTATCAACCCATCCCTAAAAGTAGATCTGGGAAGAGGTGCACAGTAGGTCCTCACCATCTAGACTGCAGGCAACTATGCCATAAATATAAGTAAAATAATGTATTCACCATAGCTAAGCTATGGAACCAACCCAGATGCCTCTCAGTAGATGAATGGATCAAGAAAATGTGATGTGATATATATATATATATATATATATATATATATACACACACACATACACATACACACACACATACACACAATGAAAGTATATGTTTCCACCATTGGAAAGAAAAAAAAAGACTTGGAAAAAATCATGTTAAGTGAAGTAAGCCAGGCCCAAAGAAACAGAGGTCCCATGGTTTCCCTTATTTGCGATAATTAGTATACATCTAGGATAATCTTAGCTGATGAGTAGAATAGCTCAATAGCTATATATATATGCCCATACAAGATGATGCTTGAACTCCAAGACATGGACACAAGAGGCTTATCTTTGGTGTTGTTTTTAATGTACTATGTGATTTTTTGTTGCTTTTGTATGTTCTTCCCCCTATGGTATATACTCTGTTGTCACTGTATTTGATTTTGGTACTCTGGGATTGTACATACGTTTATTTGAATTAGGGAAAGGAAAGAGAACAACAGGATGGTGACACACAGGACAAGGGAACCAATGCAATAGAGATATTCACAAGACAATGTGTTGGAAATGATCTGGACAACTTGGGGGAGTTCAGGGAGGGAAAGTAGGAGAAAATTGAGGGAAGGGGTAACAAGATTGACAAGAAATATACTCATTACCTTACTTATGTAACTGCAACCCCTCTGTACATCACCTTGACAATAAAAAATTTAAAACTTGTAAAAAAGAAATAAGAATGAAGTCCTGAGTTTTGAGTATTCATTTGGATACAATATAATTTATAAAAAGTTGATATAATTTGGTTTGACTGGAGGATATGCTTAACAACTAATCATAAAATTCCTGAACACTTAGCCTGTCAAAAGTTTAAAGTTCTTAGTCAAGACAGTGGCTCACACTTGTAATCTTAGCTACTCAGCAGGTTGAAATCAAGGATTGTGGTTCAAAGCCAGCTTGGGCAGACAAGTCTGAGAGACTCACGTCCAATTAACCAGCAAGAAGTCAGAAGTGGAGCTGTAGTTCAAGTGGTAGATCACCAGACTTGAGAGAAAATGCCAAACAAGAGCTCAATGGTTTAAGTTCAAGCTCTAGTACTAGAACAAGAAAAAAGAAAGACACAGAAAGAAAGAAAAGAAAGAGAAAGAAAGAAAAAAAAAGAAAGGAAGGAAGGAGAGAGAAGGGGTTAGGAAGAGGGAAGGAGGGATGGAGAAAAAAGGAAAGAGAAAAGAAAGAGAGGGAAGAGAGAGAAAGAAAGAAAAGGAGAGAAAAAGAAAAAAGGAAGGAAGGAAAGAGGGAAGGAAGGGAGGGAAGGAGGGAAAGAAAGGAGGAAGGGAGGGAACGAATGAGCATATAGTCATCACCAACACATCATACCTAGGAGCAGCCTGCTTAAATGAAAATTTGTAAAACATTGTTTCCAAATTCTCCCATATAATAAGGTTGAAACCTCCCCAAAAGTTCTCCCCCAAGACAGTTGCTGTAAGAGTGCCTTTTGAAAAATTTGCGCTCAAGCCAAGCATGAAGGAGCAAGAGCAAATAAATAAATAAGCCTGTCATTTTTGCTGAAAGCTCTATATCACAAAACACTTGCCTGTTTCTGAAATTGTAATTCTAATCCATTTCAAGCTCATTTAAATTCACTCTAGACCTTCCCCAATGTTTCTTTGGATTTAGGCACTGGAATTTATCTAAAATAATCCTTTATTTCCTTCTCATATTTAGTAGGTCATCTTTTGACTACCTTTTAACTTCATTGATACAGATGGTAATGTTACTGTGTTGGGAACTGTGGACACATGCAGGTACCATAACACTAAGTTTTGTCCCCAACAGGAGAGAACATTCCTGGCTAAGCTCTTCCTTCTGATTACATGGAATGCTGAAAGCATTTCCCAAACTGACAGCTCTTAATTCTAGCAGGCTAAATGTCTCAAGTGTCTTTCACATAAGTGTAAACCCATGTGCCACGAAGTTCAAGCACAGAGCCTGGCCTGGCCTACATGGCTGCTATGGGGGAACCAGGAGACCCTAACAGGCCAAGCATACAGCTCCTCACTTGTGAACATTACTGCATCCAAATTTTCCGCTTCAGATTTTGCTGACACAGCAAAACATACCAGCCTACAATAAACAATGCTGTATCTGATCTATTAAACAAATTTATCAAAGTATCACCGAACAACTGAACATTTTAAGACTCAAATGAAAAAAGTACATGAGAATAAACAGATTACAAATGTAACATCACTGGAAAAGTGTACCATTTCATACTAAACTATCCTATACTTCTTACATTCATTTCTAGGGTGGTAATTCTCTATCTAGAATCTTTTCAAGACAATCAGATATTATAAACTAACTATGCTAGTGAAAACTGTGATTATGACGACTAGAAAACATGAAATATAGGAGCTAGACATTGGATTACTACCTAAGAGATTTAAATATTCACATTACCTGCCCAAATCCTCTTTACACTAATTATATTTCAAAAGTAATACCATTAAAATAAGAAAATACAAGTGAAATGTGGATCTAAATGGATAGACAAGAAAATTTCAGGGTTAAAAGAACTAAAAGCACAGGGCACCAGTGACTCACTTGTGCAATCCTGGCTACAATCCTGGCTACTCAGGAGGCTGAGATGGGAAGATCAATGTTTAAAGCCAGCCTGGGCAGGAAAGACTGTGATATATTTACCTCCAATTAAGCAGCAAAAAATCCAAATGTGGAGGTGTGGCTCAAGTGGTAGAGTGCCAGTTTTACCAAGTAAGAACTCAAGGCCCTGAGTTCAAGCCCCAGTACTGACACACGTAAAGAAAAAGAGCCTGGTGCCAGTGGCTCATGTCTATAATCCTATCTACTCAGGAGGCCAAGATCTGAGGATAGATGTTCAAAACCAGCCCAGCCAGGAAAACCTATGAGACTTTTCTCTAATAATTAACCACCAAAAAAGCTAGGAGAGGAGTGTGGCTCAAGTAGTAGAGCACTAACCTTGAGCAAAAAGCTTAGGAACAAGCCAGGTGCTGGTGGCTCATACCTGTAATCCTAGCTACTCAGGAGGCTGAGATCTGAGGATGGCAGTTTGAAGCTGACCCAGGGAGAAAAGTCCCCATGAGACTCTTATCTCCAATTAATGACTCAAAAACTGAAGTGTTGTGACTCAAGTGGTAGAGCACTAGCTTTGAGCACAGAGAGGCTCAGGGACATTGTCCAGGACCTAAATTCAATCCCAAGGACTGGTACACAGAAAAAGCAGCAGCAGCAGCAGAAGCAGCAGCAGAATCGAAAAAAAGAAGGGAAGAAAATAAAAAAAATTTTAAAAAAGAAATCACACCAAAAACTCTAGAGGCTGAGTACTGGTGGATTACAGCTGTAATCCTAGCTACTCAGGAGGCTGAGATCTGACAATTGCAGTTCTGGGTAGGAAAGTCCATTAGACTCTTATCACCAATTAACCACCTGAAAAATCTGAAGTGAAACTGTGAATCAAGGTGGTAGTGATAAATGCTAGTCATGAGCAAAAGCACTCAGGAACAGTGCCCAGGCCCTGATTCAAGCCTCATAACCAAAAACCAAATGAAACTATAGAAACTTATGTAAATGTTTGCTTGTATAAATGGTGACATGTAACTTAGGCTATCACTGCAGATAATAAACTAATGTTATGAACAAATATAAGCCAACACATTATAAAATATGGATACATTCTTTAAAAGATGTGGATTATGAAAAATAATTCAAGAAAAAAAGTTAAAATCTATACTGGGCATAAGTAGCACATGCCTGTAATTCCAGTTAATTAGGAAGAAAACATTAGGGAAATTGTAGTTCTAAACCAGCCCAGACAAAAACTGAGTCTCTATCCCAACCAATAAAGCTGTGAATGTGATGTGTGTGTGTCACCCTAGCTACATGGGAGGCATAGGAAGATCAAGATCAAGGTTGGCCTGGACAAAAACGCTACACAAAAACACTATTTTAAAAAAATTACTAAAGCAAAAAGATGTGGCTCAAATGGTAAACTGCCTACCTAGCAAGCACAAGACCTTGATTTGAAATTCTAATACTGCAAAAAAAAAACCCTCAAAAACTCAATAACTTCGTATCTATTAAAAATAGATTCTCATGAAGAAAAACAAAGAATAGTAGTAATCCTATACAAAAAGTTTTAGTAAAGCAGAATGCCTGCCATCTGCTTTCATGAGGTCAGCATTACTCAGACTGGAAAAAAAAGTAGACCAAAATAGAAATAATAAAGGACACTGAAAACCAATATACCTGATAGATTAAAAGAGTCCTTAACAAAACCAAATTCAGCAATCCACACAAAAAAGAATAGCTCCTGACCAAATGGGTATCACAAGGCTATAGCGAAGGACTGCTGGCACCTCAAAATCTACCAGGGTAGTTCAACAATCAATAGAATAAAGGAAAAAAATTCATGATAACTATAAGGCATCGAAGAAAGCAGTAGGAAAGTTTTGCAAGTTTATATCATCAAGTGGCCTTAGGTAAGACAGAAAAACCCTAAATAAATGGATAAATTCTATTTCTAGTTAAAACTCTGTCTTTGATAAGAACTGCTGACATAATTAAAAGCTAGCCACAAAATGGAACCTTGCAATGTCTGTATCTATTAAAGGAACTGTATACAGAAGGCCAAATTAAAAACAACTGCACTTCACAAGTGATTGTATAGAAATAGCCAGTAAAAGAAGGAAGAATTCTCCACAGTATTAACACTCTGGGAAATGCAAATCAAACCCACAAGGGTATATGCCTGCAAATCTATTGTATCAATCTATTATATCACCCAAGGCTAAAAAGATTGATAGTAACAGGTTCTGACAAGAATGTAAAACACCTGAATTTCCCATACATTAATAGATTGGTGCAAAATAGTACAATCACATTTACAAAGAGATTGCATTCTACTACTTGAGCTTTGCCCCCCTCCTTCATTGCTTTAATTATATGTCAGGTGGAATCTAGTGTTTTTTTGTCCAGGGCCAGCTTCAAGTCATGATCCTCTTATATACAACCTCCTGAACAAATGGGAATCACAGGCAATAATAACCAAATCTAGCTGGTTGGTTAAGATGGAGTGATACTTTTTGCCAAGGCTGGCTTTGAACCATGATTCCCCCCAATCTCTGCCTTCTAATTCATGAATAAATAGTATTACAGCCATGAGCCACCATGCTCAGCTGAGATTGCACATTCTTTTTTTCAGTTTTATTTTATTGTACAGAGGGGTTACAGTTACATGAGTAAGGCAATGAATATCTTTCTTGTCCAACATTGTTATCCCCTCCTTTATGTCCTACTATCCCTTCCCTCCCCCACCTCCTCCAATTCTCCTCCCCACCCAGAAGCTGTAAAAATCATTTCCAAAACAGTATCTTGTGAGTATCATTGTTGCAATGGGTCATCCTGTGTCCTTGTTTCAGTATTGTTATTCCCCTTCCCCTCCCCAAATTAGATAAATGTATATACAAAATGCAGGGTACCAAGTGACAACAGGGGAGATACCATAGGGGAAGAACATACAAAAGAAACCAAAAAAAAATCACATAGTACATTAAAAACACCACCACCAAAGAAAATTCTCTTGTGTCCATGTCTTGGAGTTCATTTTGCTTAGCATCATTTTATAAGGTCATATGTACATAACTTTTGAGCTTTTCTGCTCATCTGATAAGATTATCCTATACTTATACTAGTTATTGTAAATAAGGGAAACCATGGAATCTATATTTCTTTGGGTCTGGATTACTTCACTTAATATGAATTTTTCCACGTCTTTCCATTTCCTAACAAATGAGGTGGTATAATTCTTTCTGATGGAAGCACAGAATTCCATTATATAAATATATATAAATCATATTTTCTTGATCCATTCATCTACTGAGGGGCATCTGGGTTGGTTCCATATCTTAACTATGGTAAATAAGGCTGCAATAAACATAGTTGTGCTGGTAGCTTTAGTTTGGTCTTGTTTGTGACCATTTGGGTAAATGCCCAAAAGTGGGATTGCTGGGCCATAGGGGAGCTCTATATGGAGTAACCTCCATACTGCTTTCCAAAATGGTTGAACAAGTTTACACCCACCAATGCAGTAGGGCTCCCTTTTGGTCACATCCTCTCCAGCATGTGTTGTTACTAGATTTCTTGATTATGGCCATTCTAACTGAGCAAGAAAAGTATGTGAACACATGAGATATTTGAGGTAAATAAGAGCGGAATTGCTGATTTATATAGCATGTGTGTGTGTGTGTGTGTGTGTCAGTGTCAGTCAAGGGGCTTGAACTCAGTGTCTGAGTATTCTCCCTTAGCTTCTCTGCAAAAGGTTAGTTCTCCATTGCAACAATGAGATGTACAAGTCGTTATGTCGAAAAACAAACTTAACTACTTTGGTGGGGGTGGGGGGAGGGCCGGGTGGGGGAGGGGAGGAGTATGGGAAGGGGAAACAACGGAGGCAACAATGCTTGATAAGAAATGTACTTGTTATCTTGCCCATGTAATTGTAACTCCTCTGTATGGTATTCTCACAATAAAAAAATAAAAATAAATAAATGGAGGAGAAGATATTAAAAAAATAAGTTCTCAGGTAAACATATGTTAATTAACTAATTTGGCAGCACTGGGGTGGGGTTTAAGCTTGTTTGCTCCACTGACCCAATGGGCCTCTAGCTCAGTTTTTTGTGGTTAAATGGAGATTGAGTCTCTCAGGCTTTTCTCTTCAGGCTGGCTTTGCACTGTGAGCCTCTAGGTCTCAGTAGCTAGGAGAACAGGCATGAGCCACCAGTACTCAATTCAGCCTATTTTATAATCATGAAAATACAAAGGAATATATAACCCTGTCAGACAAGAGGAGGTAGTCAAGAAGTAATGGATGACAAATTAGAGAGACAAATTAGTAGCTGCAGAAAATGCTATTTCCAAAAGTATGATAAAATTTGCATTTCAAAATATTAAATGACACACCTCCCCACCACCTCCACCCCTGGTCAAAATCCTTGTATTTGATTAATAAATCCTCTTTAAAAAAAAAAAAAACTCAACCACATGAAATGATCAGTACTAAAGAAAAATCATACCCATGTTAGCATTTTTACTCCATAAAAATATAAACTATAGCTGGGCATTGGTTTATGCCTATAATCTTAGTTACTCAAGAAGCCAAGATCTGAGGATGATGGTTAAAAGCTGGCCCAGGCAGGAAAGTCCAGTGAGACGCCTATCTCCAACTAATCAGCAAAAAGCTGAAAACAGGGCTGTGGCTCAAGTGGTAGACTGCTATCCATGAGGCACAGTGCCCAGGTCCTGAGTTCAAGCCCTTGTACTGGCACCCCACACACACACAAATACTCTGTGTGTGTGTGTGTGTGTGTGTGTGTGTGTGTGTATATGCATGTTCATATATACATACTATAAGATAAACTAGAAAAAACGAAATGGTCATTATTTTTGAATAGTGGTTCTCTATTTTTAATACATTCTTTTCTATATATTCCCCAGAATTTCATAACTCATGAAAATTACCTTTATACTAAAAACATCAGAGCACAGAGTTAATATTAAATATCCAAATTTACTGTATAACATTTAAACACTGATTTTGAGTCTTGATTTTATAATTCACAAGGGCTGATTTATCATGGGGAACGTTCTCTCTATAAAAGGCTCCCAGAGAAATAATAAAAGAGTTTGCCAGAGGAGTTCTCCAACAAAATCCAACTGATCACCGGTGCAAACAGAACGTTAGGTGGCGTGAGCACCCCAGCGCTAAGCTGCCACGCACTGCACTTGCCTGAAAAGAGCTTTGAGATTCTCTGGTAATTCAGTTCGACCAGCATATCCTGGGTTCATGGTAATAAATATTCCAACCGATGGCTTCAGCCTGATCGCTTCTCCAAGAAACACAAATCTACCATAAAAAGAACATTGATGGAATTAAACACGCTGTCTGAATACAAATACATGCTGACGAATGCCAGCCACTGAAAAATGCAAATGATTATTAGCAAGCTACTGATTCAGAGTCATTTTATTTAGGATTCATAAGCATACACATTTTAAATATGTTTTCAAGCATGTTTATTAAAAAAATACCATCCTGTCTCCCAGCATTACAAATGTGGGAAGTTGTTTTTTTTTTTTCAATTGTGCAGAGCGGTGGTATCTAGGACACACAAATGAGGGCTTAAATATGTAATGAAAGTTGATAGCATTTCTGCCTTTACTGTGGCTACAATTCCTGAAGAGATTACTCCATAAAGAATGTCCATTAAGGAGATAGGGTTCCTTTACATGGTCTGCTTGCTTATCTGCTCATCCTCCCTCCCTTCCTCTTTTCCCCCCTCTTTTGCCCTCCCTGCTTCCTGAGCAATTCTGAGAGGATGGTGCTGTCATTCTAACAGGCAGCCTTGGAGGCAAGTCTAACTGTTCAAGAGTCTACTTCTGTCACTTCGGGTATATTAATTCCAATTTCCTCACCTAATAAACAAGGGCAATATTACCCACCTTATTGGATTGTAGGAGGATTTAAGAAAGATTATGAATCTAAATGTCTCGAGAATAAAAGGCCTAGGATAAGGTCAATCCTCAACAGATGCCTGCTCTGACTATTGCTATCGTTTTCATTTGAAAGCAGGGAGAAGCAAATATTCAGAAAAATCTCCCCCGGGCCTAAGGTGTTGATGGTGCTGGTTATGAAATAAGAAGGGACAATAGAAGCCAAATGGAGACAAGCAGAAGGAAAATTTCAGGTAGGGTATATGGGACAAAACATAAGGCTGGTGGTGACAGAGGAAAACATAGGAAGGTTTCAGATCCTGAACATTTTACATATTAGGTGGTTGAGAGCAGGTGGATCTGGTCCAGCCAAGAGAAAAATATCAGGTGAAAAAAAGTAGACAGGTCTGGCAAGGCCACACACACAGAGTAAGTGGCTCCTGCTGAACGGCTCTGATGACTCTCCCGTCTCCCTCCCATCATACATAGCAAGCACAGCCACTAGTCAAAGGCATGGTGATCTCGTGAGCCGAGTGAGCAAGATGCTAGAAGGTACTGTGGTCGAGGCATGATACCATCTCTTAAATCCTTGAATCTAAAGGGAATTGAAACAATGTATGAAATCATGAAGGAATTGCATATGGAAAAAGCCTGAGGATGAAGAGTGATGACTCAGACATCAGAGAAGATCAACAAGAAGTATGCCTGGGAATTTTCAAAATTCACTGCATGGATCAGTTATAGAAATCTCCAAAGCAAAGGATGACCTCAAATAACATCTGGGTTTCATCAAAAAATAGAGTTTTAACTCAAAGCCAAATCAAATATGGCTTGGGAGTCCAAGAGACAAGAACAGAACTTCCCTAACATGGTATTTGAGTAAGGTAAGGATGTGGTGGAATGTTTTTTTCAGAATCAAGAGCAAAAAGACTGAATAGTTTTCTAGACAATGGAAATATCCAGATGTTCCCCCCAAAACTAGAAGCTTCTTGAACAAGTTCACAGTTCCATGAAGGAAGATAACCCTTTGCCAATGAGGAGATATATTGAAAATGTTTCAGTGCAAAATGCCTTAAAAATGAGATGAATAATTATTGCCACAGATGCAGAAAAAGCCTTTGATAAAATTCAACATTCATTCATGCTAAAAGCTCTGGAGAAAATAGGAATAGAAGGAACATTTCTAAAAACAATAAAAGCCATTTATGACAGACCAATAGCCAATATTATACTTAATGGGGAAAAGCT
>NW_012267288.1:960218-1035427 GCF_000151885.1 Dipodomys ordii
TGTAATCACTTAATCACAATAAAAAAAAAGAACCTCGGGGAAGGGAGGGAAGGAGGGGATGGTAGGGGGAAAACAATGGAGGGGGTAACAATGTTCAAGAGGAAGTGTACTCATTACCTCACTCATGTGACTGTAACCCTCTGTATAGTATCTTTACAATAAAAAAAATGAGATGAATATATAGTCCAGATAAATAAGGATGCCTCTATCAGAAAATGTAACAAAGAGAACTGGATTGTGCTGTGCATTATAATATTTGTCAGACTGAGCGTTCTAATCTTCAATGCTGTTTGTTTTCCCTTGTGGAATGTGACATCATGTTGTCAAGTAGTTAAGAGTTGGGGTACATTTGAAAAGGTTTTACCTTGAGTTATTTAAAGAATATGAAGGTATGACTGGGCACCAGTGGCTCACGCCTGTCATCCTAGCTACTCAGGAATCTGAGATCTGAGGATCAAGGTTTGAAGCTGACTTGAGCAGACAAATCTAAGAGACTTATCTTTAATTAACAGCCAAAAACCAGAAATGGAGCTGTGGTTCAAAAGGTAGAGAGCCAGCCTTGAGCAAAAAAAAAAAGAAAAAAAAAAGAAAGCTAATAAGTGTTGGGACTCCAAGTTCAAGCTCTAGTACTGGTGCAATAAATAAACAAACAAACAAATAGAACATGGAGGTAATGACTTCCTATGATAGGACAACCAAGAAAATGGGTCTTAATAGAAAAGCTAGAATTTTTGTTTGGGATGTATTAGACATGAAGGTTTCAAGATCTTAAGGAGAGTCATAAGGTACTCAAAGCTGTTTCTATAAGTCTAGAAATAGGGACAGATATCTGGGCCTCACCTTCTGAAGCCCAGAGCACTAGATGACATCACAAAGTGGGGAACTGAAAGCAGACAAAAAAGTCCCAAAATCTGGAATCCAACACTAATAGCTTAGAACATAAAAGTAGTAAAATAATAAAAATAAAAAATTAAATATAGAAGCCAGCACCTCTCTGTGCCCACTTCTTATTGCAGTGTGCCCTGCAATAAGAATCATCAACTGGCAGAAGACCAAAACAGATGAGGCCTGAGAATTGATCTTCTAGACTTAGAATCATAGAACTTCTTTAAATGATTCATGTCACATAAAAATGTACTCAATACTTACTTTAAAAAACCCACTAATGAAAATGGGTGGATATCCAATTCTTCAGGATTAACTATTCTCTTATTTTAGCCATTTCATGAGATTCAGGGAGGGAGCCACAGGCTGTGAAGATGAGGTGATTTGTATTATTCCATGGTAATCAGCTTATAAAAGCCACATGGCACTCACCTCTCTTTCCTGTTCCTGATGGCGTCGTGAATCATTTTCACTTGAACGGCGACCACAGACAGAACTTCCACCGCAATGCGATTGAACTCATCAAAGCAGCCCCATGCTCCAGTCTGCACCAACCCCTTGTAGATATTTCCTATAGACTAAAGGATAGAGTGACACATTCAGAGCCTAGCAGAAGCCAGTTTTCAGTATTTACAGGAAGAACACCTCCAGGTCAGAAAATCTAAAATCCAAAATGCTCCAGAATCCAAAATGTTTTGAGCATCATGATGGCACAAGTGGAAAATTCCATACCACGAAACTTTGTCTCATGCTCAAAATGGCTAATACCATTGTGCACATTTAACTTCCTCTATACGCAAAAAGTATGTAAGAAATATGAGGTCTATGTTTAGACTTGGGTTACAGCCCCAACGTATCTCTTTACACATACGGAAATATTTCAAAATCCAAACAAGCCTGAAATTGGAAACTCTTCTTATCCTAAGCAATTCAGAATGCATCCTGTATTTTGGTTCACCTCAAACAGAAATAACATTGTTAGAATACATCACTGTATGCATCATTTAATAACTGACCTTGTAGTCCATTTGCTCAGAACAGTTAAATACGTAAACCATCATGCCAAGGGCCCGACCAAGATCTTTGGTGGTTTCTGTCTTCCCAGTACCAGCGGGGCCAGCAGGAGCTCCACTCATAGTCAGATGCAGTGACTGAGTTAAAGTAATATAACACCTTTACACATAGGAAATACAAATATTACAGTTTAGTATGTAATTTCTATGTAACGTTAGGAGCAATTATTTACTTTAAAACAAAGCTTAAAAAGCCACAGTCTAGAATACAGTAATAACACAAAATATTGATATATTTCTATTTTATTCATGGCAATAGTGAGTCAGAAGATTTTTTTTGAGAGTTTCAAAATCTAAGTGAAGGATCTATAGTTATTCTTTTATTATTATTGTGAAAATACCATACAGAGGGGTTACAATTACATGGGCAAGATAGTGAGTACATTTCTTATCAAGCATTGTTGCCTCCTCCTTTGTTTCCCCTTCCCATCCCTTCCCCTCTCCACTCCCCACCCCCAAATCCCCCTACTACCCTCCCACCCTGCCAAAGTTGTAAAGTTCGTTTTTCGACATAATGTCTTGTACATCTCATTATTGTAATGAGTCTACCTGTATCCCTATTTAAACAATTTTTTCCCTTCCCCTCCACAAATTATATCAACATCAAATACAGTGAAAGCAGGGGTTATACCCTGGGGGAGAGACATACAAAGCAACAAAGAAATAATCTTATAAATATGTTGGAAACAATCGCAAGAAAGAAAAAAACATTTGAATACTTATCTTGGGGTTCGTTTCACCTAACATCAACTTGTCTGAGAAGATTTTATATCGAATTCATTTTTTTAGGTACACTATTTTAAACTGCTAGAGAAACTGAGCACTGGTGGCTCATGTATGGAATCCTCACTATTCAGGTGCCTGAGATCTGGAGGATTGCAGTTTCAGAGCAGACAGGGCAGAATAGTCTACAAGACTTCATCTCCAATTAGCTAGCAAAAAATCTAGTCTGGAGACATGGCTCAGGTGGTAGAGTACCACCTATGAGCAAGAAAGCCAAGTGAAAAGCTCAAGGCTCTGCATTCAAACCTTTGTACCAACCAAAAAATAATGGAGGAAGGGAAGGGAAGAAAAGGGAAGGGAAGAAAAGGGAAGGGAATAAAGGGAGGGAGGGCAGGGAAGGAAGGAAGGAAGGAAGGAAGGAAGGAAGGAAGGAAGGAAGGAAGGAAGGAAGGAAGGAAGGAAGGAAGGAAGAAAGGAAGAAAAGGAAGGAAGAAAAGGAAGTAAAGGAAGGAAACAATACTGGCCTCATTTCACAACAGCTGTGTATGTAAAAGTAATATTTAAATTTCAATGTAAGCAGGTACTGGTGGCTCACACCTGCAATCCTAGCTACTCAGGAGGCTGAGATCTAACCATCACAGTTCAAAGCCAGCCTGGGCAGGAAAAGTCATGAGACTCTAACTCCAATTAACCACCAGAAAACCTAAAGTGGTACTGTGCTTCAAAGAAGTACAGTGCTCGCCATGATCAAGAGAGCCCTGAGTTCAAGCTCCATGACCAATAAAATAAATGAATAATAAATAAGCATTTTTACTTTTGGTATTTAGACAAAAATATTATAAATATGGCAGAAAGCACCTCAAACTATTGTTATAAAAGAGAGAAAAGAAATCTTGGGTGATGAATGAAGCATTGATTGCATTAAACTCCTATTTAGTGAATACTAAAAGAAATACTAAAAAAAGATGAGACATGCAAACTTACTTAAGTATACACACCCATTTCAATAAGAAGATAATGCAATATATAAAGTAAACACTAATGCACGATGACCCTATTAAGACTTATTATAGAAATTAATCTTGACTATGTTGTTATATACATTTAGATAACTTGTTATGGTTTTTACTGGGGTCTGGCCTCAGGGTACCATACTTATTTTTTCTTTTTCTTTTTTCTTTTGCAGAAAAGACTCAGAGGTTCTGTGACTGAGGAAAATCAAGCAAAGAGAGAATTTAATCCATGTAATGTAAGGAAAGATTAACAAACGGCAAGGACCTCAATTGGCAGCTGTTATTTCCAATTGTTTTTGATCAGCATAGACAATGGGTCAAAGGGGCAGACCTGTGGATGGAGGTCAGATGACCAAGAACTAACAAGTATTTCCCTGGCTATCACATGTTAATCTGTCTTTTGATATCAACATGTCAGTCCCCTCTAGGAAATGAGGTTTACTATAGGATGTAAAAAGAAAGCCAGTGGTAAATGTCTTGAAGAATTCAAAGTACTATACAAATAGACTTTGGATTGTATTTGTTCATGAAAATGGAGAGGTTCCTGTGTTTTCTATCAATCACATGTTTAACTGCATCTCTCAGTGAAACGGAAAGACTCCAATTCTGGGCATCATCGTCTGTTCTGGTGGATCCAAATTCAGCATAAACATATGACCACCCACATCTCCTGCTATCCCAGCAGGCATGACCCAAGTGACCAAACTCCATCTATGTGAGGACACCTCTTTGGAGATGACTGGATCTGGTCTTCCTTTGCCACTGGCTAAAATAAATGTGAGAGCCAGGCTTAGTATGACTGCCACCTGCCCACCTACACAGCTGACCTGCTCACCTGTGCACAGTTATACAGGTGAGAAACTAACTTCTGCATTCTTTACACCACTGTATGTTGGCATCTCTCCACAACAACAGTTTAGCTCCCATCTTCCTAAACAACTAGGGACACTCCATCAGTAAAGTCTACACAAATAATTCTAAATTGACAAAAAAAAATCTGAAACTCTTCTGTTCCCCAGATATTTTATTTAAGGGATACGCAACCTGAAGTAGACTCTTTAAATACATTCCTTGATATCTGACTTTCATTCTCTAAATGTTTCATGCACTGCCATAGTTTTAGATATATATTACTCTGTTATTTGTCATCGTGTACGTTACCACCTAAAATAATCTTATTTATTGGTCCTCTTCCTTCCCACACACTCATATGCCACATTCAAGTTCAAAGTACACTACGCTGTACAAGAAAAGAATACCTGTAAAGCAAGGGCCCTGCTGGTCCAGTGGTAGAACAATACCTAGCTGGGCACTTCACAGGTTTTTTTTTTAGGGGGGGGAGTCATGGGGCTTGAACTCAGGGCCTGGCGCTGTCCCTGAGCTATTTTGCTCAAAGCTAGCACTGTACCACTTTAAACCACAGCGCCACTTTTGGTTTTCTAGTGGTTAATTGGAGATAAGAGTCTTTACACTATGGAATTCTATGCCTCCATCAGAAAGAATGACATTGCCCCATTTGTTAGGAAATGGAAAGACTTGGAAAAAACTATATTAAGTGAAGTAAGCCAAGCCCAAAGAAATATAGGTCCCATGATTTCCCTTATTTGCAATATCTAGTATATGTATGAGTCAAGCAGAAAAGGTCAGATAAGGTGATGTTAGGAAAATGAACCCTAAGATACGTATTTTAAATGTTTTTTTCTCTTTCATGCATTTGTTTCTAACGCAATTATAAGATTATTTCTTTGTTGCTTTGTATGTCCCTCCCCCACAGTATAACCCCTGCTTTCACTGTATTTGATGTCGGTATAATTTGTGGAGGAGAAGGGGAAAAACAAGTTGTTTAAATAAGGATACAGGTGGACCTGTTGCAACAATGAGAAGTACAAGTTGTCATGTCGAAAACCAACTTTACAACTTGGGGGGTGGGGAGGATTGGTGGGGGAAGGGAGGATGGGAAGGGATGGGAATGGTAAACAAAGGAGAAGGCTACAATGCTTGATAAGAAATGTACTCACTATCTTGCCCATGTAATTGTAACCCCTCTGTACAGTATTTTCACAATAAAAAAAATTTTTAAAAATAAAAATAAAATAAAGAATCTCACGGACCTTCTTGCCTGGGCTGGCTTTGAAACCTCAGTATCCTGAGTAATTAGGATTACAGGTGTGAGCTACGGGGGCCTAGCTCAGACTTAATTCTTGAATTACTTAGTGAACTTTGTGATTTCTTTCTTCTCTTCCTTTTATTACATTGCAGTTCTTCAAAAATGCATTTAAATACAGGGATTTCCTAGTCATTCTTTAACTTCCAGTCAGAGGATGGAAAAGACAATGGTGACATATCCTGGCAAGAGAAGTCAATAACTGGACAAAATGAACTTGGGGACCAACGGGGCTTCCTTGAGCCATATTAACCCACTCAAGGTATTCCCCTTTGTATATTGCATACTTTATTAGTCTCTTTTTTACCTTGTTTCTAACTAAAATCAAAGTTCACATAATTAATTTACACACCATTTTCACTTTAGCACAATCTGTTTATCATTTCATCTCATTCTCTTTCTTTCCATTAATTCTCACACTTCCCCACAAGTGCTAAGGGACTATTTGGCTTGATTTTCCTTTCTGACTCACATTTAGATTTGTTACCTGTCCGTTAGAGGAGTGATCACCAGTCGGGAACTGTTTCCTAAGTATTCGTAGAAGTACTGGAACTGGGCATCACAAATATTAACAATGCAGTGTTTTCGCCATTCCTCCCACCGGTGACGAAGTTGGGAGAGCCAAGTAAAAGCTTGGGGACTGCAAACCTAAAGACATTGCACAATCATTACATCAGGCCCTGATAGTTTTGAGGCTAATAAAAGACTAACTAACCAGCTGTTCTGGTTCACATTTTACTTCTAAAATCTCATAGAGAAGAATTTCATATGTATGCTACTCTTAAGTTGTAATTGCATGTAGATGGTTGACTACTTTGTCAGAAATGCATGTGCAATAGCAGTCTTTATTTTAAACTGAACTTTATGTAAAATAATATTAATTTACTCAATGCTTTTTCTTGCTTTAGGAATCACTCCAGGACGTAAGATAAATCTGTCTCTTTATACTTATATCATGGAAATCCAATGGAAAGTTACACGTTCTATATTAAAATGACACATAATCCATAATTTCTGCATGTTGGGTATAAACTGCATTTTCAATTACATTCATTCTAAAACCAGTCTGCTTTTAGGACAGATACTTTCAACTTCATTTTGCATCCTAATAAAAATAATTTTTGATTGCCATTTGTTCCTACCTTATTCTACCCTACCACTTCCTCTCCCATTTTGAAAACAACATTCCTTCGCTTTCATAGGACCATAGGAGCCTAGGGTTTCTTGGAAGTCACTTCAAGTTATTAAAATTCTTGCCTACTGAAGATCAAAAATACAATGCTGAATCCTATACACGTATGTTTAGATGATTGAGAATTTGACAAAAATATCTCCTCTATTAAAAAAATAAGATATTATAATCACAATTTATCTTATGAAAAATCATCTACATACAAAAGGATGAAGTCATAGAAAGCTGCTATAAACAATTTCATATCAAAATGATCAAAATGGTAAGGTGGGCAAAGTAATGTCTATGTCTATGGTTTCTTGAACTTTTCAAAAAGAATTTAAACTTACTTTGATTTAAAGAACTGGAGAAGCAAGTAGAGAAACAACACATTTCACAACATGTGTATATATTTAAATTGGAAAAGTTTTATCCTCCCACCCCTCAGAAAGTGCTGTATATCAGCACTGTTCAGGAGAAAAGCACACTTCTAATTTCTAGAAGTAGAGTGTGTTTGGGGAAACAAAGGAGGGAGAATTCTCTTTCAACATTGAACATTATCAGTGTCCTAAAAGATACTTCAATTTTAGTGAGATAAAGGACAAAGTTATTGACACATTACTTAGAAATTATTAGAAAGTAGAAAAAACGGGATGACCTCAACTACCTGGAATTACTACCAACCCTGATTACTTCAGGGGAAATGGAATTATTATTATTATTATTGCTATGAGCTGTGTATGTCAGAGATGAAAGGAACAGGCAAATGGCCCACAATGGTTCTGCATTGAAAAGCCGCAAAGACAGAAATAAACACAATAGTTTCTCATTGTTCCTCCCCCTGGATTAATGTCTGAATGAGTCTACTAATTTAGCAAAAAAAAAAACCCTGAGTTATTACTTGGGGTAACTTTTATCTGTACAATATGTTACCTATCCAAAATCCAATGCACCCAAAATGTACACAACTTCTCAAGTCTAATTAAAAAACAACAACAGTGACTTTCTTGGAACTACTCTGAAAATAAAGAGCTCTTTCAAGATACAACAATAAATAAAAATTTCTGCAGAACACTTACCTTCTGAGCAATAAGTTTTGCTACCACATCTCTGGCATGGACATCTATGGTACAGATCGTCATAATCTTCTGCCTGTCTCCAGGTGGAAGTTCTCCCAGCAAAAGTGTAATCAGTGTGTTCAACTGAGAAATCTAGGAGGAATTTGTTTTTGAAAGGAAAAGAGGGGTTGTAACTATGGAAACTGGTAACAGCTCAATAATCATCACATTTGCAGAGTGATTGAGTTTACAAACAATTTCAAATTTGTGGTCCCTCCTGGTCCTTAGACCACCCTGGGAAGAGACATTTCATTTTATTGGAAGGAATCTGACCAAGAGGAAAGACGGGAACCAGTGAGAAATGACAAATTTAGGGGAAGCAGCAGGTTTCCTAGAGGCACAGAACTGACTCCCATCCTCCTGATGATGCAGTCCATGACTTCACTGAAATGGGAACGGGGAAATCAGATTAACATTCCAAAAGCAACAGTAGAACTTCACATAACAAGTCACTTTTTCTTCAGAAAGATTCATTGTGTAATTCATGTGTAGTGCTTCTCGTTTTTGGATACAAGATAGTACGAGTACTGAGAAAAGATTCAGGGTGTTTTTCTTATTTACATTCCTATTGTTTTAGGCTTCCATCCTAATGGTGGGTGACGGGCAAAGGATTAAGAGCCCAACAGCCACTCATCTAGTTCCTCTGAGCTAATGGTTACTCAGCACTGACTATCTGGCAGGCACTATGCATGCATATACGTATTGTGTGGGTATTCTAATGGCTACAACTGCAAGAGGAAGTATAATTATAATACCAACTGCATATATAAGAACACAAGGTTATTTGCCCAAGATCACACATACAAGATTTAGTACCAGGTCTATGATTTTACTACATATTTTGCAAATATGAAATCTTTTCATTGTGGATCATGTCATGTTATCACTGAACCTTGTCAGGCTGGAGCAGAAAGCACATGGGATGCCAGTAATTTTGGTAAATGAGGAAGAATAACTCATATTCTTCATCTGGGAATTCTCTTTTGTAGGTAGATTTTTTTGGGGGGGAAAGGGTGGTCTTGGGGCTTGAACTCAGGGCTTGGGTCCTGTCCCTGAGCTTCCTTTGCTCAAATCTAGTGCTGTACCACTTGAGCCACACCACCACTTTTGGGGTGTTTTTTGGGTAGTTTAGTAGAGAAAAGTGTCTCATGGGCTTTCCTGCCCTGGCTGGCTTGGAACTGTGAACCTCAGATCTCAGCCTCCTGTGTAGTTAGGATTACAGGCGTGAACAGCCAGCGCCTAGGTTAGAGATGCTTTTTAAGGAAGGCATAGTATCTGATCACCACTTCAACTGACATGCTCTTCATGTCTATGGAACTACAGCATTTCCAAAGAGGCCTGGTCTGCTTAGTGGGATGACAGTGATCTCACTATGAAGGATAGTGTCAGGCACAAAAAGTTAGAAGACTCAAAGTCAGAGAGAACTTATAGTTCTGCTGGTTCCTAATATTAAGATTGTTGGTCCATGATTTTGCTCTGGTCCCTCTCCTGTGTCAAGATGGATAGAAGAGGCACATAAGGTACTGTATCTCTAAACGGTACAGTGTTTTGTATGCATGTGTGTTTGCTAGTACTGAGGCTTGTATTTAGGAACTCACACTCTTCTTTGGCTTTTTTGCTCAAGGCTGGTGCTCTACTACTTGAGCTATGCCTCTATTTCCATTTTTTTGCTGGTAAGTTGGAGATAAGCATCTTATGGATTTGTCAAACTGTGATTCTCCAGTCTCAGCCTTCTGAATAGCTAGGATTATAGATGTGAACCACTGGTCCTGACTGCCAGAACTCTTGACCCCTCTCTGGATATAACACTGAAGTTAGATGGCAGTTCTTGAAACCCATCAATGTTTGATCTTCAATAATATCAGAAACAATGGATTTTCATTTCCAGCAACCAGTGCAAAGGAAATTGTAAAAAGGAAAAAAATCCTACCCACTCTTTGAAAGCATGACGGTACGCACTGTGGAACCTCAGTTTGCTGCCTTTTTCTGCAGTGCTCACTTCCTGCTTCTCAGGTACATGAATTTCTAAAAACCACAGCACAATATTAAACAATGGGTGTCGGAGACAGGGCACATAATTCCCTCATTCTTGACACTAATGGAAGTGACTCAAATGTTTCACCATTAAGTATGGTTTTCTCTGCAGGTTTCTAGTAGATACTTTTCATCAAGTTTTAAAACTTCCTTTGAATTCTTATACTTGAAAAGAAAAAGATATAAAGGCAATAACCTAAACTCCTACCTTAAGAAACTTGAAAAAGTTAAAGGAATTAATCTCAAAGTAAATACCAAAGAGGAAACAACATAAGAATGGAAATTAGTGAGCCATAAAGTGAACAACAGAGAAACTTAACAGAGTTAAAGGTTACTTCTTTGAAAACAAAATTAAAATTGGTCAGCACCTAGAAAGGCTGATTAAGGAAAAAGAACAAAACAAAATTAGCAGCACCAGGAAGACAGGTGACCACCAGGCCAGATTTTCTCAAATGTTCTTTACACAATGATAAGACAGTATAAACTATAAAATTTAGATACATTTTTGCTGCAAAAGGCCAGACGCTCACTATTCAGTTCTATGGCCACACTTCTCCATCACTTCCACTCCATTTTGTCACTGTGACACGCAAGCAGGCTCAGATAAGGTACCCTGGGACCTATTCAGATAGAGAACTATAATTTGCCAACCCCAACAAATACTCCAAACCAAAGGAACCTCAAAAAGCTCAATAGCCACCTGTGCATTAAAGAAATCAAATCAATTAATAATAAAGAACTACAAAGAACACTCAAGGCCCAGATAGCAACATCACTATGTCTATAATATATGTCTTTCACTAAGTCAGGTGGAACACTAATCTTCTGAGTATATCCCAAGCCACTCAAAGATACAAAGATATCCTAAGGAACCATTTACAAGTATCTCTGACAAAGAATAAAATTAGCATACAGACTGCAGCAAAAGTATACAAACAGGTATAAAGGACAATTTCAAATATCTGGATTAATAATGAACTGAAGTTTTTAAAATTCAGAAATGTGAAGTTGGCTCACTTAAAATTTCACAAGTCTGTGGGCATTGCTTAATGGTGAGGGCCATGCTTCACACAAATGAAGCTTCAAGTTCAATCCCCTGCTTTTCCCAACCCTAAAGTAGATGAATGAATCAAGAAAATGTGGTATATATACACAATGGAATTTTATGCCTCCATCAGAAAGAATGACATTGTCCCATTAGTTAGGAAATGGAAAGACTTGGAAAAAATTATATTAAGTGAAGTAAGCCAGGCCCAAAGAAACATAGGTCCCATGGTTTCCCTTATTTGCAATAACTAGTATATGTCTGAGACAAGCAGAAAAGGTCAGATAAATTGATGTTTGTTAGGTAAAATGAACCCCAAGATAAAGGTTCAAATGGTTTTGCTTTCATGCAATTGTTTCTAACATATTTATAAGATGATTTCTTTGTTGTTTTGTATGTCCCTCCCCCACAGTATAATCCCTGCTTTCACTGTATTTGATGTTGATATAATTTGTGGATGGGAAGGGCAAAAACAAATCGTTTAAATAGGGATACAGGTGGACCCATTGTAACAATGAGATGTTCAAATTGTTATGTTGAAAAACGAACTTTACAACTTTGGTGAGGGGTGGGGTGGAGGGTTCGGGGGGAGATGGGAAGGAATGGTAAGGGGAAACAAAGGAGGAGGCTACAATGCTTGATAAGAAACGCACTCATTATCTTGCCCATGTAATTGTGACCCCTCTGTATGGTATTTTCACAATAAAAAATTTAAAAAAAAGAAATTCAACACAAGAAAAATAATACATATTAACCAGGTATGGCGCTGTGCAATTATTATCCTAGCTACCTGGGAGACTGGGAGACAGCCAGGCCTAGATTGGCCTGGAATTCAACAGAAGCAAGTGGGCATGGTGTCATGTGACTGTCATTCCAAGTCAGTGAGAAATGAAAAGTAGGAAGATCACAGCCCAGACTCACGCCCAGGCAGGAAGCAAGAATTACTATAATGTTATGGCAATGAAGACTACTGATTTGGCATAAAGGCATAAGAAGATACCAATGGAACAGAAGGTTTGGAAATTGATCAGCATATACACAATCTATTGATGCTTGGGACCAAGTAAATTTAGTGCTGAAAGGTATTATGCATAAACTATAGACTTTAGTGAAAGCTTAGAACTACAAAGCACCTTGGGAGAAACAAGAGAATTATCATGACTTTTAGGTAGGCAAAGCTTTCTTGTATATGTCAGAGAAAATACTATCTTTGCACAAAATTTGGTACTTCAAAATTACAACTTGCTCACTCATACAAGATGTCATTAAGAAAATGAGTAAGTTGAGCTCAAGGAGTTCATGACTATATTTAGGAGCCTAAGATCTGAGGATGCCAGTTAGAAGCCAGCCTGAACAGAAAAGCCAGAGAGACTCTATCTCCAATTAACCAGCAAAAATCTGGGCTAGAAGTACAGCTCAAAGGGTGGTACATCAGCTGTGAATAAACATGCTTAGTGAATCCGAGGCCCTGAGTTCAAGACCTGGTATATTACACACACACACACATGAGAAGGAAGAAGAGATGGAGAGAAATGAGCCATCTACCCCAAATGAAGAAATTCTACAACCAATAATAAAAGTAGAAGGCATTCAATTTTTAAAATTTAACCAAAAATTTAAACAGATATATTTTGCAATAGTAAATAGTAAAATATCTAGCAAGTTAACTAGAAGTTAACTAGAAGTTACTCAACATCTTAGGGAGAAATGTAAAATAAAATTGCACTGAGATACTTTTATAGCTACCAGAATGGCTACAATAACAGACAGTTATATGACAACACTAAACATGGACAAGTATATGAATCAATTGGAATTCTGTCCCATTGTTGATAGGAGTTTGAGAATGGACTTTCTGTTTCTTAAATTGTTAAATATACGCCATCTCTATCATCAAGCAATTTTACTTTTAGGTATTTACCCAGAAGATTAAATTATACCTACACAATGACTGTTTTCAAGAACACGTAAAGTAGCCTTAAGCCTCAAACTAGAAACCAAAGTGATGCCATGATGGTTTTGCTTTACCACAGCCCACACTCAAAGGAGCCATGTGGCCATGGTCTGAAATCCTTGAAAGTATGAGCCACAGTAAACCTGCTCTCCTTTTGGTTGATCTAAGGTATTTGGTCACAGCAATAAAAACTGACTACGACAACCACTAATTGTGCATCCAATTTTTTTCCTGTTTGCTTATGTGTTTCTATTATTATTGCTAAAGTCATTGTACATTGAATATAATAATTGCATTTGCTCACCTTTCCAATTTGTTTTTGAAACAATTTCTCTGGTAGTGACTGAAAGGCCAAAGATGGCCTTTAAGCAGTAAAATGAAAGTGTCTTTCTAGTACATACAGTAATTTTGACTGTTTGTAATAGGAAAGGTGACTAATGGGTGAAGTTTTATACTGCTTATCAACAGTCTAATCAAAAGCTCTTTGGATAATGTCTTAGCACATCACTGTCACTAATGTTTTGGGGTTTTGATTTTGTTTCCAGTCCTAGGGCTTGAACTTAGGGCCTGGGTGCTGTCCCTGAGTCTTTTTGGGCTCCAGGCTAGCTCTCTATCCCTTGAACCACAGTAACACTTCCAGCTTCTTCTGAGTAGTTTGTTGAAGAGTCTCACAGACCTTTCTGCCAGGGCCAGCTTTGAACCAGATCCTCAGATCTCAGCCTCCTGAGAAGCTAGGATTACAGGCATAAGCCACTGGCACCTGGCTTGCCACTAATTTTTTAAAGTATAAAATTCATCTCTATTCTGATAATTTTTACCCAGGTCAGTAATAAAGGAGAAGAAAACCATACTTACCAGTTCCCACATCTCCAAAACAAAACATTTTTGTCAAGGAACCTTCCAACCAAAATAATTAAATTTATGATATCTGTCTTATTTTCACAGATTCTAACAAGCTAGGGTTATAGCCAAAGACATACAGAGATATGTTGGATGTATCCAAACTGTGGCATTTTTGTTTTTAATCCTAATACCATCATGCAATTATATTAGATCTCAGGGAAAAATGGAGTTTAAAATAATATCTTGGATTATCTATCTTAAAATTCTCAAGCAAGAGCTAAGTAAGGAAGTTTCTTATTTAGGTAGATTATCTATTATAGCCAACTTTGATCTTCTGTTCTAAAATTAAGCCATTTTAAAGTACTAAAGTTCATTTCAAACACAGAATTAATGAGATTAACTTCAATTAAAAACATACAATAAATAGGGATACAGATTGACCCATTGTAACAATGAGATGTACAAGACACTATGTGGAAAAAGGAACTTTACAATTTAGGTGGGAGGTGGGGGGTGTAGTTGAGGAGGTGGGAAGGACCAGATGGTAGGGGAAAAACATAGGAGGAGGCAACAATGCTGGATAAGAAATGTACTCATTACCTTGCTCATGTAACTGTAACCCCCCTGTATTTTCACAATAAAAAACTTATTAAAAAACAAACAAAAAACATACTCCAGTACATGGCTGCATCCACTTTTTAAAGGGAGAACAATAAAAGGGTTTCAGCTTAGCTGTATGGCACTCCTCAGTTCTCAGCTTTAGGAATATAAGAATACTTGCTTCTCTGATACCTCTAATTTCCTTTGATAATAAATTATAAATATAAAATTGATAGATGGCCTGGAGTGATGGCTCAATAGTCAAAACACCACCAGCCTGTCAAACACAAACCCTAGTACCACACACACACACACACACACACACACACATTGATGGATGAATAGTTAGAAGCCTGGATAAAATACGTGATAAAGTAATATAAAATATTAATTGTAGAATAAAGATGGTAAGCTTAGATATCAGGATACAATTCTTTCAACTTCTTTCTATGTTTAAAACATTTTATAAATTAGGTATGAATTAAATTGTATATCATATTAGACACCACTGACATTACTGTTGTTATCAGCATCATAGACTAATAATAGCAATGGCTAACACATATTTCAGTTTTGCCAAGCACTTTAAAATAGTATTTTACATATATTAAGTTAACCCTTCTAGAGTACAATGCATATAATGTTATTCTTGTAATACAGATGATGAAACTAAGACATGAAAATCACTTGCACAGAAAGTGGAGCTACAGCTCAAAGTGGTAGAGCACTAACCTTGAGTGAAAAAGCTCAAAGGCAGTACCTAGGCCCACCAACAACAACAAAGAAAATTGCTTGCCAATAACCACAGAACTTATTATTAACTGGTAGAAGCTGAGATTTGAGCATATGCAAATTATCTCTAGGTTCTTTTTCCTAATCATTTGCTACAGGGAAGAAAGTGAACTCAAAACTAGATTTAAGAAGTTACCTGAAATGCAACACAAAACGATAGAAAATATGGGACATGAAGAGTTCCATACATCTAAGCTGAAGCCATTTCACTGTTCTCCCTTTAAAAATGGATGCAAAAAGAAAGGCATTGATCAAACCAGGAGAGAAGGAAATTTTCTGAAATTGAAGAAGATATATAAGTGAAGATCAAAGGGTTCGCTGAGTCTTTAACAGATTAAATTTAAAATGGGGTAGGAGAACCTTTCAACTATGTGTAGTATAATCAAATATCAGAGCCACAAAAAGAAATCTTAAAAGCAGGCAAAACAAGACAGGCTGCTTACAAAGGAAAAGAAATTTGACTATTTTAAGATTTTATACAGTGAAAGCAGGGGTTATACCGTGGGGGAGGGACATACAAAGCAACAAAGAAATCAACTTATAAATGTGTTAGAAACAATCACATGAAAGAGTCCTTATTTGAGTCCTTATCTTGGGGTTCATTTCGCTTAACATCAACTTATCTGATCATTTCTGCTTGTCTCAGATATATACTAGTAATGATGTTGGTATAATTTGTGGAGGGGAAGGAAAAAAACAAGTTGTTTAAATAGGGATACAGGTGGATCCATTGCAACAATGAGATGTACAAGATGTTATGTCGAAAAACAAACTTTACAACTTTGGCGGGGGTGGGGGGAGTGGGAGATGGGATGGGATGGGAAGGGGAAACAAAGCAGGCGGCAACAATGCTTGATAAGAAATGTACTCATTACCTTGCCCATGTAATTGTAACCCCTCTGTATGGTATTTTCATAATACAAAAAAGAATACAGGACAAAAAGGCAGAAATTTATAACCAAAGAAATAAAGTTACCAATTCAAAAAAAAGATTTTATAGAAACAATGAAAATCAATGGGGCTGGGAAGGTGGCTCAGGGGAAAAGGGTTGCCTTGCATGCATGAGGCCCTGGGTTCGATTCCTCAGCACCACATAAGCAAAAAGAAAAAAGCCAGAAGTGGTGCTGTGGCTCAAGTGGTAGAGTGCTAGCCTTGAGCTGAAGAGCTGAGGGACAGCGCCCAGGCCCAGAGTTCAGGTCCACGACTGGACCCCCCCACAAAAAAAAAGAAAAAAAAAGAAACAATGAAAATTAGAAGATAGTGGAAAAATATTTTTTTTCTAGGGCTGGAATGTAGCTTAATGACAGAACACTTCTCATGGATTTGATCCCCAGTTTTATATACTACATATTATACTAAATATACTATATATATATATATATATATACATATATATATACACACACACTACATATACTATATATGTGTACTATATGTACTGTATATAGGTACAATATATAATATGTATATTTTATATATGTATATTTTATATATGTATATTATATATATTTCTAAATTCTAACTTGCAACTCAGAATTCTATACCTAAAAGACTTAAAAAAAGTTAAAATA
Organism: Dipodomys ordii; assembly: GCF_000151885.1. Classification (NCBI taxonomy): domain Eukaryota; kingdom Metazoa; phylum Chordata; class Mammalia; order Rodentia; family Heteromyidae; genus Dipodomys; species Dipodomys ordii. The sequence continues at coordinate 977,205 of NW_012267288.1, forward strand.
AAGATGAGGGGCTCAAAAGTTTTGTATTCATCACTGAACAAGTGCTAAAAGATCTGCTACAGAAAGAAAGGAATTAAAGTCAGAAATAAAAAATAGGAGTAGGAAAGGGAGAGAGAAAGCAAGAGAGAAAGAGAGGGAAAGGGAAAGAGAAGGAGAGGCAGAGAGATGGGGGAGAGAGACAGGGAGAGAAGGGAAAAGGGAGAGAGAGACAGGGAGAGAAGGAGAGAGAGATATGGAAAGAGGAAGAGAGAGATAGGGAGGAAGGGAGAGAGAGAAGAAGGGAGAGAGGGAGAGGGAGAGAGGAAAAGAGGGAGAGGGAGAGAGGGTGGAGGGAGAGAGGGTAAGAGAGGGAAAGAGAGGGAGAGAAGGAGAGAGAGAGAGGGAGAGGAGAGGGAGAGGGAAAAGGAGAGGGAGAGGGAGAGAAGTGAATGTCCAATATTTTTATATTGGTGAATTCAAGTGAAATAAAAACTACTACATCTCAGCCACTTCTTTCAATTGAATCCTATAATGCGAAGTCTACTAAATACCAACCAATGTCTATAGGATAGGAAACCCAATTCTCTAAAAGTAAATAATAAATGAATGAAACTCACCTCTTTGAGTATCAAAAGAATCATAAATCCATAAAAAAAAAATACCTGTTTTTTGTGGAAGTCCTTTAGGGCTGTTTCATAGCCTTCCTCCAGCCTACTGAAGGCAATTCCTACATCTGTTGTCCACCAGACTTGTGAGCCTGTTAGTGCAACCTGGGCTGGGAAATCAAAAATCCACAGCTCCCTAGGTTTTTCTTCATAGGCTGCTATGGCTCCTGTGATAGCCTGGCGCACCGTTTCTTGCATAGTCTGTTCAAGTTGTAGAAGCCAAATTTCCACCTTGGAGCAAATTGAAATGTGGTAACACTGGTTTAGTCATGGAAGGTAAGCATCCATCCTCACACCCGTGATATGGCAGGTGGCCTTAACTCTAACCCTTCTAGGAAACTATAAGAGGGATGGTTCAAAAGAGTAAGTCTATTTTCCTTACATAGCCTGTCTTCTACCAGGGGTAGAGCGCATGTTATTTTGCCTACCAGAGGGCTAATAACTCTTCACAGCTTAAACAGAGGATGTGTTCTCTGTGACTCAGTTTTCAACTTTGAAAACAAAGGGGTTCTAGACCAGGGCTCCCCTCTGGTAATAGTGTTTTGAGAAATTCAATATCCCAGTTTTATTCCAGAGCTTAGGGGTAATTAAAATTGATTTTAAAATACCTTTGGTTATTTTAAATATCCTGAAAATCTTTCTCTAAAATCTTCATCATTTTTACTCTGAGGCCAAAATATTTTTTACCAAGAATCTTAATCCTATTCCCTACTGGTTCTAATCTTTGCACTTGTCAGAAATTAGACAGCTAGAGTGTATAGAGAATAGGACAACTACTGACTTGTGGGGAAAAAATCTTTTAATTTTTTTAAAATTTCAAGTTTATTTTGCTTCCACAAATAGCCAGTTTTCTACCATGTTCAAATGTACTTTGTTGTATTAATCCATCTCTCTGGTTCCATTTGATGATAACATGTAACTGAAAAAGTACATTGCAAAAAAACCAGTAACAACAACAATTGATCCCAGCAATAAAAAAAAAAAACACTAAAAGCCAGCTACCAGTAGCTCATGCCTATAATCCTAACTACTCAAGAGGCTGAGATCTAAAAATAGAGGCTTAAAGCCAGCCTACGTAGATAAATCCATGATTTTCTTATCTCCCAACTAGCCAGCAAAAAGCCAGAAGTGGAGGTTTTGCTCAAGTGATACAGCACCAGCTTTGAATGAGAAGCCAATCAAGAGCTTGAGGCCTTGAGTTCAAACTGGGCAAAAAGAAAAGAAAAGAAAAGACTATGCTGAATAAAAATCAAAGACTATATCAGATGCTAAAGATGCTACAACTGATTTCTTTTCCTGTCCCTGTGACGCTAGTAGCATTTTAAGAGTTTCTTGACAATTGGAAAGGGGGGCATACTGTTAGTGCGCTGGCCACCTTCTCCTTGAAAGAAAAGGGAAATGCTGCAGGGAGCATGTCCCAATAGCAACTGAGGAATCCTTCTCCCTGACTTCAAAGTTGGGCTTTATTAACACACACAAGTTCATGGTAACTGATCTAATCAATGGGGTTCTAGGTCTCTGCTTTTAAGTACAACAGAGGGCATGAGCCCTCAGTAAGTCAGTTGTTACTTGATGGATCAGCTTCCATGAATTATGGAATGCATGTCCTCAGTAGACCATCCATTTAGAAAGACAAGACACATGCTAAGACAACAAAGCAGCTCATGTTTGGATCACCAGGCCAACAATAGCAACTTCACATGGTGTGCTTTTGACAATATAGCATGAATTGACAACTCAGCTCTGATAGGGTGTTTACTGGATCCTCATGGATATTGCATAACATTCAGCCTACCTTCTATGATTAAAATGACTACTCCCATTACTACTAATTATGCATGTATACATTTCCTCAGTGAGCCAAGGTTATGTCTAATTCTTTGGTGGGCCTAAGGCAACATCTGATGCATAGTAAGTATTCCATCCACATTTGCCCAATAAAATATAAACAAATTAAAATGGGAAAGAAAAATGAGAAAATGTGGGAAATATTAAAAGAGAAAATAAACAGCAAAGGCAATTAGAGAGCAAATGCAATATGTGCTCAAAAGTCTCTGCATCCATTTCTTATACAGAAAAAATTAGAGTACTATAAAAACTTTCAATATCAAGGGCTCCTGCTAGTGACAAGCCCATTGATCAATTGGACTCTCCCCCTCTGGGCACCATGCCAGTAAATGACAGCCTGCTGGGTCGGGGCAGACAGTAATACACTTTTGTCAAGATAGTTTATGGTGACTTTTCCTAATCATTATAATAATATCCTAAAAACCCCAAGAGATCAAAAAATATATTTTAATCAAAATGTTCTACCATCTGCTTCCCCTTCATTTGGCAGGACTTTTCTGGTAAATATTAAAAAGCAACGGAGAGGAGTAAAGAGAACCCTTGTAAAAAAAAAAAATAAGCTTGCAAACTCATTGCTGCAAAGAACTTTGCTGAAGGAAGCCATGTCCCAACCCAAAAGGTTCACTGATAGATGTTAATTCTTTACTTTCTCCATGAGTCCAACCAAGCTACCAAATATCACCAGAAAAAAAAAAAAAGATGCAGCTCCCCTCAATCGCAGAATACACTGAGGACTCTGCCATAAATTATAAGAAGTCATTCTTGAGGATAACTGATAAGTGTATTTTTTTTTTTTTGTCTGTTGTGGGGCGTGAACTCTAGTCCTGGGTGCTGTCCTTGCGCTCTTCAGCTCAAGGCAAGGGCTCTACCACTTGAGCCACAGTGTCACTTCCAGTTTTCTGGTGGTTTATTGGAGATAAGAGTCTCACAGACTTTCTTGCCCAGGCTGGCTTTGAACCACACTCCTCAGATCTCAACCTCCTGAGTAGCTAGGATGATAGGCATGAGCCACAGGCGCCCACTGGTAAATGTATTTTTAAGGTACTTTTTTCCTTTCTGCTTTAGTGTGAGTGCTGGATGGGGGTTGAACTCAGGGCCTTGAGAGCTCTCAGCTGACTTTTTTGCTCTATCACTTGAGGAACACCACAACTTCTAGTTTTTTTGCTGGTTAATAGGAGATAAGAATCTTAGGACTTTCTTGCCCTGGCTGGCAGGAGACACTATCCTCAGATCTCAGTCTCTTGAGTAGCTAGGATTACAGAAGTGAGCCACTGGTACCTGAAAAGGATATTCTAACTCTATGCATACAATAAGTAGAACACGTGATGTCAGATTGGTAGACTCAAAAAACCATTTACAGCATTCAAGTTCGAGCCACAAAGTTCCTTAAAATCATGTGTTATCATAAGGCACTTCTTCATGGCTCTTTTCTGTATTCTCTGAGCAATGGTGAACACCATGTAGGCTACATAAAAGGCCCAGTGATGGGGCTACAATTCTTACTAATTCTGTGGTGCCTTCATTTAATTTGTGACCATCACTGTTGGTCTAGTTCAAATCCTGCCACCTCAGACACCCTGAAGTGAAATGAGCAGAAACTAAGCAGCATGGGAGAGTCACCACAGAGGATACCACAAATAAGAACCTCTTAGCACAAACACAACCAAAGCGTGATTTGATACAAATGATAATTAGAAATTATCCTGGAGACATTCCCTTCGCATAGAAAACCTTCATAGTCATATCTTACATGGCCTGTGCAATCACACTCTTCTGAGAATGGGACATACTCCTTTTCTTTGCTGTACATTCCAACTGCCCGGTGTGCAGAGTCATCCTGACTATCTAGGAACTGCAGGTCTGCCATGCTGTCAAAGAGTTTGGCAAGGTGACGTGTTACCTAAGACAAAAATATTGGATAAGAATGTTTCTTAATGTAGAGATATTCAGATAGTCTGGAGATGAAGCAATATAAAATCACAAGACTTTACTATATAGAGTTTTGAGTTGTCTCAAATGTTTTACCTCAAAATAGATTCCTACATAAAATGTGGAATGTTGACCTTCAAATGCCAGCACTTGAAATGACCTTGGAAAAAACAGCCAGGCAGTCTGTGCCCATCATTAATAGCTGGCTAGCAAATGCTTACCTCGCAAAATAACCTATTTTCTTTCTAGAGAGTGGAGGTTTCTGGATCTCCCTCCTTGCTTCTACTCATTACTCCTGTTGACAAGCATTCTTTTGGGACTTTCATAGTCAAAAATTTTTTAATTTGAATTTATATTGTCAGTCCATACAATTTTAAAGGCTGGTAGTTAGATTCATTAAGATGTATTGCATTCACAAACTGATATGCTGCATTGAAACCTCTTTGTATAATTAACAATAATAAAAAATAGTAAACAATAGCTGGTAAAATATCTGAAACAAACACATAAACTGGATATCTTATTCTGTTTTGTATCTAATATTCTCATTTATTTACCCAATACTTCAGTAAACCTCCCAAAATCTATGATACCTAAGAAAGGCAAATAACGCTTCCCTATTTCCATTGAATAAGGAAACTGAAGCTGAAATGTTAGGCAAATTCTCTAAGTCAACATTGCTAAAGATGAGCAGTGATGAAATTTTGAACCTACAATTCCAGGCTATCTTGTTAAAGGTCAAATCCTCTAATGTAACCTCTTGAATCCTATGTTTATAGAGTTTTCCAAATGAACATTGAGTTTGGTGCAGATAGAAAACGGGTAATTAAAACAAAGATCAAATTGAAATGCAAAACCATCAGCTCCTGTCTTACTAGAGGCTAGTTTAAAGGATTAAAAAAGAGTTGGTCTCCAAACATAACCCCTGAGGAGCAACACAGCTGACCTGGTCATTATTGTAGCACAGACCAGGAAGGGCCCCCCACCCATGATTGAGTTTGCACTGAGTTCCTCAGCAAGTTAAATTCTTAAAAAAGTACTAATTCCACTCCCAGGTAGCTCTTGAAGAGAATTAAAAACAGGTACTCAAATAGGCATTTATACTATGTTCACAATAGCTAAAAAGTGACATTTATCATTGGATGGCTGAATAAATTGTGTAATTATACAATCAAATGTTGTGTAATGGAATGTTCCTATAAAAAGAAATAAAGAACATACCTGTAAGACAACATGGATGAGTTGTGAAAATCCCAAACCACATCATGTTTGCTAGTTATAAAATAGTACAGGATCCCATTTACTTGTAATGCCAAAACTGGGAAGATCCATGAATATAGAAAGTAGATTGGTTTGTAGGAACTAGGGAAAAGGAGCTACACAGAGCAATTATGTGGTGAGGACAGATTTTCCTTTGGAAAGATGTTGATCCTAGTAAGAAGTGATGGTTTTACAAATATATGCAATATGACATGGAATTATAGGCTTTAAAACAGTTGATTTTATAAGAATTTTACCTTAATAGGAAAGAATCGCTTCTGGTAAACAAATGATTGAAAAATATGTTATATAATATTTCCCAGTATATAGCTCTGTCTGTGGGATGACTATTTCTTCAAATGCAGTTTAACTAGACCAGCCAAGTATACAATAACAAGCTTCTAGAAACAAGAGCAACTTGACTAGCTATCTGCACAATAAGGCCAACATAAGAAAGAGACTCCTTAAGGGTGATTTAATCATCAAAGATTTTAGCCTTTACACTTTTGCTGTATGGGCAGTTTTAGCACTGAAGAAGCCACATCAACAAGTCTTCCAAGTTTAAAATAGATGAGCTGTTAAGATGCTTGCTTACTTCAGATGTAGAGAGAGTGGTAGCCGACTGATCACTACCTAGGTTATCATATTGTCCTTCATTCCTGTACATTACCCAAAGGACATTTACACACAGAAAGTTTGCAATAATCTAGCAATCCATTCTCCCAGCCCAAGTGGCCAGGAAGCGCACAGATGTTGAATGACTTCTACTGGGTAATGGGCCTAGATAATATTCCATTGAAAAGCTGCAAGATGAATGAGACTCAGCCATCAGACACCCTCACACATTATTGCTTTGCTGGGAAAATTATTTTAAAACAACTTCTGGCCCTCTAACCACTCAGTCAAAAGCCAGGAAATGCAAACCTTATAACTTATACTTTTTCTTCATACTTACAACCTAGCATGGTTGAAGTCTGATGATTTTATATTCCACTATTTAAAGTTCCTGAGAGGATAAGGCATTTTTGTAATGAATGTGGATCCTGTTGTCCTCACTTTTATTCTATTTCTAGTAAATCAAACTAAGCACCCCCATCAATCTTAATATTTCATCCCAAATTAAATTTTCTTCTTCCTAGCTATTTGCAAAGATATTTTGTGCTGTAGCTGAAATAAAAAATGAACTCCTCTCCTGCTTTTTTTTTTTTTTTTTGCGGGTCCTGGGGCTTGAACTCAGAGCCTGGGCACTATCCCTGAACTTTTCTGTTCTCCAGGCTAGTGCTCTACCACTTGAGCCACAGCACTATCTCTGCCCTTTTCTGAGTAATTTACTGGAGATAAGAGTCTCATGGACTTTCCTGCCTAAGCTGGCTTCAAACCACAATTTTTAGATCTCAGCCTTCTGAATTGCTAGGATTGACATTGCCTTACTACTTGATCCTCTAGTCCCTTTTGTGTTGGTTATTTTTGAGCTAGGGTCTCATTTTATGCTCAAGAAAGCCTTCCTACTTATACTTCCCCTATCCCTGGGATGACAGACATGCACCATGGCATCCAGCCATTGAGATGGAGTATTATGAACTTTTATGTCCAGACTGACCTCCAACCATAATCTCCCATCTCCACCTCTTAAGTAGCTACGATTATAGGCTTGAGCCATTGTACCTAGATTGGAGCAAAACTTCATAATGTTTTAAGTAGAGTTTTAAATGGTTAGTAACAAAAGCAGAAATGTCCTCTCGATATATGTACATGAGGTATACTGACCTACTATTGTACACAGGCTGCCCTGACTTCACACAATATGGATCATAACAATGATGGAACAAGCAAAAATCACATCAGCCATCTAATCAATTGGGAAGCAGGACAGTGCAAAGACGTGTGTGTGTGTGTGTACGTGCAGGTACATGCGTGTATCATTAAATCTCACTTTTGGTTAGAAATGTATAAAGAAATGGAAAAAAAACCCTGAAAACTAAAATTGAGTGCACTTCAATTTAAAACATTTTTCTCTGTGCAAACTATTCAGGAGCAATTTGAACAGCACCTCCCTCTTCCACTTACATCTTACAATAAGGGGTAAGCATGTTCTCTGTGCTTTGGCAAACTGTCATCCTCCTTTTTCAATTTAGACCAGCTACTGACATTTTATTCTTTGGGCTTTTGGTACTACAAAATTTCTTTGAAATTTTCCTTAAGGTAAGACTGCAACACTCCCCTACCCCCATGCACTCTGGCACACCTTCACCCTTATGGCACAACCCCTACTCTCATCTCTGTGGGTGGGCTTTGGGGGTTGAATCAACTAGCCCCAGCTGGACTCTGGCATAGGTGATGCTGGCCCAGGTGGTGACTTGGGTTTGTGCTTTTCATCCAGTAAGAAGTGTTTCTCAAAAAGCATTAAGAAAGTAAGCTTCCACGTGCAAGAGCTTGAAAAGCTGTTTCTAATAGTGCGTTGACCACAATAAACACATGGCAAATGGGAAAACAGGCTCTACCAGCTGATGGAAACTGCATCATAGTGTTAACATGATATGAGGCAGGAGATGAAGGATTTATGGCCATTTTGATGATATTAAATGTTAAGAACTTTGCTTGGTTCTTTATACAGTTTATTTTACCTCTCACTCAAAGGCCAGAGACAATGGCTATCACTTACACATTATGGCAAATTAACCTTTTAGGATGCTACTTAAAATATGATGATGTCTTGAAACATAAAGCAATAATGTAGTAATCAATAGAGTTAAGACTTAATCTCACATGATTTCATGATTCTACTCTTTCTATACCATCTGCTTTCTACAGAGTATGGAAGGGTATAAATAACCTTTTAGGCTAATGGGTGATTTTTTTTTCTTACAGAACATTAAAGTCATTGTTCCACTGTCAATTCATTTGCATTATTTCCAGTGTGAAATCTGTTGTACAAAGGAACAAACATAAATATGACATATTGTGGCTTTGTAGACAGTATTGAATTCACTTCTATATTGTTGTTCTTGAAGAATTTGATAAATTCTTCACAGGGAGTTTTTTTTCCCATATTCCCTATGTTTGAGTTCACAGAATTTCTTGAATTTGTGAATTCAGAGTTTCCATCATTTTGGAAAACTTTTTGGCTATATGTTTGTAAATAGTTCTGTTCCCTCTTCCTACCATTTACTTTAGGAAGTCAAATTACACATATGAAACTTGCATGTATTTTCCAGATCTCTACTTGGCTTTTTGAACATATGGAATAAAAAAAAATGTTAATACCTTACAAGCTCCTTGTCTGCTTCTAATATCTCAGTTCTGGTTCAGTTTTGATCAACCGATCTATCTCTTCTTTTATGACTTAGCCCTGTTTCCTCACATGCCTGGAAATCTTTAGGAATGTTAAATATAATGAACTTTGTCCTGCTCAATGGTGAAGAAGACATTCTCATACCTATATTTATTAGTTTTGTTATGGAATGAATTCAAATTACTTGAAAGTTGTTTGATGTGCTTGAATTTTAATACTGAGATTTCCTAGGCAGAAAAAAATGGCAGAATTAGGCTGAGTATAATCTAGAGCTAATTATTCCCTACTACCAAGCAAGACCTTCCCAGTACTCTCCCCACAAAAAATGAGAGTGTCCAGCCTAGTGGTAGAAACAGTCAAAAATTTTAGTAGTCCTGTGAGAATATTCACACTTTACCTCAAATCCTCTCACATACTTTCTCCTCGTTAATGTGGTTTTTTTTTTTTCAATATCTGCACTAAACAAAAATCCTGTTAAGTACTTAAAGAAGCCTCTCCATAAGTTTCTAGAGATCTCTTACTTCTTTATGTTCTTCTCTGCTAATTAAATCCACCTCAGACTCTACCCCAATTCCTCTCCATGTGTCATCATAACCTGAAAACTCTCCAGATAGCAAACCTGAGCTACAGGCAACAATCTCAGAGATCACTCTTATCTGTTCCTATTTGGTTATAAGCCAGTTTCCTCCACTGATGGATGACCAAGGCCTAGAAAACTGCTGTTCTGTTCATTTTGTCAAGGTTCTTGTTTTTCTCAGGCAGGAGAGTAAAATACAGCGACTCCATCTCAGCGAGAAACAAAAATGTTCCTCTCAGTGTGGCTTTAATTTGATGAGCAATATTTTTTTCATTTATTTTCTAGCCATCAGAGTATCATTTTTTGTGAACTGCCTGCCTAAATTTATTCTGCCAATTTTTATACTGCATTATATGTCTTTGTTTCCTAAGAACTCTTTAGATATATAAATATTTCTATGTGTCTATATTCATCCAGATATATCTAGGTATCTATAGCTACAGATAGATATCTACACATACCTTTTGTTTAACACATTGCAAACATCCTTTTGCACTTAGGATTCTGCTGCCTTTTGATAACCTAAAGTGGGTTTAAATTTTTTTTAACATAGTCATGTTAAAAATAAATACAATATTTCCTCTACAATTGGTACCTTTGTGATTTTTAGATGTGGTTTGTAGTATATTCCTTCCCTCTGATACTCCAGTAAACATATATGCAATTGATCTTAAAATTATTTCTCACTGATTCCCTGAATAATGTCCTCTCCCCTGAGGCTATTTTCACTATTTTATTTTTCTCCTTTGTTCAAGTTCTATGAGAGTGAAGGAAGCTATGGCTGGCCTGCAGGATTCGGCCATCCCTATGCCCCACACACACGAGGAGGAGCAGCCCTCAACACCAGGCAAAGGTCTCCTCCTGCTCCCACCATGGCTCTCAAAGCCTGACTTCCCTGCAGTGCCCTCCCTGCACTTACACACGGTTAAACCTTTCATCAAGCTCTTCTTGTTCTTGGCAATTGGGACTCTTCTGGAGGCTTTACCCATCAGATTAAAGTCAGAACTGAACAATCTGTACCCAGTGACATCAGCGCACAGTCAGAAGGTCCTAGAAAGTCTTGCTTCCAATATCTTACTTTTATATTTATTTCTTGGATCTCAAAACGAAGTGACATTTTACTTTAATTCCGTATTACAATAGGCCTAATAATGTTATGTAATTTATAAATTGGCTATAAGGAGAACTCCCCTAATGAGCTGCAATAAAATGCTTAACAGTGTCATTTATAAAAAGAAAAAAATACATGTGATGGCCATGTATTACCATTTTTAGACAAAAAAGTAACTCTCCATTGGATATATAATTTATAACTTTTTTAAATGGTAGGGGTTTGAGCTCAGGGCCCTGTGTTTGTTAGATAGGTATTTTACTACTTGAATCAAATCTCCAGCCCTTTTTTGCTTCTAGTTATTTTTCCAAGAGATCTTGTTTTACTTTTTTTTTTTTTTTAGCCATATAGGGAACTGAACTCAGGCCTCACACTTGCTACACAAATACTCTATCACTTGACCTATAATTCTGGACCCTTTTTTCCTTGGTTATTTATGTGCTTATTTTTAAGCTGGTACCAGGAGTTGAACACATGCCTTGAAGTTGTGCTTGGCTTTCTTGCTTTTAGCTAATGTTATACCACTTGAGCTATACCTCCAGTCTGATATTTTTGCTAATTACAGACAGAGCCTTTCAGATTTCCTTTCCAGGCTGGCTTCAAACTTCAACCCTCAAATCTCAGTCTTCTCAGTTGCCATGATGATAGGTGTGAGCCACCAGTACCCAGTGCCTTATTTCTTTTCAATGAATGGTCTTGCTTTATTATAGCTCAAGCTGGCCTTAGCTGTAATCCACCTACTTCTGTTTCCCTGTGTCACAGGGAATGACAAGCATATGCTACCATGCCCAGCTGTTTGAGATGGAATCTTCCAAACTTTTATGCCCAGGATGGTCTCAAACTACAATCTTCCAATTGCCATCTTTCAAGTGGCAAGGGTTACATGCTTGAGCCACTGTGTTGGCTACAATCTTAATGAACCATCAAAAATCCAGAAGTGACCTGCAATTCAAGTGACAGAGTAGCAGCCTTGGGCAAAAAAAACAAATAAGAGCACAAGGCTATGAGTTTGGCACAAGCATCAAAAAAAACCCCAAAACAATCCAACAACAAAAAACTATTGGAATGCCTGTTGCCAGTGGCTACACTTTAAGTGTTCACTGAACATGTGTGTCCACGGCTATTCCCCAAGAAAGCACAAATTCAGCAGATCATGTGGAAGCAATGGAAGGCTCTCCTTCTCTAGCATGGCCCCATGATGGAGAAGCTAAGCATCTCATCGTGTGAGAGAAAATCGCCAAACTCTTTTAGGACATAGGACAGAAAGATTTTTCACATTAGGACTGTTTCATCAGGTCTTGGTAGCTAAAAGTATCTTGACTACCCAAAGCTCTTAGCTGTGTTAAGATAATGCATGATAACATGAAAGAGCACACAAGGGCACTCCATCTTACTTGAACCACTATACTAGTTAAAAAAAACACAGTAGATATCACATGTGTGTGTATATGTGCACATGTACTCACATTGATGCTGGGACTTCAATTCAGGTTCTCATATTCTCAGCATTTTGCTCATGGCTGGCATTCTACCACTTGATCCATGACTCTAGCCAGGGATTTTGCTGGTTAACTGGAGATGCAGATTCAGACTGCCCTGGCTGGCTTCCAATTACAATCCCTCAAGTCTCAGCCCCCTGAATAACTAGGATTACAGGCACAAACCACAGGCACCCAGCTAATAATAGGTTTGTGTATTTATGCATAAGCAAAATTTAGTCTATGTAATATCTACACCCAGTAAAGCATCATTCACTATTTACAAAGGAAGGAAATAGTATCCTGTGTGACTATGAGGATGAATAGGTTTTTTTGTTTTTTTTTTGTCAGTTGTGGGGCTTGAACTCTGGGCCTGAGCACTGTCCCTCAGCTCTTCTTCTCAAGGCTAGCGCTCTACCACTTGAGCCACAGTGCCATTTCTGGCTTTTTCTGCTTATGTGGTGCTGAGGAATCGAACCCAGGGCCTCATGCATTTGCAAGGCAAGCATTCTACACTGAGCCACCTTCCCAGCCCATTGAATAGGTATTTTTTAACAGGGGAGAAAATCAAACATTATTAATACTGAACCATGTAAGACCCTATGTTAGAACACTAGTTTAAGGCAAGCACCTGCTTCTATCAGAAAGAATGATACCATCCTATTTGTAAGGAATGGAAGGACTTGGAAAAAATCGTATTAAGTAAGCCAGACCCAAAGAAACAGGTCCCATGATCTCCCTTATTTATAATAATGAGTATACATCTAGAAAAATCTTAGCAGATGAGCAGAACAGCTCAACAGCTATGTACATATTATCATATAAGATGGTACTAAGTAAAATGAACTCCAAAACATGGGCACAAGATGCTTTTCTTTGTTGTTGTTGTTCTCAATGTACTATACGATTTCTTTTTTCTTTTGTGTGTCTCCCCCTCCCTCTGGTATATCTCCCATTGTCACTATGTTCAATTTGGTACCCTGGGTATTGTATATACATTTATCTGAACTAGGAAAGGGAAGGTGAACAACAAAATGGTGAGACAAAGGACAAAGGGGGACCAATGTGACAGGGATACTCACAATATGTTGGAAAGAATCTGTACAATTTGGTGGGGATTTGGGAGGAGGAGGAGGGAAAGAGGGAGAAAAATGAAGGAAGAGGTAACAAGTTACACACAAAAAATCACTACTTTACTTACGTAACTGTAACCCCTCTGTACATCACCTTAATAAAAAAAAATTAAAAATTTAAAAATAACCTATGGTAGTTGCACACAACTATGACCTTCAAATCTGTGGATTCTGCTAGTACATCTTAGGTTTTATTCTCACAGCAACTACCAGAAAGTTTTACCACTGAAGTTAAACCCACCATCCTTCAGATAAATCCAAGTCCTTAAGAAGTCAGACTAGATATAAAAGCATGATGAAAAAACTTAACTCTGTCCCAGCTTGGTGGCAGCTAATAATCACAAAAAGTCCTTCAGACTCTCTGAACTGCATCATGTGACACTCTAAGCCAGAATCTTAAGCTGGGAACTTGGTCCTCCCAAAATAGAGGTCACAATGCAATCAGACCTCCCTGGCTGATAGGTTCAGGCTGATCAAATTCCACAATTAACTGCAGAAACTCTTTCTTGAAGCATCATTGTTAAATGGAGTGTGGGTAAGGAGAAGGTGGGGTGGAGGGATGAGGAACTGAGGGTTATTCAGGATGTCAAGATGAGTTATCTACCCACAAAGGGAGGTTGCCTTTTTTGGGGAAACTGTATGGTTATTCCAGAAGCCACATTGCGCAGAACACATTCAAGAATGTCAGCACACAGGGCATGGATGGAAGGGGCTTGGTCTGGTGGTCTGAAATTGATTCTGAAATTGCACAGTGAGTGAGGGATGACAGCAGGGCCAGGCTTTCCTACAGTGCTGCAAAACACATTAACCAAGCCACAGTCCCAGAATTTCCAGTGCACAGGGTCTCTGCAGATTCATCAGCAGGGACAAAGCTGACCATGGAGGTGCCACAAATTGTCTTTATGGCCTTCTTCATCCCTGCTTCAAATCACTCTTCGATGGCTGTTTACATCACACAGCCTGTTAAGTCATTTAAATGATAACACACCAATAACTGTACGATGAATGCACCTTATGTGAATTTGAACTATTCACAGTTTAAGTAGCATATCAAAAATCTCTTAATGGACTCACATCTGAAGTACAATTCGAAGTAATACGAATCTTCTCAGAACTTCGAACTTTTATCAGAAATCTAATCTGACCTGGTGGATCAGGAGACTTATAAACTACATCTACCCTAAAGCCAAGTGTCCTGACCCCATTAGCTGGTGAGCAGACATCTCCTCCTTTTGTCTGTATGTTATAGACAGCCTGCTGCTGGCATTTACCAGCGCCACTCCAAGTAATGCTGGAGATCACCATGCTGTGATTTACAGTTTAGTTCCACAATGACTTAAAACAGTCTCATTCCCTGAGGAGGGATCCTAGTTCTGGCACTGAGGAACACATCTGGAATTCAGGGATTTAAAGGAGGACAACAGGGCTATGAATGACACAGGTGGGGGACTACTGCAATAAGTCACAGGGATAACAGCAGAAACAACACTTGTTCAGGGAAACATGGAAGTTGTGAGGTGAAAACAAAAAGAATAAAAGGGATCAAAGTTAGATAATCAGAGTCTGAAAACAACAGTCTGCAGCGAAGAGGCACACATTGGAGCCAACATGTCTGACTGAACCATGCATGAAGCATCGTCTCCTCGTTGGAAAGGAAGGTGAAGACAGCTGGCAATAACAACATCAAGTGATGTTTTACTGGCATCACCCGAGGACTTGAAGAACAAAAAGACATAAGGAAATGTGACATCATGAATGTACCACGTGGCATCATGACATGGTTAGGGCAGCTTGCTCCCTCCAGGGTTTGGTGACACAGCTGAACATCCTACTCATGTTTATCTGCTTATCCTCTTGAACTGAAAGTGTCTGGGGTGGGGGTAGGGAGAGGATGTGTTATGACTGTCCTGTGTGACTATTTTTATGCACCTAATTATGTTTTCCATAAGTATGTGGGGGATGGATATGGCAGCTCCTTCTCTATCTGAACAGAGGGAACAGAGGGATTTTATTTGCAAGGTGATCCAGGGATGAACATGAATGTGTAAATCAGCACCTTTCTGGAAACCCAGCACAAGTGGCCAAACCTGATCAATACTTATTTACTAACTGCAAGATTTCATAAGCAACAAGAATGGCTATACAACAGAATTCAGACTAAAAGTTAAAAAGTAAACCAGAAAAAATCAGGATAAGCATATGTCCAAAGAAAAGCACAATGCAAGAAGCTATAGTGTGATGAGAAACAGATTATTTAAAAAAATGAATAAAAACTACTAGAAAGCCTGGGTTTGGCAGCTCATATTGCGATCTTAGCTACTGAGGAGGCTGAGATTAGAGGATGGCTATTTGAAACCAACCTGGGCAGAAAAGCCCAGGAGATTCTGTCTTCAATTAATCATCAAAATGCCAGATGGGAGGCCTGGCTCAAGTCCCTGATATGAGCTGTCTGATTACAAAAGGTATCTTCTTTTCCTTGCTTTAAATATTGTTATGGGAACCAGGAAGTAGACAGTGCCTTATTTTTGTACAAATGAGGGGAACTAGAAAGTTGGAAGATGAGTCTGAAATCATACAGGCCCAACTCTGACAGTACTGAGGACCAGGCCAACAATCATTCTGAAGGTTTCCCTGGGCTGAGAGATAATAAGAATGTACTAGTCGTGACCCACTTTCCCCTGGGAAGGCTGCCTGCCAGCCAGCCAGCCAGCTAAGGATGGATGCCCCAGGCCTGTCCACAAATACTGGGGAGTTTGCAGGCAGTGTATGTTCTTATTGACTTCTTTTCTAGCCCACCCCTCCACTGAGCTGGAGGCTGCTCTTTCTCCTCTTCCTCCTCCTCCCTTTAGCTGGGCCCTAGGTGGCAGAATTAAGAATCTTGAATGCAGATTTTCTAGTTCTTGGCACATGTGACCTGACAGATGGCATCTGATAATGACAGAGAAACTGGGACGTTCCTTAGCTAACACAGACAAGACCTCCAGAAAACATTACCTGCTTAGGCTGAGCTCCCTTGGAGAGAATGTCAAGTAAGTCCATGGAGGAGATAAAGTAGAAGCGAGGGAAAGCTACACGCTTGGTCTCCAGGTATTCTGTGAGAGCCTTTTCACAAAGCGAAAGCCTAGGTGGACAGAAAGCTCTGTAAGCAAATCTCGGCCATTCAGTCATGGACACAAGGAACAAGTCCCGCTCCCAATCTGTGTCCATTCATTACCATGAGCTCAGCCCTAGACAGGAGTCTCCCTCTCTCTTTTCTAACATCATCGTCCTAATTTCAGAGTCAGGCTAAGTACAGAGAGACACATGTGTACACATATGTGTATGTATACGTATACACACATATACACATGTGCACGTGCGCGCGCACACACACACACACACACACACACACACACACACCTGGGTTAATATGTCACCTACTGCTGCTTTTTTTTAAATGAATATAAAGTATGGTATTGCTTAACCCAAGCACAAAATGTAAGTAGCTGAGGATCCACCTCTTCAGTGAGTATCTAGGAAACACAAGTGAATTTCATCCTCTCAGGAATTCAGAGATCCCATTAAGCTCAGAACTATTTTTTTTTTGGGGGGGAGGGTCTGTCATGGGGCCTGAACTCAAGGCCTAGGCACTATCTCTAGGTTCTTTTTACTCAAGGCTACCACTCTATCACTTTGAGCTATAGCACCACTGCTGGCTTTCTGGTGGCTAATCAGACATAGGAGTCTAATGGACTTTCCTACCTGGGCTGGCTTTGAACTGCAATCCTCAGATCTCAGTCTCCTGAGTAGAGGAGTGAGCCACCAGTGCCCAGCTCCCGAGCACTTCTGATTTATTATTCTTAGTCAAACAAAAACAACTCAGAGCTGTAGAAATACCAAAATTATCTAAACACGAATCGTTAAATTTTGTAGACAAACCTCTCATTTTAGTAGCATGTCTATCCATTTTATTTTTGTAACTATTATTTTGGGGGGAGAGGGGAATGTGTGATTAAACTCTAGGCCTGCCACATGCTAAGTAAGTATTCTACCACTTGAGCCACTCACCCAGTTCTTTTGCTTTTGTTTTTCAAATAGGGTGTTCTACAAAGAGGATGTCCTACAAACTTTGACAGAACAGTCCTGAAACCGTGATTCCCCTGTTTCTACATGTTAAGTAGCTGGGATTATAGGCAAGTATCCCCACACCCATCCTAAACTGCCCATTTTGTGACCAATGTGGTCGAATTGTATGTGAAAATTACTTTACAAATAGTGCTTACTTAGGACAAAGATTTCAAAAGTGAAAATATGTTCTCTAAGGGTAGTTTCTAATAAAAGGAAAATATATATAAACTGAAGAGCTGTAAGCAAATGAGGATAATCACATTTTCTGACATAAAGTAGGTGCTCAATCAATAGTTGCAGAATTGTGCAATGAAAAAATTGATCAGTTGCATTAATTTTTTTCATTAATTCTCTTAATATAACAAGAATGCTATATTTTCATAATTATAACAGTCTTTCAGGAAACAGAAATATGTTTGAATCTAAATTATTTATATACATCAATATGCATAAGACAACTAGACAACTATAAGCAAATTTATGAAACAATTTAGTAAACATTGAACCTATAATATCATTATGTATTTGGTATGCATAATTTTACAAAATTATCAAAAAT
Source organism: Dipodomys ordii (assembly GCF_000151885.1). Lineage (NCBI taxonomy): Eukaryota > Metazoa > Chordata > Mammalia > Rodentia > Heteromyidae > Dipodomys > Dipodomys ordii. The sequence continues at coordinate 995,143 of NW_012267288.1, forward strand.
TGATCACTTTATATAGACTTGTTCTTACCTGTACAATAAATCTTTAAGTTTCTCATAAAGATGAGGTCTGCATGTTGCTTCTAAAACATTTTTTCTTTTGGCTGTCTTGAACATTAACTCCTGTGTAAAAGTATTAACATGAACCTTAGAGATTTCTTTTATAAAAGTATAAAAGGTTCTCTAGATATTTCTTCTATTTAAGATTATGTTCTATTGGACAAGGTTAAGAAGACTCTAGACATGCCTTTTTATACTTTTAGGTAAACATAATTTTGTTTTGCCTTTATATTTTTAGATGAAGATTAAAAATAAATTAAATAATCATGCCATTTTATAAAAATGTTACAGGCATTGCCACCATTCTGGGTCACATAATTTTCTCTTCTAAACTAAATAAAAAATATATTAATAAGGAAAGGAAAAGGAAGGAGGAAAGTTAGAGGAAGTGAGGGAAATACGAAGTGGAAGTCCAGAGTTTGAGAGACCATATCAGTGTTTTAAGTGATTGCCTTTCCTTGTCAAAAAGAATCCTACTTTAGGTAGAAAAAAATCTAATTTCTATTCTGTGAAAGTTATAGCTAATATTCTTTGCTAGATGTTTTTCAAATCATTTATTACAATTACATACATACACAATCTCCATACATTCTTTGTATGTTTCATGGAAAAGAAAAAACAAGACTAATAGTACTATTTGCTACCTATTTCTGTCTGTTACTTATAAAGAAGAATCTATTGACCCTCCTTACTGCAGGAGTCAGAAAGTGATAGCTGTGTGACATATATGGCCTACTGTTGTATGTTTTTGCAAATTTTAAAATGGTTTAAAGTTATCAAAAGTAGCACACATTTTGGGACAAATGAAAAGTGTGTGAAATTCAAGTTCAGTATGTAGAAAGTTTTGTTGGTACACAATTATACTGATACGTTTATGTGGTCTCTGCGTCTCTTTACATGTCATTGGATGGTTGTTACAGAAGCAGCATGACCTGAAATGCCTTAAATACTGATACCAGGCCATTTATAGGAACAAAAACCCCACACTTTTCCTGACCCTCTGCATACTGAAATGCAAGAATTATGTCCTTTCTTTACAAATACAATACACTGAAGCAATAATTCACATTCTGAAAAATTTTCTGAAATACAATACAGTCTGACTCTAACCAACCTTAAATTCAGCATCTACTCCATCGAATCTTCTGGCATCTTCTACAAGCTGGATTCGAATATCTTCTGAACAAAAAAAAATGCTTTCCAGGTGGGACCAAGTTCGCTGGACTTCCATCCAAGTAAAGATAACTGAGTCGGCTATGTTTAACTTATTTTGCCAGTTTAAGACTTGCTCGATGAAATATTCAACATACTTGCTTTGAAGAAGAGTCTGCAGCTGAACCTAAAGGAAAGGCCAAAGGCCAAAATCTTTAGCTGGCAGACTGATAGCCTGCCAGCACCATGAGGGAGGTCTCACAATTAGCCTGATTATTTCTCAATTCTTGGATAGCCAGATCAGGTTCTCCATAAGTTCCTGCTGAGTGATTGAATGAGTAAATCCATAGTAATAAATACTCATATGAACATTTCTCCCATTGGAAACAAGACAAATACAAGCAGCTGGGTTTCCTGGGTCTTCTGCTAGACTCGCCTTCTAGTGGGCAAGAGCTATCTTCTCCTTGCAGACAAGAGCTATTGTGGGTGAGGTGCAGCTTTAGGAACACCAACTGGCTCTTTCTTCTATCATTCTTCCCTTGGTCCCTGGCTGTTCATTATCACAAGGGGTTTGTATGAGTATGCATGTGGCTGTGTGTGTGTGTGTTAATTTCCAAAGACAAATTTTTCTCCAGTGTTAGGCCCTCAAAATTATGCTTCCCTTTTTTTTTGGTTGACTACTTCCTAAGCTGTGCAACTCTCTTTACCCAAGGCTTACATCCACACCCTCTGACTCTTAGCAATTCTCATCAACCTGACATTGAAATTTCTGAGTCACTGGCCTCTCTTCATTCCTCTACACTCTGTGGATTTAACATATGTGACTCTTCTTTGGGGGAAAAAACCCTACCCCTAATGGGATATTACAATGTCCTGTTTCTATTAATCTCTGATCTCTTCTCTACCTTTTCTCCCTTCTTGCTTCTTTCCCCCTCACTCTTTTTACTTCTCTCTACTTCTCTCTCTTTGCCTTTTTCTGACTTCTCTTTTTTGAAATGTTTCCAAGCTCTGTGCTTAGCTGGTTTATTTATCTGTAACTAGCTCATTGGTTCTCTAGACACTAACAGTGACCTTTTCAGCTACAGAGCTGGGCTCTGGGCTAATTTTCCAACTTTATATAAATATCCCTCAAGCTAAATACACCCAATACTATAACATCCTCTCTCTTCCAGATTCTCTTCCTAAGTTCTTTGTATCTAATCATAACTATAGTTCTCCAAACAGCCTCTTCTACCTTTCTTAGGTCTCATATCTAAGACACCAACTTTACAATCTTGGAATCCAAGACTCCATTGTATTCAGATTGTGCTCTCCAGTCTTATTTTCCATTATTCCAGTTTTTAAAAAAATCTATATTGTTATGCAGCCTTTAGAAATGACAAAATAATGGCATTTGCAGGGGAATGGATGGAGCTAGAAGGAATCATGTTGAGCGAGGTAAGCCAAGAGCAAAGAGACAAACGGTACATGGTCTCCCTGATAAGTGGATGCTAAATCCAAAATGTTAGGTGATACAACAAAATTAACAGGACTTAAGAAACAAAGAACTCCCACTCATCTGGTCGAACCACTACTAAATATCCCCATGCTGCTGATCACATGTATATGTTATAGACTGTGGTAGACAATTTGCTCCAGGAAAGTTAAAATGAACTTGTGACTTTAATTGAGCATCATTATTCCACAATACTGTGAAATTTGGGAAATTATGTAATCACTTAATCACAATTAAAAAAAAAAAGAACCTCGGGGAAGGTAGGGAGGGAAAGGATGGTAGGGGGGAAACAATGGAGGGGGTAACAATGCTCAATAGGAATTGTACTCATTACCTTACTCATGTAACTGTAACCCTCTGTATAGTATCTTTACAATAAAAAAATTAAAAAAATCTATATTGTAAGGGATCTGAACTCTTAAAATTACCTTTGAATGGAGGATACTAACTGGCATTCCAAGAACTGCTGATTCTGTCCCATTGTCTAAACCTCGTTTCCTCACTGCCTTGTGTTGTTGCTGCTGCTGAAGACCAGCATGAGCACGCATCTACCAGGCTCAGTATGAGCATCACCATCTTGGCAAGGACCTCCCTGATTTTTCATTCTCCACCCAGTCAGAAAGCTTCTGGTTCTTCTGAAATGCCTGAACTCTTTGTCTCCTTTCTTGGGTACAAGTTCCTTTAGAACAAGGCCTCAGACCTTTGGAGCCCAAGCAGTCCTATATTTGGAGCCTGCCATAAAGTAGATGCTAATGAATGTATGTATGCATGTATTTGTGAATGGGTGGATATTGAATATCGGAACTTGGAAATAATGGATGTCATACATTTAAATTAAAAATCAGTAATAAAGCCATCCATCTTACTTGGTTATGCTCTAGAATTTCAAAAAGTTGTTCATTGAACTTCAGTAGTGGAATGCCTGTTCGATAGTGAACTTCGTAAGAAAACTCCATGGTCGCCCAGGTCTGGCTGACTTCAGTAATAACCTAGTGATCAAAAGTATTGGTTACTTTATGTGCACCAAAGTTTAATTTGGGCATGATAATGAGGAGAAACATTTTCAAAGAACATCAAAAAACACATAGTAACATTAAATATTACCAGCCTCATAGTTTTCTTCCCAATATTCATGCTGATAAGGTTGGAAGAATGAATTCCATCGAGCGGACAAGCATCAGATTGACACAAACTTTTGTTGTGAGTTTTATATCCTTGCCCCAAGCAGACTGTAAGAGTGGGTATGACTCAAAAAATGATGTTATATTTAACAATTAACCAGGGTGAAACAGGTCACAGGCAGTAAGATACCCTGATGTGTGAATGTGGGTCTCAGGCCCTTAGGTGAACCTGGATAACTTCATTATGTCTCTATACCATAGTTTTCTCATTTGTAAAATAGGATATCACCTGCCCTGAAGGCCTAAATGAGGCACCAGGACTAAATCCCTCAGAGTGTTCTTGCCACCCTCTAAAGAAGAGTTTTCTGCTCTCATCAGCGGGCCAACTCTCCTGTCTGAAGCACTTACCATGGAATGATTTTATTCCCTCCCACCCCAAGACACTATCGCAGCAGAGAAGAAACTAGAAGGTGTCTCTTCACTCAAGGGCACCAAAACCATCTCTCTTCATGGTTTCTGTGTCACTAGGCACGCTAGAGAAGGCCACACCTGTGGACACTACCTTCTCAGTCCCAAGCTCCTTCACCGCTTTGTCCACCATATTGCGAACATCATCTTCCACGCGGTGTAACTGCAATGCCAGCAGATCTGCCAAGGTTGTGGCTTCACTGATTGAAACCGTGACCTGAGCAGGATGGAAGGAAGCAAAGGAAGAGAGAGCTTATACAATGTGTATGTTAATGGTTCCCAGAACCAACGGCATCAAACGTGGCTTGTCCATCAACATCTTTCTTACCTCTTTCACCCATGTAACTCACTTTTAAAAACAATCTCATTGCTCATTTATTAGAATTTTGTTGAAATCACCAGAATCACATAATCAGATAGTCGCTCCTTTGTTTTCTTCCTGAAGTAGCCTGTTCACGGAACATAATTCCCGGCTGCATCCAGATTTGACCTTGTTTTACCACTAATTTAATCTAGGCTCCTTGGCAAAATATTCTTTTGCATAGTGCTATCATTCATATTTATCATGTAAAAATATCTCACCTTTATTTCTCTATTATCTTGCTGGCTTCCCTCCTTCCTCTGATCCCAGTTTTGTTGTTGTGTTGGTTTTCTTGTTTGTTTTTTGGTCAACACTGGAATTTGAACTTGGGCCTTGTACTAGCTGGGCAGATGTTCTACCAGCCCCTTTTTGTTTTCATTGTTTTTTTAATACAATTTTGCTTTTTGCCTGATCTGACATGGACAGAAATCTTCCCATTTATGCATTTCTATGTGTCTCACATAGCTGGGATGACAGACATATACCACTGCATTCAGCTTTTCTTATCTTTTTTTTTTTTTTGGTGTATGTGCCAGTTGTGGGGCTTGAACTCAGGACTTGGGTGCTATCCCAGAGCTTCTTTTGCTCAAGGTTAGTGCTCTACCACTTGAGCCACAGCACCACTTCTGGCTTTTCCTGAGCGGTTTATTGGAGATAAGGCTCACAGACTTTCCTGCCCAGGCTGGCTTCGAACTGTGATCCTCAGATCTTAGTCTCCTGAGTAGCCAGGATTTCAGACATGAGCCACTAACGCCTGGCTTGCATTCAGCTTTTTATTGGTTGAGAAACTCTGTGCCCATACTGGCCCTGAATAACAAACGTGCCCCTATCACACCTGGCTTGTTTGAGACCTCATTACCTTCTTGTGTGGGCTGGCTTTGAACCATGATCCTCCTGATCTCTGCCTCACAAATAGTTGGGACTATAGGCATGAGCCACTACAACTCAGTCTAATACTAATAAACCACTCTTGCACATTCCAAACTTAGCCACATCCCTGGCAGATGAGAGCTGACACAGACACATGGGGTTGTAGGAAAGCCACTTCCTTTCTTATTCACATTTAAAAAAATCCAGTCTCTGCTTCTTGAAAACTGCCAAGTCTAGCTCTTTCTTCCTTGTCCACTACTATAGCACTAGCACTATCCTTCCCTCCACATCGGATGACCAGTAATCCAGATTGCCCAGAACTATGGCATTTCATAGAATATGGGACTTTCAGTGCTAAAACTGAACCTGGAAGGTCCTCGGAAAGCCAGAGCTAGTCACCCTGCCTCTACATTACTCTGACCTCACTTGCAATGGGAGCCGGGTCTACTGGAAAGAGAAAAGGAGCAGGGATATGTAACCAGGCAATCTGTGCAATGACCTCAGAAACCTACCCAGCTGGCAAACAGGGACTGAATCCAGTCTCCTCTTCTGTCCTAGAGAGAGCCTAGAAGAAAGTGCTTTTTGCTATATCATCTGCCTGTAAAGTTTTCTTTTCACAGATTTCAGAAAGATGGGATATAGGTAAGCGGAGACTGTGATAAGGGAGTGAGGAGCTAGAAGCATAGTCAATTGCATTTTAAGAAAATAGAGATTTTTTTCTGAATCTATCAAGCATGAAATCTAAATGTCCAACATCTAAAATACCTTATGGAAAATCTTATAAAAGAAGTAGCTTTAGGGACTATTAATTGAGAATAAAGTACAATACATGTATGTATAGGTCTAAACACACACACATACACATTACCCAATTTGCTCATCAAGACTTCAGGGGAAATGCTACGTTCATCACACAGAAGAGTCAATCAAGGTATAGAGGCAGTAACTTGTCCCTGACCCTAGAATTCCTGCGTTAGGACTGGAACCACACCGTGGTTATGCCCCATTTCCCTACGCTATAAACATTCACTGCATCATGATAGCTTTTCTTCACTGTGTCCCCCAGCTCTTGGCTTAGCAAAGAGAAAATATGCATAGCTGTTTGGCTTCCTTGTATATATTTTAAATTCATAAAAGTCACTTTCCCTGAAAAATCCAGTTTAACGGTGACATATTTGCTTTTCAATAGAAACAGAAAGGCAAGAAAATAGCTGGGAGCCAATAGTGCACACCTGTAATCCTAGCTACTCAGGAGGCTGAGATGTGAGATTCAAAGCCAGCCCAGACAGGAAAACTCAGGAGACTGGTAACTCCAATTAACTACAGAAAACTGAAAATGGAGCTGTGGCTCAAGTGGTAGAGCTCTAGCCTTGAGTGAAAAAGTTTAAGGACAGCACACAGACTCTGATTGCAAGCCCCAGTTCTGGCACCAAAAAGACAAAAAAAAAAAGGCAAAAACATGTCTGAGTACATGTTTAGGCATGAGCACATAAAAATCCACTTTACATCTTGTAATAAAATTAAAAGCATCAAAAGACTATCAGAAAAGACATCACATGAAATGGACTCTAGAGTGCCCCCCCAAAAAACCCAAAAAACAATTTATAATATCAGAATTTCCTCTCTCTCCAAATCCAGTTCTAAACATTCAGGTCCACTCCATAGTCTGTAAAGTTCACGGCCATCATTTCATCATTTGGTGTTCTGTACAATGTCTTCATATGATATCATTTACCCCAAGATGACTCTAGTGCATAAGATCAGATAGCCTCTTTCTCACATTAATAAAAAACAAAACTCAAACCAAAAGAGTGACTTGCTAGGAGGGCACATAGCCAGCAAGCGATAAAAGGGGCTAAGAACTGCACTTTGTCTCACTGGTTCTCTCTGAAGGAAGTGACCTCTTGCACAGGACTGGTGACATTGCCATGTGCGCCATGATGATGCAGACTTAGGGGTAACACCTCACAGTCAGGACAACACTCAGCTACTGAGAACCAGACACTCACCCCGATGGCTTTCATCAGCTGCTGCCAATGCCTGTCCCTGAGGGCGGGGCTCTGCAGCTCTGTGACTGCTCTCAGGGAGGTCATCATATCCTTCACAGTGGCTTCCAGGCCTGCATAAGCATCCCAGGCACGGACTGCCTTGTCTAGTGACCACATGTCCTGAAGAAATGGAGGGAAAAAGCAGCTTCATAGGTATACTAATAACATACTCCATAATTTACCTCCTTTGGATGGCTAAATAGACATGTTTCCACCTCTGGAAGAAGAAAGAGGGGAAAGTGCTAAAGGCCCTGGGCTAAGGACTAAATGCAGAGAAAGGGAAGGGAATCCACAGGCTCATCTGCTGAGCCATCTAGGTAGCCCAGGTTCTCAGCAATGGATGCTAACTAGAACATGGATGCAGGAAATGACAGTTAAGAGACACCTGCCATGGTTGGGATCTCCTTGAGAAATAAGTGAAAAGTGAAATAGGAATCCAGGTTATTCTGGCTCACTTAAATAGCAGCCTTAAAATACTGGTTCTTCTCCCATTAGCAAATAAGTACTTTAAGATGTTTCAAATAAAGTCCTTTGGCCCAGAAAACAAGATTTTAGCAACAAGGAAAGAACAGTGCCAATTGTTTTGAAAGTAAAGAGATAAGCCTGGCTCTGGAGGTTCATGCTTATCTAACTATTCAGGAAGCTGAGATCTGAGAATCCCAGTTCAAAGCTACCCTGGGCAGAAAATTCTGTGACACTGTTATCTCCAATTAACCAGAAAAAAAGCTGAAAGTGGAGATGTAAGTCAAGTGGTAAAGCACCAGCCTTGAGTAGAAAAAGAAAGCCAATTGAGAAATCAAGGCCCACAGTTAAAGACTCAGAACCAACACATACACCCAAAAGATAAAGAGATCAAAGTTCTGTAATTGAGAGTGGAGGTTGTGGGAAGAATGGGAAGAGAGATGGTAAATGGTAGACTAGACAAGTGCAAGGAGGGCTGGTGGTCCCACAGCATCAGAAGAATGAGAAAGCCTTGAGGTATGCACTTTAGAATTGGGAGAACACACGGCAGTGGCAGAAGCTGACTGCAGGGGGTGGGTGAAGGGATATTATGGGTGGGGGAAAAAAGCAAAATGCCCTTGCCTCCTCCATTTCTGAGACAAGGTCTACATTGCCTAGGCTAGTCTCAAACACCAGGTCTTAAGGAATCCTCCCAATTCAGCCACTGTTGTAACTGGAATGACAGGTGTGTACCATCATACCCAGCATGCATGTCTACGTGTCAACATTTTTGCATCTTTACTTATCCAATGACGTTCTCTTGGCTTCAGAGAGCACCTAGCTAGGGAGCTACCATGGTACTAAATCTAAACATGTTAAGCTTTGTATAAACTGAGCCCTTATGGAATACTACAGTTATTAGTTAGCTACAAAAATCATGTGGTTTTTGTCAGGTGCTGGCGGCTCATGCATATTATCCTAGCTACTCAGGAGGCTGAGATCTGAGGATCACAGTTGAAAGCCAGCCCGGGCAAGAAAGTCTATGAGACTCAGAAAACTGGAAGTGGTGCCATGGCTCAAAGTGGTTGAGCACTAGCCTTGAGCTGAAGAGCTCAGGGACAGCACCTAGGTCCAGAGTTCAAGTCCCATGACAAAAACAAACAAAAAAAGTAAAAAAAAAATCCACATATGGTTTTATATACATGTAAAAGTGACAGACTCCTACCAGTTACCTATGTAGTAGAACTAAAAGGTACCATCTCAGAAACTTAATGTTCAAGGTTAAGAACAGAAATCAAAGGCTAATTGTAAGCATCACCCCCAAGCCCCGACGCCCTAGTCAGCCATAGGAGGCTAGTGATTATAGTTGCTGTCATACATTCATTAGCCCTAATATTCTTTTATCAATGCATTCACAGGAAGGCAGGCCTGATTAGAAGTGCAACTGTCTGAGAGTGAAAAAGTACTATCTGGTATCATTCTCTCTGAAGTAAATAAGGCCATGCATCCCAACACACCAGACACAAGGTTAGGAAAGATGGAAGGAGGTGGTGCTGAGAACCATAAATTGTCCTAGCAGACAGTTATGGAACTCGCCTTGGCAAACCTTCTGAGTTCTACATCCATCTGTTCCACATTAATCTGCCTCCACTGGGTTTTAGTCCAATTATCAATGCTGCTCTGAAAACGCACAAGCAAATAAAAGTGTCAACAACATTTGGTGAAAGCAAGTCTCCACAGCAAAATATATAAACTGATGATACACAGTGACGCTATCAGCCAGTGGAAAGGCAATTTTTTACAGTATTAACTGCACTTGTCAAAACTTTCCTATCAACAAAACAACAACAACAAAAACCCCAACTGTCAGAACATGTCAAGCTTAAGGTTAAAACATTATATTTAGTAGCAATGATAAATTCCATATCCTCATTATTACTTAATCCTGTATACTTTGAATTAATTGATAAGTATGCTATTAACCAGCAGGTTTCTATAATCTTATATAGTACTCTACCACTGAAGACACAGCTCACTTCTGGCTTTCTGGTGGTTAATTAGAGATAAGAGTCCTGTGGATTTGTCTGCCTGGTCTAACTTTGAACCATGATCCTCAAATCTCAGCTTCCTGAGTAGCTAGGATTGCAAGCATGAGCTCTTAGCTCCCAGCTTGTTGTACTTTCTATATGCCTTTCAAGTAACCTAAGTACATTATGTGGAATATGTTTTTCAAGATACCTGGTTCCTCTTTATGGTTAGGTTTTTAATGTAATTACTACATACAAATGTGCTATTTAGCTTTTTTATATATGCACATACATGTAAGTATGGGCATAAACATGCTGATATACACAAGGGACTATGCATATCTAATATGTACTCACATCTGAATTTTTATTTATGTTCTATGCAATCCTCCCACATGGTCTGACATAGGTAATTCATTATATAAACTTCCATCCTGAACTTGAAACAAAAATAACTGGTATGGAGGAAAGAATATTTCACTAGCCATGATATATGAACCCTCTTGGCAATAAAACTAAATGCATATGTATTATAATATGAGAGAAACACTAAAAGTCAGCTGTAATCCTAGGTACTCAGAAGGCTGAGATCTGAGGATCACGGTGCAAAGCTGGCCTATGCAGGGCAGTCTGTGAGATACGTACCTCCAATTAACTACCAAAAGGCCAGAAATGGAGTGTGGCTCAAGTGGTAGAGTGCCAGAAAAAGTTAAGGGATAGGGACCATGCCCTGATATAAAGCCCCGTATTGGCATGCATCTGTGCATGTACATACACACAACACTGAAAGTTGTATTTCTACAAATGAATGACTTAGAATAAAAGGGCCGGGAAAGTGTCTCAGTGGTAGAGTGTCTGCCTTGCATGCATGAGGCCCTGTGTTCGATTCTTCAGCACCACATAAGCAAAAAAAGCTGGAAGTGGCACTCTGGCTCAAGTGATAGAGCACTAGCCTTGAGTTGAAGAGCTGAGGGACAGTCCCCAGGCCCAGAGTTCAGGCACCATGACCAACCAAAAAAAAAAAAAAAAAAAGAACTTATGCTTCCCAGAAGTGTATCTTACTCTAACATAAACAATGACATCCCAGAGGCCCTTGAGCAAGTGTATTTCTCTGCGACACTGTTTCATTTGCTTGTAGTCCGGAAGGGCCACTTCGAAGAGGTGAGCGGAGTCCTGCATCTGACCCATCTCTTCCTCTAATGCCTCCAGCTCCTGATTTGCCTATGGAGAAAATGCACACCTGCTTACCAACTGTGAGAGCAGTTGGTACTGCATGGCTTTCCATACAGTCCCGAGAGCTCCCCTCTTTCAACACTGCAAACTCTGATTTTACAAAGACATTTTTGAACAACTCTGTAGAATAACCAATTGTAAATTGTGGATTTGAGAAAGGAAAACATTAAGGAATGCAATCATGTTAGCAATGCTCTTCTGTTGTACATATTTCACAAATCTGTCTCTGGCATTAGAATTCTATCAATACTGTTTTCCCTCTTGGTCTTTTACTATACAGCTGGGAATTTGGCTGGGAGCAACAGGTAAAGCTCTAAAAACTTCCAGGTGAAACTAAATTTGCTTTTTAAATAACCACTTAAGTTTATAAAAGTATGCTAGCACTTAAAAGCACTCTAGAGATGATCTATAGTCTAGAATGCACTCAAGAGAATTCATGAGTAAATTCACTGACATACAACAACCTAGTATGAACATCTCACCTATTGATTGTCTTTGTCAAGGATTATCTGCCATGTCATCGATGTGGAAGAGGTTTTGACATCAAGTATAAGCTGGCTGATTTCTTTCTGGAAAGCTAACTTTTTTTCTTAATATATTTTTATTGTAAAGATACTGTACAGAGGGGTTACAGTTACATGAGCAAGGTAATGAGTCCATTTCCTACTGAGCATTGTTACACCCTCCTTTATTTTTCCCCTACCATCCATTTCCTTCCCACTTCCCCAACTCTCCCCGCCCCTCTACCATCCCCCCCCAAAGTTGTAAAGTTTATTTTCAACATACTGTCTTGTACATCTCATTGTTACAATGGGTCATCCTATATACTTATTTCCGCATTTTGTTATTTCCCCTCCCCTCCCCAAATTATAAAAATATATATACAAGATGCAGGACACCAGAATCAAATACAGTGACAACAAGGGTTGTAACATGGGGGAAGAACAGACCAAGAAACAAAAAAAATCACATATTATAAGCACATTAAAAAGAACAGAAACAAAGATAAAAGCTCGTGTCCCTATCTTAGGGTTCATTTTGCTTAGCATCAGGTTATATGGTCACATGTACATAGCTTCTGACCTCTTTTGCTTGTCCTAGACATATACAAGTTATTCAGATCAGGGGAAACTATGGGACCTATGTTTCTTTGAGTATGGCTTACTTCACTTAATATAATTTTTTCCAAGTCTTTCAATTTCCTAACAAATGGGGTGATATCATTCTTTCTGATAGAGGCACAGAGTTCCATTGTGTGTGTGTATGTGTATGTGTGTGTGTGTGTGTATGTGTGTATGTATGTGTGTGTGTGTGTACCACATTTTTTTGATCCATTCACCTACTGAGGGGCATTTGGGTTGGTTCCATATCTTAGTTTTGGTGAATAATGCTGTGATAAACATAGTTGTGCTGGTAGCTTTAGTACAGTCTTGTTTGTGATCGTTTGGGTAAATGCCTAAAAGTGGGATTGCTGGGTCATAGGGGAGCTCTATGTGGAGTCTTTTGAGGAACCTCCATACTGCTTTTCAAAGTGGTTGAACAAGTTTACATTCCCACCAAAAATGCAGTAGGATTCCCCTTTGGCCACATCCCTTCCAGCATTTGTTATTAGATTTCTTGATTATAGCCTCCAGGGAGGCCACAAAGGGAATGCCGAATGAAGCCCAACAGAAGGAAAAAAAAAATAAACCACAAACTACACACACACATATGTATATGTATGCTTATATATTCCTAGATATATTAAATTCAAATAGTTATGAATCTTTGGCTATGATTATTTGATCACTGAATCCAATCTTAAAATAGTTCAATATAAGCAAGGATGAGATGATACAATTATATTTATATCCAGGTTTAATAATAAGTTACAGAATTTCCTGTTAACAGCTGCAACCAAAATTATTACAAAGGCAGCCATTTGTGGTTAGAATTTCTGGTTATTGTTTTAGTTAGCCAGAATTTTAATACTAGTTCTGGCAATGACACATTTATCACCAACAAATTACTTAATTACATACTCTTGCCTCTTTATCTGAAATAGGGAGGGTAACAGAAGCCACATCATATGGATAATGAGAATTCAAAGAAATAATGCATATTTAACTATATGGAAATATGGCAAGTACTCAAAAATATTAGTTGTTACTTTCACTAGTATGGGGACTACGATAGTGGAGGTGGTTTGGGAGACATATCTTAAAACTCAGCCCAACTCACATGGGGGAAGCTGCATATGTAATCTTCAATTGCTATAACTAATACAGACCTAAAGGGAAGCCACAGCAGGATCTAGAATCCCAAGTAGCTACTCTATAGTAGCTATATAGTTCCTTTATAGTAGGACACGGAAGTAGACATAGAAACCTATAGCTAGAATTATAGGCATGATCTACCAGTGCCTAGCTATGATACACTTTTAGTACTGCTGCTGAGCTCTTTCTCTAAAGAAACATTTTTTATCAGTATTTGAAAGCAATAGAAAACAGAAGTAGACATGGAAACCTGTGCAGCTGGAAGGACACAGGGAAGTTGGAAGTCTAGAGCATTGAGATGAATGCCTGGTAGGGATTAGTGTTCCACCTGTATAGTTCCAAGGACCCTACTTATTTAACTGCAGTGCAAAATCCAAAGGTTCTACAGAACGTTGTGCACATGAAATAGTGGAAATATTACCTTATCCAGCGAAGTGTATGGATTTTCCGCATTAAAATCAAGAGGAGCATAGCTTCTGAATCTCTCTCTGAACTCTGCTTGCTTTTCCTGATTAGGTTCAATAAGTAAATAAATAAGTACATAAACAAATGAATGAGTGAGGAATCAAACACAAGCAAACCAAAACTTGGTACGTAGCTTACATCAAACCAAAGACATTTGTTCCTCAGAAGAGTGACTTCTGCATTTTGGAGAGGTGAAACCTCATGTCTGACTGTTGCTGCAATTTTTTTGGTTGTTTCCCATTGTTCTGGCAATTCCTGTGCAAAGTAAAAATGAGAAGTTACTTAACTTCCTCAGAATGCAATGCCATAGGATTTGATAATTCTTACTTCCTTACACTGAGCCATGACATCTTTCCATGGTTAAAGAAGAAATCTATGCAAAGTAAAAGCTCAAAGTGATTGCAAGTCTTAGTTCCAAGACTGAAGTACAGGCTGATCCTCTGGCATTTCTGGGGTCCTATTTTCCAAGCACGTACAAGAGTAGCTGTCATCTCAGAGTCTCTGGAAATCTTTCCAAAATGAAGAGAAATTTCCTCATTATTTTATGGCAGTGGGAATAACAATAAAGTGCTCTGGAAATAACTTTGCTGGTCTCTGACAACTAGGAAAGGAAGGTAGCCATATCTGACAACTTAGTGGATAAAACAGATGCTTGAAATCTGGTGGGGCTGAGATGGAACATGAGTCAACCCTGTCCTTGTCTTCTATGGACTCTTAAGGCTCTTGCTTATGAGCTCTTCGTTGCTGCAGGGTTTTTAGCATTGCAGTTGGTTTATTTAGATGACTAGGATTTTTGGAGGGAGAAGAGGCCAAAGGAAAGAAAAGTTAAATTTTACCTAATGTTAGCAAAAAAAAACAAAAATAACAAACAGTTCAGTAAACAACTGAATTCTGTTCTCCCTGTCATGATGCCAACAGATGAAAAGCAAGTTGTTTTCTTTAAAGAGCTCTGGTGCATAATTGCCACCTGAGTTCAGGCTGTGTGTGCTGATCAAGCCAGGCGCTGCTTCTCTGGGTCATCTCCTAGGACACCAAGACTGTTTAGTCACACAAAACCACCTATATAGTTCCAGGGACTCTACTTATTTAACTGCAGTGAAAAATCCAAAGGTTCTACAGACTACTTTGTAACCCTTGATAAATATTTGATGAATGATTCAGTAACTACCAATTATAAAGAGTACCCTTTGCTGAAAATAAATAGTATCTGTGTGGTGGTATGGTGTTTCAGAGGGAAAGCAGTCTTAGATTGTTATTTAAGCTGTCAGAATGAACAAGAGACACGTAATCTTATTCCACATTACAGAATGTGCTAAGTTGTGTGGACCAACATGTCAATGAATTCACAGTGTTCCAAAGGATTCCTGGACAACTCAGGAATGGAGAGGCTGGAGCTCTCCCCTTGTTATGCTTCCCCTTATCAAAACCTTGCATCATCATTTGCACAGAGTCTCATTCTATATTTGAATTCCATTCCATGAACTAAATATTACCTGAAGTCCTTTCAGAAGCCACAGCTGGCTTTAAAAAGTCACATTAAACAATGGCCCTCCAAGGTCAATAAACCGATTTTGCACTTGAGGAATCCAAACAAGCTTATGCTTAAACAAAAAGAAAAAACAAGCTTTCTTGAAAACATAAGCATCAAATGGCATTTCCAAAGTCTATATAACTGAGATGATCCAGGTGGTAACACTGAATCTGAAGTTCAAAGGCAACTTGATTTCAGCCAATAGCGAAGTCCTTTGAGGGGGCAACTAAATAGGATGGGGCAGACTATGGGCCCTTCTGGGCAACCCTCGTAGGTGAGACAACAGCAGATGAAGGTTTCTGAGCAGGAAGGGAACTGTGAATTCAGGGTAGACTGTGTAGATGGAGTATGAACACAAATGCATTGAACCAAGAAACTACTGCTGGGGCTGAGGTCAGAAGAAAGACAGACTGAATTGGAAAAGCTTTTTGTGGGTTGATTTTTATCCTGCTACTTTGCACCACTAAGAATACAAACAACACAATAAACAACTCATTGCCGCTTGCAAAAAAAAAAAAAAAAGAATACAAACAACAACAAATTCTTGTGGGGATGGGAGGTAAAGGAACCCAATTACATTGTTGGAAGCTGGTTTGGAGATTCCTCACAAAACTAAACATAAAACTACCCTATCGTCTAGCGATCACAAGTCATAAAGACACTTGCACCTCCATGTTCACCGCAACACGATTCACCATAGCCAAATTATAGAAACAGTCCATATACCCTTCAATGAGCAAATGGATTGAGAAAATGTGTGTGCATATATAAACATATACATAAATACATACATATGTATATAGAGAGAGCATATATTTATATATATCAATTTTACTCATCCATCTGGAAAAATATGTCATATTCAGGGAAATCAAGTGAAGTCACATTCAGAGATACAAAAAGTGCATGTTTTCTCTCATATGTGGAAATCAGATCTAATTTATAAACATATATAAACATACACAGGGTCATATGCACATGCACACTAACAAATTGACTAAATGAATACAGGAAGCTGAAACATGTTCTGCTGGGAGTCAAAGGGAGGGAAGCAGACAAATAGAGAGAAGGTGAGCAAATATGGTCAGAATACTCAATGTGTATCTATGAAATGGAACTGTGTAACTTGAGGGTATGGGTGGGGTTGGAAAGGTAGGGGTTTATTTTCAGGAGAGACAAAGATCTAGGAAACTAACTGATTATGATCATGAAACAAACTGAACATGAAAAGATTGGAATCCTGTTACTTTCCAGGTACAATTTGTCTATTTTTCCTCCTGAACAGCCTAAATTACTCACATAATGATGCAAATACCAAAAGTGCCCTGCTTCCAAATACTGAACCTTAGAAATTGAGAATTTAATAATCCCAAATTTAAAGTCTATGTTTAAAACTCCCTCACTGATTACTTATGGGACTGGCTTCTCTATGAGATATAGATCAAATCTAAAATCTGACTCAAAGAGTACCTAAATCTTAAAACAATCTTTGTACTTGGATCTCCTGTAACTATTTCAGCTCTCCATCCTATTGTGTGTTTATCCATCCACAGCTTGTCCTATCACTCTACCTGACCATGACAGAAGCGGCTCAGTTGTGAGTCCTGGGTTCATAAATTCAGTTAGAATTTTTTTAAACTTCAGCATCTTTTATACAGCAGCCTCAACTCATAGTTGGGCAAAGTAGTACATGCCTGTCATAGGAAGCTATGTGTGAGGCTGAGATTGGGAGGACTGTGGCTCCAGGCCAACCTGGACCAAAAAAAGTCGGACTCCAGCTCAAAGGAAGGATGCAATGGCACATGCTTGTGACCCCAGCAATGACAGGAAACCTAAAGCAGGTGGATAGTGGTTCAAATGCATATCAGGGTAGAAGTAAGACCCTATCTCAAAAATATCCAGCTTGCTATATATATATATATAGCAAGCTGGGCACCTGTGACTCATGCTTGTAATTCTAGCTACTTAGTAGGCAGAGATCTGAGGATCCCAGTTCAAAGCGGGGGGCGGGGGGGGGGAGGCAGGAAAATCCATGAGACTCTTATCTCCAAAAAACCACCAGAAAACTGGAAGTGGCGCTGTGGCTAAAGTAGTAGTGCACTAGCCTTGAGCTAAAGAGCTGAGGGACAGCACCCAGGCCCAGAGTTCAAGCCACATGACCGACCAAAAAAATCCAGAAAAACAGAACTAAAGGCATTACTCAGATGGTAGGACACCAGCCAAGCAAGTACGAGGACATAATATCAACCATGGTACAGACAAAAAAATGTAATGGATGAAGAGGCTGTCTACCACTTGGATATACAGAAGGCATTGGAGCATAGTAATGAAGAATGAGTACTCTGTCATAAAATACACCTAGAATTCAGTGTTAGTTGGCTTTACTACTTGTATGACACTGAAAAAGTTATTAATTTGCTTAAGCTTTAGGTTCCTGACCTGTTGCATGAAAATACTAATGCCAGCTGAGTACTGGTAGCTCACACCTGTAATCCTAGCTACTCAGGAAACTGATATCTGAGGATCAAGATGTGAAGCCAGATCAGGCAGAAAAATCCCTGTGAGACTCATCTCCAATTAACCACTCAAAAAACAGAAGTGGAGCTGTGGCTCAAAGTAGTAGAGAGTTAGCCTTGAGCAAAAGAGCTCAGGGAAAGTGCCCAGGCTCTGAGTTCAATTCCCATGACAGACAGACAAAGAGAGAAAGAAAGAAAAAGAGAGAGAAGAGAGAGAAGAGAAAGAGAAGATAAAGAGAGAAAAGAGAAAGAGAGAGGAGAGAGGAAGAGAGAGACAGAAAGAGAAAGAAGAGAGAAAGAGAGGGAGAGAAAGAAAAAGAAAGAAGGAAGGAAAGAGAAACAAAAAATAATAAAATACTAATACCTACAGTAGAGACTGTTAAGAGGGCTTCAAGACTGTGTGTGTTAAGTATTTCGTAAAAGGAAATGCTTGATTTAAGATCACTGTGCTTTCCCTCTACACTTACCTCCAACTGCATGTAGACTTGTTCAGGCATTGTCTGACCATAGCTTTCCAGGAGTGCGATAGTTTCTTTCAGAGGTTCAAAGAGCTCATCAGTGGACCTCTGTCGGCTTCTTACAGCCAGAAGATGCCCCATAATGTCAACTAAGCCATTGTGGTCCCCTTTATTCAGTTCTTTCTGAAGTCCACCATCTGTATCTTTTATAAATTCTTGTAGCTCATTCAGACTATTAAATGTATAAATATACATGTAAATACACACAAACTAAGTTCATTAAAGCATTTAGCAGCATAAGATTTGATTCAGACTTTTGTCAAATACTGAGGTTTGAACTCAAAGTCTTATACTTGCTAGGTAGACACTCTGCCCCTTGACACATTTCTAAAGCCTTTTTGGATTTTGTTGTAAATATATATGTTTTTATTGTAAAAATTCTGTACATGGGGTTACAGTTACATGAGGAAGGTACTGAGTACATTTCCTATAGAGCATTGTTACCTCCTCCCTTGGTTTTCCCCTACCATCCCTTTCCTCCCCACCTCCCCAACTCCTCCCTCACCTGCTTCCTATGTAGCTAATACGACACACCTTGCTTGGGTTTTTTTCAATGGTTGAAATGGAAAACTTATGAACTTTTTGCCCAGGCTAGCCTCCAACCGTAATCCTCATGATCTCAGCCTAAGTAGCCAGGATTACAGATGTGAGCTACTATGCATAGCTAATATTTGATTGAATCTTACTGTCATTATGTATCTCATTAATCATTATACATTATCTGTTACAAAACTGACAATATCAGTGCTCTTAAAATATTAATGCTCAATTACAAAATAATTAACTGTTAACAGAAGTTGGAATAATTTCAAATAACAAAATATAAAGGCTACCTGTCAATGACAAATCTTTGAAGATGCTCCTGGAACATCCAGCTCCATTTCTTAATCATGTTTAGCAAGCTCAATTTAAAAGGTTTCATGTCCACCTTGAACCAACTATTAAACACTTTGAAGTCATCAAACTTGCTCATCTGAACATACAAGGCCTCATAAATGTCGATCTACAGATTAGAACAATAAAAAATAACTACAACCACCCCAGGACAAGTCAATTAACTATATTAAGTACTAAATTTTCCTTGCCTGCTCTTTGAATTGCTCAAGAGTTGGTGGTTGCTCAGGGATTTCTTCATTGGCACGGGCATCTACCTCCTCAGGTGATACCGAATGACCATACAGGAGAAAGTGCTTCAAAAACTCTGCTCGGTCATCCACCCAGAGGTAAGCGTATGTCTCCAGGGAGTTCCTGAAGTCCAAGACTTTGTTGATGACATCTGCCACTCTGTTCATGATCTCCTGCCTGATCTCTGCCAGGCCCAACATGTTTTCCATATCATTCTAAACAAGAGGAAAACCAAGCACATATTTTCTTCAAAGAACTCTTATTCTATTGATTGTGTGCAACAGACTTATTTTCCAAGACAAATCTTGAAAGGGAAAGTAGTTGGCAAAAAAAAATTATGGCATTGTTTAACAACTTCTTTTCTTATGTTTCCCAAGATCTCCATTATTTTTGGATCACTAATTTAAGGAAAAATGTAACCACTATTTTCAAAGAACATACCTGATAGTTGGCTATTTCTAGATGAGCTGCCACTCGCTCCATCTGGGCAGACATTCTAAAGCTACTGCAGAGCATTTCTTCTACAAGATCGTAGAAGCCATCCCCAGCCTCTCTTTCCATCGGAGGTTTGAACACTATCTCTGGGGGCATTAAGATCATTTGTGCTTGAAAAAATGGTGCAGGTTTTGATTGCTTCTCTGTGTTCACCAAGAAGAAGTCTAAGTCATGCAAGATAGCCTGAAAAAAGCCCTCTACCACCATGTCATCAATGAACTCTACATAAATTCTCCATGTGTCCAGAGAAGGATTGGCTTTGAAGAGCTTTCTGTTTTCCTAGAAATAGACAAGTGTTAAAACATGAATATTCAAAACCAATATGTGCCAGTGGCTCAAACCTATAATCCTAGCTACTCAGGAAGCTGAGATCTGAAATCTTGGTTCAAAGCCACTCGGCAAGAAAGCCTGTAAGATTCTTATTTCCAACTAAGCACACACAAAAAAAGCCAGGAGTGGAGCTGCAGCTCAAGTGATAAAACACTAACACTGAGAAAAATAAAGTGCTCAGGGAGAGAGTCTGTGCCCTGACTTTAAGCTCCAGGATTGGCACAATAAATGAATGAATGAATGACAAATATAAAAACAAAAGCTTTATATTGCAAAGGCTTGTTTAAAAAAAAAGAAAAACTGAATGCTGGTATAGCACAAGAACATTCAAATGGCAGGCCACAGAACATTGAGCAACGTGGTCAAGATCTAAGCAGGATTTTATAACAATAAATATATATCCAGTATACATTCAAAAGTCATTCTTTATAGGAAAAATATGCAAGATTCTATCCTCAAATAGACAGGACAAACACTAGCTCTTAATGAAATCTAAACTTATTGACTTAAGCTGTAGTTCTTGATCTGTCTCTAACTCCACACTGACCTGGACTCTGCCTTCCAAGGCTTTTGCCCGTAAATGAGATGTCTCTTACTCATCCTTCTTACAACTGTTCTTGGATATCTGAACACTCATAAGTCAAGGAAGAGCTGTGTCTAGAAGACTTGCAGTATACCTACTCCATTAAATCCATTGAATTTGGTTTGGTCTAATTGCTTCCAAGCCTTATTCCACCCAAAAAATACGTACATATTACAACCTATGGGAAACATAGTTTGGGGAAACATGAACTTAAGTCTTAGCCTCCTTTGTGATCCCAGAAGATTAGCTTCTTCTGCCTCGGCATTTCTCAAAAGCATAAATAAAACACTGGACAGGTGGGTGGGGCAAAATAGGGCTCAACTATTATCAAGAAAACTAACAGTAATAGATATTGGTAAGGATGTGGCCAGAAGAGAACCCTTATATTGTTGGTGGGAATGTAAACTTGCTTACTTTGGAAAGCAGCATAAAGGTTCCTCAAAAAACTAAACATAGAGTTACCCTATAACCCAGAAATTCCAACTTCTGGATACTTTATTCAAAAGACTACAAATAAGGTTACACTAAAGCCATCAGCACAACCATGCTTATTGCAGCACTATTCACCATAGCCAAGGCATGGAACCAGCCCAGATGCCTGATGAATGGATCAAAAAAATATGGTACATACACACAAAGAAATTTTACCTATCCATTAGAAAGAATGATATTGTGCCACTTGCAAAGAAATTGAAAGACTTAGAAAACATTAAGTCAGGCCCAAACAGACAAAAGTTGCTTTGTTTCCTTCATGTGTGGAATTGAGAATTAGCCTATAAACCTATAAATAAACACACTGGTTGGTATTCAAGTGGGTCTAAACATATTAACTGAAATATGGTAGTTTCAAGGGAGCTTTATTACAATTTCTTAGAAAGTCAAAGTCAAAACCCAGCAAAATAAGAACCAGGAAACAGTTACTTCCAAGAGGGCTAGATGAACAATGAGGAGGGAGAGAATGCTGTCAATATATACATACACTAGTAAGAAAAATAAGGGAAGAAGTGTGGTGGGATGAATGGGTGAGAATATTGAAAGGCACGTCACTGATCAAGATGCATTGTATTAATAAACTGTTTTGTTAAACGGCAACTCCTTTGTACAACTAAAAATAACAACACAGAAATGGGGGGAAGGGTAAACAAATGCAGCAGTGGTACATATTAGACACTATGCTGAAAATGAACTAAACAACTTGTGGGCCGGGATGGGAGGAAAAAACTGGGAAAGAGCAAAGGAAGGAGTGAAATTGTCCAAAAAGAAATGTACTCTACTTGACTTATGAAGAAGCAACCCTTCTGTGTTATATTTATAACAATAATTAAAATACTTAAACATTTCTGGGTGTCAGTAGCTCATGCTAGCAGCTCACGCCTGTAATGCTAGCTACTCAGAAGGCTGAGATCTGAGGCTCGTGGTTGGAAGTCAGCCCAGGCAGGAAGTCCGTAAGACTCTTATCTCCAATATATCATTAAAAAAAAAGTTTTAAGTGGTACTATGTTCAAGTGATAGGGCACTACCTTTAGCTAAAGGAGCTCAGGAATGGAGCCCAGATCCAGAGTTCAAGCCCTAGGACCAGGGGGAAAAAAAGAAAGAAAAACATAATAATTTAAAAAGAAACAAAAACAAAATAAACCAGTACCTGAAGACAGAGACGCAATGAAGGACTGCTATAGTTTGGACATCAGTGTGCTAGAGACTGTGTGAAATGGCCACACGGACAAGGTTGATTGCCAACAAACAAACAAAAGCCCTGAGTAGCAAATGCTACACAGTCCATACATAACAGGAGGCAGTGCTCAAGGCGGAAACTTTACACTACGAAGAGACATCACATAAGACTGACAGCTGATAACCACCTTGATACTCTGCTCTAATTATTCTCTGCCATGGATACATGTCCCAGAGTGCACAGGTGTGCCCTTTGTGCAGCCATCAGAAATACAGAGGTGAGATAGCTGCTCCTGATGAGGCAGAGCCCAAAGGAGAGATCTGTTGCTCCTCTTGAA
This sequence comes from Dipodomys ordii, assembly GCF_000151885.1. NCBI lineage: Eukaryota > Metazoa > Chordata > Mammalia > Rodentia > Heteromyidae > Dipodomys > Dipodomys ordii. The sequence goes on from NW_012267288.1 coordinate 1,018,243, forward strand.
GATGGCATGCTGCCCACCATCTAAGTGGGACCATTCACACATGTAAAATTCATGTGACCCATGGCTCTGCAGTTATATAGTGTATACCCCAGAAAGCTGGGCAGAGCAGCGTGGAGGGATATTAGAGCAAATGCAAAACAACCTTACAGGCTATCATGTTCAGTCTCTTATTTTAATGATATGAAATATAAATGCCATTAATGCAGTCACTGTCACCCTGTTAGGTAGCAGGCAGCTGAGCTAACTCAGGAAACTAGACCTCGGATGCCTGCATACACACATACACTTGGTTCATAACAAGTGATCCAATTTACATCCCTGTTGTCCTTCATCTGAAATGTTGTGAAAGAAAAAGGTGGTATGGGTGCTCTGAACTGAGTCTTTTCGGACTCAACCTCCATAGTTCTACACCTCTTTCCTCCTTCACCATCTGAGACTCTCCCCAGAGCAAGCACTGACATCCCACAGCAGAAGAGGCAGGCTGCTTACTGTGTGCATCCCCTAGCCCTCTCCCCACCCACAGCATCAGCACTGGGTTCTCAGTCAAGCATTGAGAAGCCAAGGAGGGAAAAAAATCACCAAAGGCACTCTACACTTGAGCCATGCCTCCCATCCTTTTTACTCTGGTTGTTTTTGAGATCCTATTTATGCTTCCTACTGTACATAGATGGTGTGTGCCACCATGCCCATGTGGAGAAAGGGTCTCATGAACATTTTTGTCTCGGCTGCACTGGAACTGTGATCCTCTCAATCTCGGCTTCCTAAATAGCTTGGATTACAGCAGTGAACTTCAAGTGCCCAGCCTACTGTCACTATTTTAATAACAACATGTTACATATTTGTGCTTTCCTGTTACCACCTTCCCTGACTAGAGTGACATAAACATTGCTTTTCTCTGTGTTTGTCTTTGTTCTATTTTCTCCCTTTTGTTTTTCATTGATTTTTCTCTTAAATTGATAACCTTTGTTGTTATGTTGTTGTTGCTTTGCTGGTCCTGGGGCTTGAACTCTAGGCCTGGGCACTGTCCTTGAGCTCCTTTTACTCAAGGCTAGTGCTCTACCACTTGAACCACAGCACCACTTCTGGTTTTTTCTGTGATTAATTGGAGAGATAACAGTCTTATGGACTTTCCTGTCTGGGCTGGCTTTGAACCGTGATCTTTAGATCTCAGCCTCCTGAGTACCTAGGATTACAGGTTTGCGCTAAGAAAACTCTAAGAAGATTTTCTTTTTTTCTTGTATTTCCAATTTTTTTATTCCTTAGGTATCTCAAAGCCTGTGACAGCTGTATATGTGTGTGCACCCATGCGGGTGCACACACCCATACATGCACGCACACATGCACATGCACACACACACGCACACACACACACACACACACACACACACACACACACACAGAGTAACTATAGCTGCCTTCCTTAGAGAAGGTGGAGGGGGTTCCATAACCTGACACTTCAGAGGCGTTCAACCAACAGTGACCACTAATAATAGCATCCCCAAAAGAAAGGAACTAGGACAGAGAGGGGGATCCAACCTTTAGCTTCTTCTTTTTTTTTTAATCAAACTGCTCACATTCTCATCTCTACCCTCAGGAATTAGGGTAGTAAGGGCTACGGAAATTACAAGCAAATAACACAAAGGTTTCCACTTGAAAGGCTGAAGCAAACCATTCTCTAAGCTAAAAGATGTATAACTCTCAAAATCTTTAAAGGCCGTTACCTCTACCAAGTTGTGTATCTTACAGCCATCCTCTTGGATTAACTTGTACTTTTTAGCAAACAGATCGCCCTTGTCCTCCAAAGCCAAGACGGTCTCCCTTCTGTGCTCTCTCCTGGGCAGGAGCGGACACTCCACCCAGGCACGCATCATCTGCTGGAGCGCATGCACATTGTGCTGTGTGAGCACCACTCGGCGCTCCAGCTCAGCCGTGGCCTCCTGCACCCTCTCTACATAGGCCCAGCAGTCATCCTGCCATGTCAGCCACGTCGCAGCAGCTTGGAGTTGCTCATCAATAGCTCCCAGCTCAGCTTCAATCAGAGGGTATTCAACTTCCAGAAGGGTCTGTTTCAGCTTATTGTACCCATGCACAAGAAGCTCAAGTTTCCCAATGTACTGAGCAGAGAAGACAAAGGTCAAATATGTTAGCTTGTTTGTCTATCCTAGTGGTACCAACGTGCCATAGGTCTGCACACTAATAGTTAAAATACAAAATACCTCTAAGCAAAAATACGCTTTCAGATCTAAACTCACAAACCTTTAAAATAGTGTTCCTTTTCTGGAAAATGGCTAAAGCTGAATCCGGTATGTCAGATTTCTTCAGCATCAAAAGATATTTCACTTCTCTCAAGACAGCCACAAGCTATTGAAAGAAGATTGAGGATTATAGCTAGATTCCATTTTACCACAAGTTTAACTTGAAGCACTTAAAAATTTCAACCAATACCTACTTTAGTCCCAAACCATTAAACAAATTTCATATGACTTTTATGATCCCAGATTATACATTCCATAACATGTATAGGAACTCTATTATGCTTATAACATATGTTAGGTTACATATGCTAGGTTATCTTATTAGGATGTTTTTGCCCTGTTACTAGGGCCTGAACTCAGGGCCTGACTCTTTTGCTTTTTTCCACTCAAGGCTGGTGTTCTACTGTTAAGCCACAGCTCTCCTTTCTGCTCATTGGTGGAGGGCTTAATTGGAGATAACAGTCTCGCACAATTTCCTGCCTAGAGTGGCTTCTAACCACAGTCCTCAAAATCTCAGCCTTTGTGAGCCACCTGCATCCAGCTAGTTTTTTAATCAATTACAATGTTATGAAAGTTCAGATGAAATGGAATGAAGACTTGTTTTTATGTGGACAGTGGCCTATTGCTACTGGTTGCAATTTTTTTCAGAGGGAAAAATAAGTTTGTATGTGACGGTCAAATTGACAGTAATTTGAACTCTAAAGTATATTTAAGAAATTCATTCCTATAAGTTGGTTTTATGAAATCGGAAGGAAGAGATGATCCTCAGTTCTCTAGATCAAAGATTTTGAGTTTCCTTTGCAGAATGTATTTTCCCTTGGAAACAGAACAGAATTACAGTACATGTACGAACACTCAAGCTCTTACAGGCACATATTTACACTGTCAGCAACGATGCTGGCTAAGCACTAATAGTGACCAAATTGTCTTCATGATGGAAAAATTCAGCCAGATGAAACTACATTTGGTATTTTGGGGGCATGAGGAGGTCACAGAAACTTATCCTTTACTGTAAAGCATATCCATGGATAGGCAAATAGAGGAAAAAAGAAAAAACTTATTTTGTACCTCTTCTCTAAGAAGCTAAACTTAAGCATATACAAATGTATGAACTGAAATACAGCATATTCAAGGGAGATCTCAAATCATGTACTTCCTTAGAAAGCCGAAATTAAAGTTCAGCAGAATAAAACACCAGGAAGCAGGTTCTCAAAGGAACCTAGGGTGGGGGTGGGAGGGGTCAAGGGGAAAGGGGAAGACAAAATAAGAGGGGGAAATGCAGACAAGAATCCAATGTATATCCTACAAAATTTTAAAAAATGAGGGAAGGAGTGAGTAGGGGAGGAGTGAAAGAATGGCATCGATCAAGATCTATTATATTCGCAAACTGCTTTGCTAAATGGCAACTCCTTTATACAATTAAAGAAAAAAGAAAAGAATATCGAAGATCAGGAAATAAGTTGCTTAAAATATACTATAAGTACATTCATAAACACCTAATATTTATTATATGTACATTGTATAATTCCTATATATGATCGTTTAGGTTTCTGTACTTCTACTTTCATTTAACATCTAATTATATGAGAAAATACGAACTTTGTGATGTGGTAAGTCACAGGCAACAGCAGATCTGTTCAGTAAAGGCAAGATTTAAGTGTTAAAACTGGTTTATATTAATATGTTGTTTTATGTTTTAAATAAAATTTAATTATTAAGTTATCAGTTTAACTACCATATACAAGTTTATTTTCCCTTTGAGAGAAATTAATTGATAGAGGGGTAACATTGATCAGGATGCATTGTACTCTTAAACTGACATGTTGAATGGAAACCACTTTGTACAACTACTTAAAAGATAAAGCTGGGCACTTGTGGCTCACACCCGTAATCCGAGATACTCAGGGAGTTGAGATCTGAGGATCACAGTTTGAAACTGGGGCAGGCAGAAAAGTTCCCCATGAGATTCTTATCTCCAATTAACCACTCAAAAACTGGAAGTGGCGGTGTGGTTCAAGTAGTAGCACTTGCTGTGAGCACAAAGAGGCTCAAGGAAAGGTCTTTATCTCATTTCATGGTGAATCCCCAAACCTTAACTTCACAAAAAGGTTTCCGTGTATATGCCAGCCCAGGGCCTTGAACTCAAGAACTGGGCATTATCCCTGATCTTCTTTATTCAGGGCTATCTTTCTACCACTTGAGCTACAGCTTCATTTCCAGTCTTTTGGTGGTTAAATAGAGACCAGCGTCAAATTGTGATCCTCAGATCTCTGAATAGCTACTAAAATCACAGGCGTGAACCACCAGCCAACATCTGACTTGTTTTGTTTCATTTTATTGACAGTACAGAGGATTGAACCTAGGACGTCTTGCTTAGGAGGCCCTTTCAACTACTTGAGCCACACTGCAGCCCTTTTTGTTTTACAGATCAGGTTTCTCACTTTGCCTGGGCAATCCTCATGCACAATACCTTAGATTATATGTGTGTGTATGTGCTGCCACTCTTGGCTCATGGTAATTTTTTAACTAAAAAGCTGGCGTATGTTATGAAAAGACATGTAACTGTTGCCAAATGCCAGACTCTATTACCAACTCCAAAACCCAAAGAAATGAAATAGACCCTACTGTTAGTATCTCACTGTCAAGTGAGGGTACAATGGAGAAGAAATAATTTCAAGAAAATGAAGACTAATTAAAAAAAAAAACAAATCTCTAAAACGTGACTGGAAATTGTTTACATTCCTTATAGCACTGCCATTTTTCCAAAATGAATTGTCAATGATGGGAAATATACTTATTTTCTATTTATGATTGTATGTATGTATGTATGTCATGGGTCTTGAACTCTGGGCCTGGGCACTGTCCCTTAGCTCTTTAGCTCAAGCCTAGTGCTCTACCACTTGAGCCACAGTGCCACTTCTGGTTTTCTGTGGTTTATTGGAGATTTGAGTCTCACAGACTTTCCTGCCTGGGCTGGCTTTGAACTGTAATCTTCAGATCTCAGCTTCCTGAGTAGCCAGGATTATAGGTGTGAGCCACCAGCTCCCGGCCTACTTATTTTATTTTTGAGGGTATTGGCACTTGAGCTCATGACATTGTACTTGCTAAGCAGGCACTCTACAACTGAAGCCCCTGTATATACCCATTTTTATGTTGGCTATTTTCAACATAGGGCCTCATTATGCTCAGAGTGGTTTAGACTTCAATCCTACCTATTCTTCCCCTGTATCGCTGGGATGATAGGAACATACAACTATGCTCACCCATTGGTTGAGATGGAGTATTATATTTATATCCATGTTGCCTTTGAACCATGACCCCCCCCCAATCTCCACCTCCCAAATAGGTAGGATTATAGGCTTATACCCCTGCACCCTGCCTAGAAATGTATTTATAAATATTTCAAAAAGTACTTCAGAAATACACTTATGATAATAGCAGCATCCATAAAACATTTCTGAAAATCCAAGTTCCTACCTTTGGGTCAAAATTGACAGTAAGAAGACCATTTACAGTGCTAAATTTAATCAAGGGTTGATTCAAGCTGAATGCACAGGTTTCATCCACATGACTTTTCCATTCATTATAGATGCGACTTTCAAATTGGTCTAGCAGAGTTGTCATCTCAACATACTTCTGAGAAACCATAGCTTCCTCAGGGTTGCCCAAGAATCTGCAAGAATAAGGTTTTCTACTTTTCTATATATTGATAAATTGCAAATTGTGTAATATATACTCGACTCAAAATAGGTAATATTTTGCAAACAGGAAGAAAAGCCATAAAGATAAAATATTTTACATTGCTTTTGCTTTAAAAGATAGTTATAAATGAATAGAGCACCAAAGCTTTTCTAAAATGTCAACAGCAACAAGTTATGAATTTCTACAAAGATGTACAAAAGGCACCTAGGACAGCATGAAAGAAGATCTACCTGTCATTGAAAAAAGGAAAAATAACAAACCCCCAAACATAAGTGTTCAAATGTGTTTTCTTCCATGCGATTTTTTTCTAACATATTTATAAGATGATTTCTTTGTTGCTTTGTATGTCCCTCTCCCACGGTATAACCCCTGCTTTCATTGTATTTGATGTTGGTATAATTTGTGGAGGGGAAGGGCAAAAACAAATCGTTTAAGGGATACAGGTGGACCCATTGCAACAATGAGATGTACAAGTTGTTATGTCAAAAAATGAACTTTACACCTTTGGCTGGGGGGGGGGCGGATGGGAAGGGATAGGAAGGGGAAACAAAGCAGGAGGCAACAATGCTTGATAAGAAATGTACTCATTACCTTGTCCATGTAATTGTAACCCCCTTTGTATGGTATTTTCACAATTTAAAAAAAAGTGAAAAAAAGGTACTGAAAAAGACAATTTCTGAAGTGCTATGAAGAGCTCACTGCTTTGTACATAAACCACCTATAACATTTGCAGAATATACCGTAGAATATGCTTGATAACTTACAGATAATGGAGAGATGTGAAGTTTGACCAAAACATATGAAGGCGGTCAAGGATCTCTCTGGCCCACTTGATATTTCCAGAAGTAAAAGGCATGTTCTTGTTAAGGACTACATAACCATGTTCAATCTGCAAGGGGATGTTTCAGAGAAGGGGAAGAAAGGAACATGTAGGCAGGGAGCCTTCCAACCTGTAAGCCAATGTTTACCATGCTACCTTTATATTTACATACATATACAGATATATGTATATGTATATATGTATATATACATATGTATATGTGTGTATATATGTATGCATATACCCATACATATATGTATATGTATGTGTATACAGATATATATCTGTATATGTATACATGTACAGATATATGTACATATACATATATATCTGAATATCCTATCAAGTAAGTTCTCCATCTCCATGGCAAAACTAAATCATAACATACATATATATATATATATAGCCTTTAGCTATAATGAAATGTAGTTCTAGTTAATGGCCATTAACCACAAAAAAGTTCCCTGTGAATGTATTTCCACCACTCACCTGTTTCATTCGTTCATTATACAACTGCTTACACACATCCAGCTCTGTATTGAACATGTTCACTAATGTGCTGTAATGGGGGCTGAAAATTTCCATGACAACTGGTTTCTCTAGAAAGTTCCCAAATATGGTTAAAAGCTACAAAAAAATCAAAGATAAAGAAAGGTTAAGAACAATGAGATTTTAACACAAATATTCAGCTCACAACTCTCCCCATCAATCCTTTTTTATGACTAGAAGCAAAGCCTAGAACCCTAAAAGGACATTGTAATACCTCAAAATTGAAACATTTTTATATCTCTTACAATTTTTACAAAACCTAGATATAATTTCTTTTCCTCAGTGAAAAATGAGAGGTCAGATGAGCCACTAATTGTCAGTAGTACCTGCCAACAGCTAATACTACTTCCTGTTCAGTATCCATGCAGAAGAATAGAAGACTTAAGTACATGTTATTTGTTCTCCCTCTCTCACACATACAGGTATTTTTTGTATTGAGATACAAAAATATCCCAGTGACACACTGGTGGTGCATGCCTGCAATACTAGCTATGCCAGAAGCTGAGATCTGGAGGATCAACTAATCAAGCAAGTTAAGGAAGAACAAGACCTTGAGCTCAAACCTCAGTACCACCAAGAGGAGGAGGAGGAAGAAGAGGAAGAAGGGAAGCAGGAAGAGGAAGAAAACAACAAATAAAGAATATCTGTGTCCACATTGAGGCCCTTTTGGTCATACCACCAATAATTACAATAAATGCACCACTGCCCATGGCTTCTTGTGCATTCACAAGAGCTAGCCACCTCTACAGTGGCCTGGAGCAATAATAGTCACTGTTCCAAAAGCAGGCCCTGCTTAGTGGCTTCCTCTGACACAAATGTGTGGGTCAGAACAATTCCTGAAGCTAAATCAATTCTCTCTCTCTCAGTCAGCACAGTTGGCTGAATCCATGTCTGCTATTGTTGCAAGTGGAAACTACCAGCAAGCAGAAGCAGCCAATGGAGAACGGACGGAAAAAAGTAGACAGTATGGACTGAAAGGTTCAAAGTGCCCACAAGACAGAAGAAGAAAGGTCAACCCTCTCCTCTTGCTCAGTGGAGGCCCCTAGGTTTCCAGCATTACGTTCCATGAAGCTGAGCTAAGTGAGCCTAACCTTGCATTCCCACTAGCCTCCTGAATGGCTTATTGTCCAGCAGGGCTCTTTTGTGTGCTAGCATGAGACGGCTTTTGTTGCAAACAAAATGATGTCATTAATATTTCTATATAATCAGGATTCATACAGTAGTGTGTACCAGGCACTGCCTATTAGGAGCCTTTAAAATGCTCTTATCTTCTGCTCCAGATGAGAAAAAAAAAAAGTTGTGGAAAGGGAATAACGTGCCAAAATTCACACAGCTACTGGCAGAACTAGGGTTTAAAAGCAGGCCACCTGGTACCTGGGTCTATGCTTCATCAAGTGTCTCTTATTGGCCACTGAAAGTCAGGTCACATTAGTCCTCTACTTACCCCAGGTGCAGCTTTCTAGGGTTGTAGTTACTGAAACAGTTTGCTGAACTGCAATTCAAATTCATCCAATGGAAAATTCCAGAAATAAACAATTGGTATGCTTTAACGAACTTTCATTACTTGGTTCTACTTGCTCTATTTATTGCTAGTTTTGATTATCACTCTCTCATTGTGTCTCATTTATAAACCCAACTTTAGCATGCACAGGTAAAAGGAGGGTGAAGCAGAGCACGCACAGGGCTCTGTGCTTTCCCTTGCTTCGGGCAGTCCCTTGAGCCTTGTCCATGTCACCTGTGCATAAGGAAGGACTAGTACATTTTATTATCGAACTATTTCACATGAGCTTCATAATATGCCACCATTAGGCTTTCACATAAGCACTTTCAAACATTTTCTATACGATGACATTTCAAAATAACTAAATGTATTCAAGGTGTCACAACAACTGCGTTTTCCAGTGGGGAACTGGTGGCTCATTCCTATAATCCTAGTTACTCAGGAAGCTGAGCTCTGAGGATCGTGGTTCAAAAGCCAGCCCAGTCAGGAAAGTCCACAAGGTTCTTATCTTCAATTAACCACAGAAAACCAGAAGGGGAGCTGTGGCTCAATGTGTTAGAGCTCTAGCCTTGAGTAAAAAAGCTCAGGGACAGTACCCAGGCCATGAATTCAAGACTTCAAGCCCCTTTGAGCTGAAGAGCTCAGGGACAATACCCAGGCCCAGATTCAAGCCCCACAACAGACCAAAAAAATGTGTTTTATATTATAAGGAAAAAAAGTTTTGTTCTCTTCTTAAGAAAATGTGGCCCTCAAACATTATTTTATTAAAGCTTCATTTTAAAAGTTTCACAAATATATCTACAACTACATGCAATGGAAAAAGAATAAAAAGTATATACAAACTAAAGTATGTACAAACTATTGGCCAGTATAGACAAATAATCTGGCTTTTCTGGTAATGTCAATTTTAACTTTAGAAGAAATTGATAAATATGTTTAAACATGTTTAGTTAGCTGCTATCAAGAAAAATGTAAACTATTAACCTTCTTCTCCTAGCATTATTTTTGTTGAGTTTGGATTTCAGGTAAGTTGAAAAGTCAACAGTGCTTCATAGGTTTAACAAAGTGTAATCCCAGCAATAAGTGGGAAGTACCATTATTTCACAGTATTGTTTTTTAAACACATTCATAACTGAAATAGGAGTAGGAACTTCTAGCTACAGCTTAGTGGGACCTAAACACCAAGTGTGAAAAAGTAAAGACATAAGTAGTAGCCAGAAAGTAGTAGCAGAGGCTCCCACATCTTAGGCAGAAGACACGGTCCTCATACATCATCACAAATATGTAAAAACCACCTCCAGCATATGACAGAAACCTCTTTTGATACCTTGTTAAAGAACGGTGAGTTATTTTATGAAGAATACAAGTGTTTTCCTTCACATCAAACTAGAGCACAGAAAGTTTTGGGTTCTGTAGCATTTCAGATTTTGGTATTTTGGATAAGGGAGCTTCACTTATATATGGTTTAAAGTCTATTCCAGACAGTTTTTTTTCTTACATGTTTCAGTTCACCTTCACATAAATTTTAGACAGTCATTTATTATTGTGCTTTGTTTTTCAGTGAGAATATCATCACTCTGGGTTTTGAAGAATTACAGATTTATACTAGAACTGAATAGTGCTTAATTTCCTTCCTGGCCATGTCTTTGAAAAGAGCAAGCATCCAATTGTCATCTTCAAAGAACAGGCTACACATATTTCTTTCTTGGAACTAACAGTAAATGGTAAGAGCTCATCAACCTGCACCTGTGGCTAAAATCATTTTCTCCTCAAGTACATGACCCTATAATTACTTGCTTTTGTAATTACTTTTCCAGAAGTGTACGATGGTACACTTAGTGTATTATTTCAATTTTCAATTTACTGGTTAGGCCAACTAGCCTCAGACACTTATCCACTAGCTGTCGGCTACAGAAAGCAACTCAACCCTAACCAAAGTGCTAAGCCAAGGTCCCACTCTCACCAAGTCTATACATGGACAGGATTTCATCTTTGTTTTTTCCATAGACAAAGTGCAAACATGTGGACAGTTATGTGAAAAATCACATGACAATAAAGACATTAATATTTAGAGAAAATTTTAAAGACAAATTTGATTTCTAGCTAGACGAATTAGAAATTGTTGTGAGAGTTCACTCTCCATTTTTATTTCCAATTATTTATAAAGGCGCCAAAAACAAATTCTCCTAATAGGAATAGGATAGCCTATCACACCCATGGTTTTTTGTTTTTGTTTTTTTTTTTAAAAAAACACATACTGTTGAATTCTGCTATAAGGAAAATATGTATGGCTTGGCTAAGTGAAAAGGAGGATTAGAATATGCTGAGGGGGGAGGGTTGTTTTGTTTTTGTGCTGTCCTGGGGCATTAACTTGGAGCCTGGGTGCTGTCCCTGAGCTCTTGTCTTGTGTTCAAGGCTAGAGCTCTAGTGCTTGAGCCACAGCTCTACTTCCATATGCAATTGTTTTTGTTCCAGAGAAGTATATATGGCTATCTAGTCTAAGAAAATCTAGTGACAGAATTACACATAATGGTAATTGCACTTGAGAATTGAGATTTTTAATAACAAGCTAGGTATTTTGTTCAACAGTGTTTCACTTTCACCAAGGAGTTCTTTCAAAACACAGAACGACATTTGATTCTTGTCAGTTCTCCATGGTAAAGTCGTCTGAGGCTGGAGGACATTAGTGGCTTCACTAAGTTCTGGCCATTTAGTGTTTGAAGGTTAAAAATTAAACAGTATGGTCGGGCACCGCTGGCTCATGCCTGTAGCTACTCAGTAGTCTGAGATCTGAGGATTGCTGTTCAAAGCTAGCCTGGGCAGGAAAGTCTGTGAGACTCTTATCTCCAATTAACCACAGAAAACTGGAAGTGGAGCTGTGGCTCAAAGTGGTAGAGAGCTCACTTGGGGCAAAAGAGCCCAGGGACAGGGCCCAGGCTCCCAGTTCAAGTCCCATGACCAAGCCATGTTCCCCACAAAAATCAAACAGTATCGTGTCTGATCCTTGTGCCTTTGCATCTAAACTACTCAATTTCTCTTTTGAGTATCACCTAATTATTCATTTACACCTGACTTATAATTCTCTCCTTGACAAGCAAGTTCCACCTGGTGTTTCTATTACATGTTACAAGCTTTCAACTTGGGAGAAATATCCAGATTGCTTTATTTTATGCAATTCTTAATACACAGATAAAGAATGATTTGCTAACAACCAAAAATGTCATATACTTGATGAAACTTATGGCTATATTTATTTCAGTCCAAGATATAAAGTGGGTAGGTAAATGCAACAAACAAATGATGGGAAAGAAAAGAAAACCTCGACTTAACAGCTATTATTTTTAACTTTTCACTGTGGCTTAGTGTCAAAGCAGTATTTTATCAGCCAGCCCAAAGAGTAATGAGAACCATGACCTTATGACTGCCAGGAAATCTCGATGATTACATGCTCTAAAATGAACTTTGCCCAACTAAACTTCATTGTTCCATAATGAATGACTCCAAATTTACAGAGCGAGCCTGGTTAATACTCCACCTGATCTAGTCATCTAACCTTCCATCTAAAAGCCTAAATTATTCATTTCTACAGCAGTTGTGACCTCAGCACTTACCTTAAATGCTGCTTCTAAACCACCACAGTGACAGAAACCTTCACAAAGGAGTGTTCCCAGCCTTCTGTCAAAATCCAAAGTTCTGGACTTAAATGCAACATAATCACTTTCGAACTCCTGTAAAATTCAAAATAAAATTTTGGTTGATGGGAAAGAATCTAATGAGAATATTAATCATTTAACAATAGCCTTCCCCACACATCCTCCCTCTCTAAATGAGTTTATTTTTTCATGGAAGGATTCCAGGAAGATCAAGAAACAGTTGTACCTGATTATACAGCAGGTGGCTGCCTTCCAGGAACACTGACTGTTCTGTGCTGTTACCCTACATTTCATAACCCTTTTCACTGCTCAGACATCCCACTCTGTCACAAGCCCTTTCTACTGCTCAGACGCTGTTTCCTCCTCTCCCTTTCCCCCCCCCCTCCCCCAGTGCTCTGGCCTCTGGCCCCTTTGCTCACATAAGAGCAATGGTTGATCTTCCTTTACTTGACCCATTTTCATTATAAATGAAAAGTAAAGCTTCTCAGGAAAAGAAAGGACTCTTCCTTATTAGAACTTCAAAGAGGAAGTGTTTGTTTCTCGTGGAATAAAAACACTATCTGCTCAGGTGCACACTACAATCTGCAAGTCTGTGAAAAGACATCATTAGTGCTGCAGAATAAAGCAGAAATGCTCCTACATTTCCCCGGTTTCTTATTAATAAGCAACCAACAACCCCATTTCCTCCTAACACATATCTGCTCACTCACATAGCTAGAAAGAAGGAAACAGTAAGCAGCTGTGACTTTCAAGAGCCCCCATACATCTTGAGGAATGATCTGCCCAATGCCAGTCTTAGCCTTGGCACCTCATAGCTAGGTTCGCATCTGTGAACAATGCTGATAATAATAGCAATAATGATAGCTACATTTGTAGCTTCTGTTCCAAGAGCTTTACATTAACTCAGCCTCATAGTAACGTGGAACCCAGGTAATATTTTTTCCTCATTTTGTAAGTCACAAAAAACAAACAAACATAGGGAAGTTAAATAATTTGTTCAAGAACACATGGTTGGTAAGTGATGGGGCCAAAATGTAAAGCCAGGCAGTGTGGCTTTGGAGCCCCTGTCCTCACCCATGAAGCTTCTATGAAGAGACATGCCTGTGTTGTCCCCTCAAGAGTCCTGTGTTTTAATGCCAACAAGATAGGAGGAGGTGCCTTTGGAAGGGTCTTCTTGAGTGAATGGGAGAAGTGCTCTTATAAACAGGCCTAAGACCTCTCAGTGCACCCATGGGGAGGGAGAGCAAGAAGGTCTGTGAATGGAAAGTACACCTCACAACTGAGTTAGGGGGTGCCTTGATGACTTCCCAGCTTCCAGAACTTCTTAATTTCTCATGGTCCTCACCCCGACCATGTATAACATTTTGTTACAGCAGGTTGAACAGACCAAGAAAGCACTTGATGTGGAATTTAACTCAGATTGCCACACAGACTATATTCAGAACCCTTTGTGATATGCTGTAGCATTATATTTAGCATCAAGAGGAAGGCTCCTCTTCTGAATTATAGCCAAGAAGCCTCTTCATTCAAGGATCATTGACCTTTAAAAGTCAACACAATTTCCCAAACAAGTTTTGACAAGCCTAACATAGCTCTCTTTCTCTCTCTCCTTTGAGTAATACAGAAAGTTACAACGTACAATTCTCCAAAATTACTTCACACTTAAAGTAACAACTTGGGAAGGGAAAATAAACTAGGAATCCCAGATATCACATACACCTCTTTACTCATGCATTCCTGAAACTGATTTCTGAAATGCCAATGGGACCTTTCCTTTAGGGAGTCTCCCAGGAAATTCACATTACCTAGGACAAATCTGAACCCATCACTTTCTCTATAAACCTGCATATATATCCCCCCCACCCCGCCCCCGATCCTGGGGCTTTAACTCTGGGCCTGAGCATTGTCTCTGAGCTTCTTTTGCTCACGGCAAGCACTCTGCCACTTGAACCACAGTGCCACTTCCAGCTTTTTTGATGAGTTTTATTGGAAATAAGAGTCTCAACAGACTTTCCTGCCCAGACTGGCTTGGAACCTCAATCCTCAGATCTCAGTCTCCCGAGTAGCTAGGATCGCAGGCATGAGCCACCAGCACCCAGCTCTTTTTATATGTTCTTAACAGAAACCTGGGCAGTGCCTTTCTCTCTAGCAAGGCATTTCACCTTTTCTGCTATGTCTTGGTAATGTCCCTATTTCTCATTTATCCCGACACTGCTCTGGCCTGGTCACTGCAAGTCTTCATCTGGATTTCTGGTAACCACTCTCTACTCTCTCTGCCACTCATCTTGTCTGATTTATTCACCAAACTGCAGGCTACAGCATCTTCCAAAATTATAAGTCTTACGTTACTCTCTTATTCACAATGCTTCCATTTAAAATCTCAATTCAGAATCCTTAATTTCTTGAGATAAATTCCAAAGGTCTTAGCATAATGCACAAGGCCTTGTGTGGGCTGACTCTTCTGATACTTCTCCAAAGTTCCCATACTCTAGGATTTTAACACACCCATCATCAATCTCCTCCCTCTTAACCAACTCCCCATTCGCTTTGTTTATATTTGTATTATTAGTCTCTTTTTTTCATCTCTGGGAAAAGACCCTTTGTAGATCTCTCTTTGTCATGTTCTTTTCAAATAGCTATAAGCATATTAAATAGTAACTGACTAGCTGTATTCTCTCTTGGATTTTAAGTCGATAAGCCTAATGGCCAGGCTTTTTTCCCCCATAATAATAATACTAATATTTCACAAGGTTCCTAGTTCCTAGTTCTTCAATAAATATTTATTGGGTAATAAAGGATGAGCTAATATTACTTGGGAATCATTATAAAAACATTTCCATATTCTGGAAAATGTAAAATTCTATTTATTAGCATCAAGGGAACCTATTGAAAGGCTTTAATTAGAGAAAAGCCTTGGTTTGACTTTGCACGTAAAATGCACTAGCAGATTCAAGGCAAAGGCAATAACCCAGGTCAGAAATGAGTCATAATTACATTTTCATAACCCATCTGAAAGAACTAGATGCTTGCTATGAAAAAAATGAGTGAGATTATGTATAACTACAAGATTTTGCACAAAGTAGGCAATTTCTTATGACATTTAATGACCCAAAGACAGTCAGGAGTAGGTTTGGGAATGGGTAAAAAATGGATTTGACTATGAACATATTAATTTTTAGGTATCTATTAAATATCTCAGTGAAATGGTAAGTGGGTAGTTTTATATGCTATGTGGTCAGGATTTAGGAAAGTCTCTCATGGCTAAGAGTACCATACACGAAGTCTTGATCAAATTCAAGGGAGTTCTCTATTCTTTCCTTTCTGAGGCTCTTTTGTTGTGAACAGCTGTTAAAGTAAGTCAAGTTCATTTTCTGTACTGATTAGCATACATGAGATTGTTTTCCCTTTGATGGCATGTTAAGAAAACTAAAAACATAGATTTCAAATTTCATATTCAAATCAAACATTGAGCCTCTCTTACCCTCCTAGGGAAAATCCTTGCTGGACATAGCATAAACTTCCTTTCATATGGTGGGAATGTATAGTCATAGAGACATAATCATAAACTATATGAGGGGTTCTTAAAGAAATTAAAAATAGAACTACTTACTTAGAATTACTACTTACTTAGAATTACTTACCAGTAATTCTTTTCAGTACATAGTCTAAGGTGAAATCACTTAACAAAGATATATGTTTCCACGTGCGCCATAGCACAGCTCACAACAGGTAAAACAATTTGAATGTTGATCAACAATCAAACTGACCAAGAGATACACATGTACATATGTGTGTGCTCACACATGACACACAAACAAAATGGAACATTGTTCCAATTTGAAAACAGACATGCTGCCATTTGCCACAATATAGGCAGATCTGAAAGACATTATGCCCAGTGAAATAAGCTAGGCATAGAAAGCAAAGTACTGCATGATCTAACCTATACATGCAACTAAAACAAAAAGACAAAAAAGAGAAAATAAAATGTTAATTATGAGAGGAATGATTAAATATTGAATTTACCAGTTTATTTTCTAAATCTTTTGAAAATATTTTGTTTTTCTCTTTGATTCTGTTTGTGAGCTGTACTATATTCCCAACTTTGTTCCATTAGGATCTGATAAGATACAAGAAATTATTTCATTAAAAAATGTGTTGACGGGCTGGGAAGGTGGCTCAGTGGTAGAGTGCTTGCCTTGTATGCCTGAGGCCCTAGGTTTGATTCCTCAGCACCACATAAGCAAAAAGAAAAAAGCCAGAAGTGGGCTGTGGCACAAGTGGTAGAGCGCTAGCCTTGAGCTGAAGAGCTGAGGGACAGCACCCAGGCTCAGAGTTCAGGCCCCACGACTGGACTCAAAAAAAATGTGTTGACTTGTTTTATGGCCCAAAATGTGTTCTATTTTGGATTAAGTTCCATGGGCTTCTAAAAACAATGTGTATTTTGAAATTGCTAGATAGAATATTCTGTAGATGCCTGTTATCAGTTTACTCCATGATGCAGCTTAGCTATGAAGTTTGATTTTTTTGGAGGGTGAGGAGGGTCTGGATGAACTATTGATTTGAGTAGGGTATTGAACTCAACCATTATTATTGTATCTGCACCTAGCTGTACCTTTACGTCCCATTGTGTTTATGACACTGAAGATGTATATATATTTACATTTGTTATATCTTCTTGATGGATTATTCCCTTAATACACAG
>NW_012267288.1:1038832-1039861 GCF_000151885.1 Dipodomys ordii
AGGGAACCCTACTGCATTGTTGGTGGGAGTGTAAACTTGTTCAACCACTTTGGAAAGTAGTATGGAGGTTCCTCAAAAGACTCCACATAGAGCTTCCCTATGGCATAGCAATCCTACTTTTGGGCATTTCCCAAACGATCACAAACAAGGCTACACTAAAGCTACCAGTACAACTATGTTTATTGTAGCATTATTCATCATAGCTAAGCTATAGAACCAACACAGATGTCCCTCAGTAGATGAATGGATCAAAAAATGGGGTATACATACATATATATATATATATATATATATATCAATGTATGTGTATATATGTGTGTGTACATATATATATGTATATAAAATGGAATTCTATGCCTCCATCAAAAGAACAACATTGCTCCATTTGTTAGGAAATGGAAAGACTTGGAAAAAATTATATTAAGTGAAGTAAACCAGGCCCAAAGAAACCTAGGTCCCATGGTTTCCCTTATTTGCAGTAACTAGTACATGTCTAGAACAAGCAGTAAAGGTCAAAAGCTATGTACATATGACCATATGAGATGATGTTAAGTGAAATGAATCCCAAGACAGGAATGCTGGCATAGTGGATATGACTTGCCTTAGTTTGTGCTCATCTTGGAAGGTGTTTATTTCTTTATCAACGTTTAAAAGAAGACTTTGAGATATAGTAATTTTGATTATATTATTTTTATTCTCAGGTCTTGAAGTATTATCATTCCATGTTCTCCTGGCTTTTAGGTGTTAAGCAGTCCTACAGAATTTGTGGTCTTTGATTTTATATGTAATGCTGGTATTTGTCTCTTGTAGCTTTCAATATTCTTTATTTTGTAGTCTTAGCATTTTAACCATAATGTAATATGGAGAAATTCTTTTTCTAGTTCTATCTATTTGAAGTCTAAATGCCTTTTTTTAATTTAATTTTATTTTATTTGTGAACATACTGTCCAGAGGGGTTACAATTACATGGGCAGGATAATGCGTACATTTCTTATCAAGCATTGCAGCCTCCTCCTTTGTTTACCCTTC
>NW_012267288.1:1041369-1048562 GCF_000151885.1 Dipodomys ordii
TGTTCTTATGCCAGTACCAAGCTGTTTTGATTACTATGGCTTTATGGTAGAGTTTGAAATTTGGTATTGATATTCCTCCAGCAGTGTTCTTTCCGTTGAGGAGCGTTTTTGCTATTCGGGGTCTTTTATTGTTCCATATGACTAAATGCCTTTTTTAATTTGGAAGACAATCCATATAGCCCCTGAAGTTAGGGGGAATTTTTGCATTCAATTTCTATGCCTGTGATTTAAAACTGAGCATCTTCTACCTCATGAATTCTTAGGTATAGTCTCGTGATCATATACTAGAGTTCTTGAAAGTACTGGTCATGTATGTTTTTTTCTTTATTGCTGAGTGCAAACTTTTTATCCTCATCAATTCCTCATAGTCTTTCTTCTGCTTGATTTAGTCTACTGAAGATACTTTCCATTGTGTTATTTTTCATATCTAATATTTCTTTTTTGCTGTTGTTGGTTTTCAGAATCTCAATCTCCTCATTGAATTTCTCACCAACTTGATTTTCTCATCCAGCTCTTCCTTCCTTCCTTCCTGACTTCCTTACTTGATTTGTCAACTGAATTTTCCTGGCCAGCTGTCATTTTTTAAACTAGATTTTTGATCCCTTCCTTTTTTTCCTTCATTCCTTTCTGGAGTTTGAATCCAGAGCCTTAAGCTTGCTATACAGGCACTCTACTAATTTGCTATAACCTAAAGCCCAACTTTTGAATTCTTTATCTGAGAGTTCATCAATTTCAGTATCTTTAGATTTAGTTATTGAGGAGTTATGAGGAGTTGAGGAAGTCCACATTGCTTTAGATTGTCATATTTCCTGCATTTTTATTCTGCAGTTTATACATCTGTTGGAATGGAGATCTTTTTTTTTGGGGGGGGGGAGTCCAGTCATGGGCCTGAACTCTGGGCCTGGGCACTGTCCCTCAGCTCTTCAGCTCAAGGCTACAGCTCTACCACTTGAGCAACAGTGCCACTTCCGGCTTTTTTTTCTGCTTATGTGGTGCTGAGGAATCAAACCCAGGGCCTCATGCATGCAAGGCAAGCACTCTACCACTGAGCCACCTTCCCAGCCCTGGAGATCTTTTTTTTAATGAAGCTCTTTTTAATAGGCAGCCTTCCCTTTGAGTTACAGGCCTGGTCATGCAGGCCTTGTAACTCAAGCACTTTGAATGTTGGGCAGTAGACTGAGAAGTCAAGGCCACCATGGGCTACATAGTGAGTTGGAGGCCAGTCTGAACTAAAAAGTGATACCTTACAATGGAGGGAGGCCAGAAGGAGGAACAGAATAAGTGGGAACTGCCTACACTAAGCAAAAGGAAAGAAATGTAAATAATCACCTGATATGGAGGAAAAAAACTTGTATTGTCAAAGCTCATAGAATTCATGAACTGTATTGACCATGATAATGACAATTTGCCTTATGAAGGTTAAAATGTGTTTGTGACTTTAACTAAGTATCACTGTTCCACAATACTGTGAAATATGTGAAATTTATGTAATCACCTAATCTCAAAGAAAAAAGTGAGAAAAGGGATGGGTGACAATGTTGTCAGTCACTTTCATATACTGTTTTGTAGAATGAGAACTTCTTTGTACAACCACTTAAAGATAATAATAAAAATAAATTATAAAAAAGTTATACCTTATCTGAAAACACCAAAAATAGGTATTTTAGATCCTAGTAAGATATCACACTAAGTATCTGTCTTAGCATTCTACTAAAAGTGAGGACAGAAATACCTGGCTTTCTCCATCCCGGACATAGATCCTGGGGCAAGTTTCACATAGTAAAAAGAATGCAAGGTTTGGGTTGAGAGCTCTAGATTTGAACCAGCTGGAAACTATAATCTGAGGTAATATACTTGTCCTCTGCCTAAGTGGCCACTCTCAGGTTTACTGTGACAACTTTGTGGAAACGTACGTGGAGGTTCTGACACAATGCCTGACATTCTGGAATATGAAAGGTAATCTGATTAGGGCTTATGAAGCCAAGGAACTGCCTTCAAGAAGGATAACTTCTACTCTTGATGAAATAGTTTCTCAGATAACTAAGCAAGTAGCACCACCAAAGACTAGCAAAACAAAGCTACTGAGTCTAAAATCGCCTAACTAACTTTGAAACATTGAAAAAGTCTCTCCTTTAACTATCCACATCTCAACTGGTCCCTCCTTGGGGAAGAGACAATACCTGAAGGAACCTTTCCATTCAATGTAAATAACTGAGAAAGTCAAGCACACTCTTCAGGAAACATATGAGAAAATCCTCAGCTTCTGCACATGTGCACCACAACAGCCAACAGAGCTTTCACCACACCAAGAAAGATCAAAAACCGTATCTCATAAAGAAATGACCAGCAGTCATTTAATTTACTGGCATATATTTAAACTATTTCAATATCAAAGTGTAGGAAGGCTGACTACGCCATTCATGTGTTGTGGAGGCAGAATATACGGTAGGCACTGCGGACTCATGAATGAGGGTATATGCAAGGAAGGAGAAAGGCAAAGGGAGGTGTGTGTATATACATGCATGCACATATACATAACTGATTTCATTAGAAATCAACATAATATAAACAATTTATAAAAGTGCCAGGGTGAGCAGCTTATTAAGCAAAAACATTTTGAGGCATTAATGATATCCAACCACTTCACCTAAAAAAAAGTTAAGTCTTCGATATAAGTATACAAGTTGAGTAAACTTTTGATTCATTCATGTATTAATTTTAAGGTATTGACAGAGGAACTTCTATATTCTATTTGTGTGTGTGCATGCACACATACGCCATTACTGAGCTTGAATTCAACTCAATGAACTACGCATTGGCTTCCATGTATTGAATGCCTTCCATTGCCATACCTTGTACAAGTTTCTGGGGACTGGTTCAGAATATCTGCCGAGTATCTTACTTTTCCACAGTTACAGGGAGGGTACCTGCCAACCAACAACCTCTTCCCATTAACCGTGCTTCCCCAAAGGTACTAAAATTCTAAGGAATCAATTTTGCTCACCACATCCGTATAAAGCTAACACACTAGCTTGTACATTTCAAAGATGGTTACCTGGCCAAATATGAACATAATGCTGAATAAAGTCATATTCCATATAAAATATTCCTTACTTTCTTTGTCTTCCATTCTGCTTTTCTGGTTTTCTGCCTGTCTATCTGCATTTCCTTCCTTTCGGCTAGCTCCTACGACATGAAAAGTCGGAGGTACAACATTACCGTGTTCTCGAAGTCACATAGGTCATAAATGCTCTGCTTAAAAACTTTACAGAATTCCATAAGTTCTTCACTCATCTTCCAGATTTGCTCATTTAAAATGGTTCCCTTGGCACCACCAAATTCCAGTCGCTCCAGCTTCTCAAACTCCAATATGGTGACAAATATATCCTTCGTAAAATATACAAAAAATGGTAAAATATACCTTTGTATTATCATGAGCAGGAAGACTTAAAAGAACATTTTTAAACATTCAAAATTGGTCAGTAGGTTCTTCCATTTTTAAACATTCAAAATCGGTCAGTAGGTTCTTCCATGACAGAGAATAAAAGACCATTAACTGAACACAGTAATTGCTCATTTTTAAGTTCACACTCTCATTTTCAAATGGACTGAAAAGAAGTATCTCACTGTCTAGGCCAAATTTACTATAGACATGACTCCTCTAATGGTATATGCAAAAGTTGTATTTTCAGCTACCTATGCTTTGTGTTGGATCAATGTCCTCATCTAAAAGGAACTGGAAAATTGTCAGGAAAGAGATGCAATAATTACCCTTGGCATTGCCCATTCAGCATTCCAGCTGAATAAGTGACAATGAGAAAACAAATCTTGAAGTGGAATTCAACAAATCAGTAATAAAACCCAAAATTGTTAAGGAGCTTTGCAAAGAAGGCAGTGTTATTAGTTAAAAACCACACACAGACACACACACAAGCATATGTGCTTATTCATTCAATTTTCAGTTTTAGGTATTTTTAAAAGTTACCCAAAACATGTATTTCCAGACCCTTTCATCTTATAGTGTTAAGAAATGTTATGTACCAGTCCTGGGCCTTGAACTCAGGGCCTAAATGCTATCCCTGAGGATTTTGTTTTTGTTGTTTTGTTTTTTTTGTTTTGCTCAAGGCTAGCACTCTACCACTCAAGCCCTAGCTCTATTTCCAGCTTTTTTTTAGGTGCTTAATTGGAGATAGGAGTCTCAAAGACTTTTCTTCCTGGGCTGACTATGAACTATGATCCTCAGATCTCGGCCTCCTGAGTAGCTAGGATTACAAGTGTGAGCCACCAGTGCCTGGCATATAAGTAGTATTAATACTTTGTTGAATATATTTTTATATAATACTAGTTATGTACTATATGTATATATGTTTATTTATATGCTAAAAGATAGTTGGAAAGCCAGCCATGGTGGCACATACCTGTAATATCAGTACTTGATAAGCATGGCAACATTGGGCAACATTGCAATATTCTTTCTCAAACAAAAAAAATTGTGTGCTATTTAGAAATTATCATGTAGGTTTTCAGGTATCTTCAGGTATGTGGGTTTTCTAAGATGTTCATATATTTCCTCTTAAATATTTAAGGAAAAAAATCATAGCTTCCTAATACATGTAAGCCATGACTCACTACTAGAAACCTACTTGAACGCAGTGTAATGTTACGATCAAAAAACCAGTTTTCTGGGCTGGGAAGGTGGCTCAGTGGTAGAGCGCTTGCCTTGCATGCATGAGGCCCTGGGTTCAATTCCTCAGCACCACATAAGCAAAAAGAAAAAAGCCAGAAGTGGGCTGTGGCTCAAGTGGTAGAGCGCTAGCCTTGAGCTGAAGAGCTGAGGGACAGCACCCAGGCTCAGAGTTCAGGCCCCACGACTGGACTCAAAAAAAATGTGTTGACTTGTTTTATGGCCCAAAATGTGTTCTATTTTGGATTAAGTTCCATGGGCTTCTAAAAACAATGTGTATTTTGAAATTGCTAGATAGAATATTCTGTAGATGCCTGTTATCAGTTTACTCCATGATGCAGCTTAGCTATGAAGTTTGATTTTTTTGGAGGGTGAGGAGGGTCTGGATGAACTATTGATTTGAGTAGGGTATTGAACTCAACCATTATTATTGTATCTGCACCTAGCTGTACCTTTACGTCCCATTGTGTTTATGACACTGAAGATGTATATATATTTACATTTGTTATATCTTCTTGATGGATTATTCCCTTAATACACAGGGACCTTCTTCTTTTTTTTGTAGGTCGTGGGGATTGAACTCTGGGCCTGGGCGCTGTCCCTCAGCTCTTCAGCTCAAGGCGAGCGCTCTACCTCTTGAGCTACAGCGCCACTTCCGGTTTTCTGGTGGTTTATTGGAGATAGGAGTCTCACGGTCTTTCCTGCCCGGGCTGGCTTTGAACCTCGATCCTCAGATCTCAGCCTCCTGAGTAGCTAGGATTACAGGCATGAGCCTCCAGCTCCCGGCCACAGTGACCTTCTTTATCCTTTATCTAATTCTTTTATCTAATTGTCAGATTAGAAGATAGGTACTTCTCCTGTTTCAGCCTCATTTGCTTAGTACATCATTTACTCAGTACATCACTCCTGTCCTTTCACTTTCAGTCCATTTGTGTCTGCCAGCAAGCTGATTTCTTGCAGATAACAAGCAATTGAATATTGCTATCTGGTAATTCCTGTAATTTTATTGGCTTTCCAGTTATTCAAATACTTTCTCTTTCTACCTTCATCCTAAGAGTTTGCTAGTGCTGAGTTGAAAATGGTTCTTTGCTAATTTTCATTTGTTAACCTATTTTTGTGAAATTTATGTGCTCCTGAGAGATCACATTTTTTTTACTATCTTCTTTATCTGCATATAAGATTTCTTTCAAAGCTGGTTCAATATACACAAATCAATATAATTTATCATATCAACAAGAGCAAGGATAAAAACCACATGATTATCTCAATAGATGCAGAAAAAGCATTTGACAAGATCCAACACCCCTTTATGATGAAAGCTCTGGAAAAACTAGGAATCCATGGAATATTCCTCAGTATAATGAAGGCTGTGTATGACAAACCTACAGCTAGCATATTACTTAATGACGAAAACTTAAAGCCATTTTGTCTAAATTCAGGAATGAGACAAGGATATCCACTCTCTCCACTCCTCTTCAAATTAGTATTAGAATGACTAGTTACAGCAATAAGATGCAAACATAAAGGCAATCCAAATAGGGAAAGAGGAAGTAAAACTCTTCCTCTTTGCAGATGACATTATCTTGTACTTAAAGAACCCCATGGACTCCACTCCCAAGTTACTTGACCTGATCTAAAACTTTGGGAAAGTAGCAGGATATAAAATTAACCCTCAGAAATCAATGGCTTTTCTGTATGCCACCAATGAGAAAAGTGTGGCTGAAATTAGGAAAGCAACCCCTTTTTGTAATAGCTCCACAAAAAATAAATACCGAGGAGTTAACTAAAGAGGTAAAGGATCTCTATGATGAAACTTTAAAAGCCTGAAAAAGGAAACTAAAGCAGAACTAAGGAAGTGGAAAAGCCTCCCATGCTCCTGGATTGGGAAGATTAACAACAAGAAATGGCAATACTGGCAAAGGCTATATAAAAATTCAATAAAATATCTGTCAATAATCCCAACCTCATTCTTCAATGAAAAAGAAGAAGCAAACCAAAAATTCATATGGAACAATAAAAAACCCCAAATAGCAAAAACAATCCTTAGCAGAAAGAACAGTACTGGAGGAATATCAATACCAAATTTCAAACTCTACTACAAAGCTATAGTAATAAAAACAGTTTGGTATTGGCACATGAACAGACCTGAGGACCAATAGAATAGGACTAAAGACCCAGAAAGGAACCCACAGACCTATAGCCACCTAATCTTTGACAAGGGAGCTTAAAAAAATAGACTAGAATCCAGCCAGCCTTTTCAGTAAATGGTGCTGGTGAAATTGTTTAAACACCTGTAGAAAATTAAAGCTAGATCTGTATTTATCACCATGCACCAGAATCAACTCCAAATGGATTAAAGACCTCAAAATAAAAGCAGACATTCTGAAAACATTACAGGATGGAATAGGAGAAAGTATAGGGCTCCTAAGCACAGATGAAATTTTCTTAATAGAGACCCAGAAACACAACAAATCAAAGAAAGATTGGACAAATGGGATTGCATGAAATT
>NW_012267288.1:1058782-1079456 GCF_000151885.1 Dipodomys ordii
TCAGCACCACATAAGCAAAAAGAAAAAAGCTGAAAGTGGCACTGTGGCTCAAGTGGTAGAGCGCTAGCCTTGAGCTGAAGAGCTGAGGGACAGCGGCCAGGCCCAGAGTTCAGGCCCCTCGACCAGACCAAAAAAAACCAGTTTTCTATCTTTGTAGCACTGGTTATGAGTTCCTAATAAGATCACTAAGAATGAGACCTCCCTCCCTCACATGGAGTTCACTTTTCCATAGTCATGCAAAAAGCTACTGGCTTGCGTGTTCCAGTACTGGGGCTTGAACTCAGGACTTTGGAATCTTGCTTGGCTTTTCTATTCAAGTACTCTATCACTTGAACCACTCTTCCACTTCTAGCTTTTTGTGGCTAATTAGAGATGACAGACTCTCAGATTTATTCCTAGGCTAGCTTTGAACTGCCATCCTCAGATCTCAGTCTCCTGAGTAGCTAGAATTACAGGAATGAACCAGTGGTACCCATTTCATCTATAGTCTTTTTGGTCCCCACCCACAAAAACAAAAATCAATCAATCAATACCTCTATTTTTATTAAGCGGTCAAGAAACTTGTCAAATCTGCAGAACACCAGAGAAGACTGAAAATCCCAAGGTCTCAGTTCTGTATTTCCCATGAAATTGCTTGCCAATAATTTTTTATATTTAAAAAAAGAATTTTTGAAAGTCTTTAAGATGTTAATGGCCACCTGCACCTTTTCCAGTGAGTCTTCGATTTCTCCCTTTAAAAGGTCCTCTGGTGACAGGTAAGCCACTGCCTAGGAGACAATAAAAAGAAATGACAATCCAAATGACAATTCAATTTATATTTAATAGTTTCAGACTGGAGCTATGCATTTCAATAATCATTTTAATGGACAATATCTAGAATTGGGCCAGTGATGTTGTAAGATAGAAAGCAAAATTTCTAGAAACTCAGGCAGATAGAATTTAATGGTGTCTCTTTATATACCTTAGAATAATATACAACAGTTTTGACTTTTTCTGGATTTATGTATTCTGGACTGTTTCTGGATTTATGTTTTCTAGCAATGACTAAATTTTTGCTACACCTCATACATTTGACAACTGTGGGATCTGAATCCACATGGGTATTCTTGCCAGCAAATATTCTATATTCACTTTTTCATATAAAGAAATGCACATGCTATAGAGGAATAATCTATCAAAATGTGACTTTTCAGAACATGGCCAATTACCTAGTAGCAGGGGATCACTTACAAAAGCGAGAAAGAACTGATTAGGTTGGTATACCACTGGAAATTCTTTAGGGATAGCAAAATTCTCCTCTTCGGGCTTAAGCATCATTGTAGGATATATAGCCAGCTGAATGATGCCACATGAACATGTTTTGAAAGAGGGAAAGAAAAGGAGAGGATAAAAAAGATAGAGCTAGCAGGCCCATGGACCTGTGGCTCACAGGACCACTATCTAGGTCCCTCCCCCATGGTGGGACCATTCTATTTGTTATTCAGAATCCCCAAGAACCTTACAGAGCCACATATTCTAAAGGTTCTTTGGTATGCTACATTTTTAATGCATCTTAATTTCATTATTTCCCACTCAATCTGGAAAGAAAAGTAATCTTTCACAAAGGCTGATGACATTCTACACAGAATTGCCCATAATCCCACTGCAGTTTGTATTGTAGAGTGGTTTATACTTTGGTACGGTATATTGGTATAGTATATTCTGTACACACACACACACACACACACACACACACACGTGCGCACATACACACACGGACTGTTCTCTGACATGTAGGAAACTAAAATCTGTGTAGATAACTCAGCTGCCTTTCCTGTTACCTAGTTACCTAAAGTGACACCACTGGGACAAGTCATCCCTTAATTCCCCCTGTACCTATTGGCTGGCCCTCACACAGCTTAGACCATCACTGCCAATTAACTCCATGTTCATACAGTCCACTGTTAGCAAGACCCCCGAAGACAAAGTGATGACACTCAATATCTTAAATGACAAACCCCCCAAACCTATCGCTTTGCACTAAGCAACAGAAGATGTGAAAGAATATCAACGGAGTCAAGAGACAGGGCCATAATTAAGCCAGGTGTCACTAATTGCTTTTGTGATATTAGATAAGTTGTCACAGAGGATCTATTTCCTTTATCTGTAAAATGAAGAAATTGAATTAGGAGAAGCTCATGATGTCTTTTAGATCCTAAGCGTTGAATTCCTTTTTCATGATCTCCCACATACCCTTGCAGCACACCCAACCACACTAGCTCTGTTACCTTATAGCTAATGGTATCAGCATGAACAAACAAAAAGCCACTGGATTTAGAATGAACTGGTCCCACTTAAAAGATCTTAGAAACACAAACACAGTCAAGCTTTCCTGTCTACTTACTGATTCTTGTGTGTGTATATGCCTGTACTGGGGCTTGAACTGAGGGTGCTGTCCTTTAGCTTTTTCACTAAAGGCTGGCTCTCTATACTGCTTGAGCAACAGCTACATTTCTGGCTTTTTGGTGATTATTGGGAGATAAGATTCTCATGGCCTTTCTTGCCAGGCTAGCTTCAAACTGTGATCCTCAGGTCTCATACTTCTGAGTAGCGAGGATTATATGAGTGGGTTACCTGCATCTGGCTTATCTATTAGTTCTGTATGCATGAATTCAATGATTCATTGATTAAACACATTTAAAAATTTTGTACCTTAGCCGGGCACTGGTGGCTCACGCCTGTAATCCTAAGTACTCAGGAGGCTGAGATCTGAGGATCACAGTTCAAAGCCAGCCCAGGCAGGAAAGTCCGGGAGACTCTTATCTCCAATAAAACCACTAGAAAACTGGAAGTGGCACTGTGGTTCAAGCAGTAGAGCACTCGCCTTGAGCTTAAGTGCGCAGGGACAGCACCCAAGCCCAGAGTTCAAGCCCCACACTGACCAAAAAAAAAAAATTGTACCTTTACTTAACATATAGATATTTTGTTGTAATTTTCTCAGCAAAAAAATACTTATGGTATTTTTACATTGAACTAGGTACTATGAAGCAATATAGCAATGCGTTAAAATAGAATAGGCTGGGATCTGGTGATTCATACTTGTAATCTTAGCTACTCAGGAGGCTGAGATCTAAGGATAGAGATTTGAAGCCAGCTTGGGTAGGGAAGTCCCTGACATTCTTATCTCCAATTAACCTCCAAAACCTGGAAGTGGAGCTGTGGCTCAAGTGATAGAGCATCACCCTGGCATGAAAAAGCTAAGGAAGAATGCCCTAGTCCTGAGTTCAAGTCTCAGAAACAGTACAAAAATAAACAGGATAATATGCATAGATTTTTATAAACAAAATTAACTGTTTCATACAAGGAATCTGACCATCTGTGGAGTCTGGTCACTATGAGGGGTTGGTCCTGCAGCCCACCAACCCTTAGATACTAGGGTACAACTCTACAGCTAATCAACTTATTAATAAACCAATTAATTGTCAGCCAATTTATCAATGATGTTATGCTACTTGGATACTTAGCTCCTTTTCTATTTTATGTTTTGTGGATTCTTATTTTTACTCAATTCTGACACATTCTGCAAACTTTACTGCTCAGACTTTACTTCTTTCTCACCAGGGATCTGGAGGGGACAATTTCTATAACAGAGATACTTAAAGCATAGAACAGAGAGGATGGCAGGCTTTACAGGACAATGTTGCACAGTGACCAGGATGTGGCGTCAAGGCAGGACATTAAGAAAAGACCCATTACCTACCTTTGTGTCATCATGTCAAGTGACCAGACATTTCTTATATGGCTGGTCTAAATGGCAATAATAATGGCCACTATAGCAACTTAAGAGAAACACATTTATTCCCATTGAACTAACTGGTTCCTCATGACTCAATACCCCGTCATAGGATCAGGCACACTATGAGTAAAGCAGATCAGGAATAACACAAACACTGACCACTGTGGTCACATGGACACACCTGATACATCTGGAGGTGTACTTACAGCCCTAGCAACCACGTGGGCAGCACCTGGTCCATCTGAAGGTGCACCTGTAACCCCCATCACCTGGGCAGCAGGTGGTGTGGCAACTATGTTTGACTCTCCAGGGGAGGCTGGAATGCTGGCATTTAAATGAAATCTCTCCAATTTCAGCATCACTGCTAATTTTCTAAATAAAATATTACTGTGCAAATCAAAAACACTGAATGGATCTGTAGATCAAATGGAATTGATAAAATGTCAGCTTGTGGCCTTTAATATGTAACATAGATTTATGAACTCCAGTATATAACCGGTCAAACAATGCTTAATTTTCATTAAAATAGGCCAAATAAGTTCATGAAAACAAAGCACGGGAAGATCAAAGAAACAGTTATGAAATGTATATAAAATGTGTGATCATGCCAGTGCCAGGCCAGCTTGGGCCACAGATGAGACTCTGCCTTAAAAAACAAACCATAACAAACCAAACAGAAACAGAATTCTGTTATCACTATTACCCAATGAAGGAGCTCAAGTCTCTAAAACGTGATAATGTTCAAAACAAGCAGATAATAATGAAATTTTTTATAGAAATACAATTGACATGTTTTAGAAAAAATCGTAAATTTAAAAAAAAATCACCCAGAGCCTTGAAAATGTTATAACCTTTGATCAACATCAGAAATAGTCAGCCCAATTATCCAAATTTGTATCATTTTTCTATATGCAGTTATAAGAGAGAAGGCTAGGGGGGAAAAAAACTAAATATCCCATAATGACAAAACTCCTTTTAAGAAGCTAACAAAATTGTAGGTATGATAAAGTAAATCAGGACACCAAAGTTTTAGGAGAAGCTAAAAAACAATGCTGAGTTATAGAACTTTAGGGGTATTTCCATTGCTACAAATGTTATACAATGGTAATATTTTATAAGTATCATTAGCATAACACATATATCATAATTTGAATAAACACATCATAAGTATGGAGTGTAGTATAATGAGCAAGAAGTTAAATCATTAGTTAGGTAATCATGGAAAAGTTAATTCGTCCTGTCAGGGCTTCAGTCTAATTATTAACTGGAGCTACTAATAGTGTCTATATTGAAACTGTGCTATGAGGGTTTACTTGTATTTACTTTTTTTTGAATTTTTTTGTAGCCCAGCCTAGCTTCCAAATGAAGATCTTTCTGGTTCAGTCTCCCAAGTAGTGAGGATTACAGGTATGTACACCATGTCCAGTGCTATACAGATCTAATATATTTTGTAAAGGGCTTCAAAAAGTTCCCTACAAAATAATAAGCAGTAGGCAATGTTATATTAAACACAGTCAACAAACATGTGAGGATGGGGACTTAACTCTTTAAGGAATCCAGATATGAAAGTGTGTGTGTTGGTCCTTGGGCTTGATCTCAGGGCCTGGGGGATGTCCTTAAGTTTCTTTTACTTCGCTTCCAGCTTTTTGATCGTTTATTAGAGTTACATCTCTCAGACTATTCTTCTGGGGCTAGCTTTCAACCATGATCTTCAGATCTCAGCCTCCTGAGTAGCTAGGATTACAGGCATATACCACAAGGTGCCTGGCTCTCATTGCTAAGTTTTGATTCCTAATGTGTGAGGGCAGATGTACTACAAAGTCCAAGATGTGCTACTTTGGAAAAATCAAGAAAATCAGGTCAATGAGACCTTTGGACAAAAGTCAAAGAGCTTGGTAGACTCTGGCTGTTGACATAGAAATAGGAGCCAGGATACTATGTTTACAGGTGTAAAGGTAACCAGGACTTCTTTCAAGTCACCCATACATACCGAGGGAAGACCACTAATGGAGCTTTGCAGTAGAATGGTTTTGATACAACGAGAACAGGTATGGAGGAAGTGATAGTTGTATTTTTTGGCCCTGCAACAGGGACTATACTAGTCTCCTGTGGTGATCTACACCTCTGGGGCCTAAAGCACTTGCTCAACAACACAGAAAAACTGAATTTGACACTAAAAGAACAGAAACAGAGGAGATGACAATAAATTATGACAAGGAACTGACCTGTTGCACATCCTGTTGATGGCTGCACTTAGCTGCGAAGCCAATAGCTTGGCAAGAGAAGAGAAAGGAATTGACTTTTCACTAAACTTCTGTTGAATGTGGGGTGCCACAGTGAGCATTTCCCTGTTATCTCTTCTGATCCTCACGATGGCCCCTAACTAGATATTATTCCCATTGACAAGTTCAAACTGAGGCTCAGGGGAATAATTTAAGTTCCCTTAAGTGGTTCAATCAGGATTATGGCTCGTCTGAGTCCAGAAATTTTATACATTCACTTCACTCTTCAGAAGCAGAGAGGGGGAAAAAGGGCAACAAAGGGAAATGGGTGGAGACAGAGGAAAAGGGGGAGAGACAGAGAAGTGCGGAGGGGGAAAAGAGGGGAGGGACAGAGAACAAACAAAACTCCAAAACTGAATTCACTTGCTGTCTCCGGAAGTTCTAAACTCCAATTCTGCAGCTCTCCTCTGGTCTGGCTTTCCCTCCTAACAGAGAAACTGAGCAAATATCACCTTTCAAATCTCAATTTAATTCATCTAATATTGAAATTGTGTTGTGCCCAAAGCGGTATGTTGAAGGCCTAAGCCCCCAAATGAGGCTATCTGGATACAGGGTGATTAAAAGGTAGAGTTAAGGTTACATGATATTAAAAGAGCAGGGCCATTATCCAATAGGACTGTGTCTTTATAATAGGGAAAGACTGCCCAGTGAGGACAACATAAGGAGGTGGCCAACTGCCTGTAAGACAGGAAGAGAGCCCTCAACTAAGTAAGCCCCTGCTCTTGCTCTGACGCAAACTTCAAGCTCCAGAAACTGTGGGAAAATGAATTGGTGTTTGAGGTATTTAGTTATAACATACCTAACAGACTAAGATACACGCTAAGAATCTCTAAACCCTGTACAGGTGTCATAATCCTAGCTATTCAGGAGGCTGAGATCTGAGGATTACAGTTCAAAATCAGCCCAGGCATGAAAGTCTATGAGAATATCATCTCAATTAACCACCAAAAAGCTAAAAGTGGAGCTGTAGATCAAGTGGTAGCACACCAGCCTCAAATGAAAAGGCTAAGGGACAGTGTCAAAGCCCTGAGTTCAAGTCTCAGTACTTACACAAACTTAATTAAATAAAATCCCTAGACTAGATGGAATCCAAATATCTTTCAGCTCTGGGATGTCATTGTGTGGACCCAGAAAAGATGACGTGTGGATGGAGGTAGTCTAGGGTGTTTTGTTTTTGTGCCACTCTTGGGGCTTGTTTGGGCCTAGGCACTGTCCCTGAGCTTTCTCACTTAATGGTAGCCACAACTCCACTTCTGGCATTTTTTTGATGGTTAGAGATAAGCCTCACAGACTTGCCTGCCTAGAATGGCTTCCTATGTAGCTAGGATTACTGGTGTGAACCATCAACACCTGGCTTGTCCAGTTTTATTTTTTTAAGTATAATGGAAGTTAGTTAAGAAGAGATTAAAGATCAGCAATGAATCTGAATTCTTTCAAGATAACTCCAGCACTGTTTTTTCTTTCAAGGGTAACTTCATTTTCCAAATGCCTTCCATGAGCAATGTTCCCATGCAAACCTGAGGCGGCTACAAAGAAGGTATGAAACAAAGCAGCCTTATGGGGAAGCTGCCTTAAATCTCCACATTTAATCTGTCTTTTAAACCTGTTTAAACAAAATCCAGCAATAACTTGTTCTTTGCTTGTATCTGACTTATTTCCAGAGCCCGCTTACCATTCAGGATAAGAAGTCACCTGGTCTTTGTTATCATAAAAATCCTTCCGAAAACAGGAAAATCATGTTCTTATTGTAATTTTGATTTATTCTTTACTAGTCTAACAAACCCTACCTCATGAAAATGATTCTTATTCTTCCAAGTGTTTTAATGTTCATACCTGGTCGATGAAGAGATTACAAAACTCTTGTAATAAGACTATAATCCGAGCAGGAGTATTATAAAACTTGGAGTGGCTCCAGATAAGATAGATGGTATGAAATAATGGGGTGGTTAAAATGAGGGTCTGCGGGAATTCCTTTTCCTGGAGATCTTGAATGTGCCTTCTTAAGGGTCGCAGGTGTAGTTCCACATCTTGGGCTTCCAGGAGAGCTGAAGACAAGAATAGTTCAGTTTGTTGGCTGTATACTTTCACAGGTTCAGGAAAGCCATGTCAAACATGCCCATATTTTCTTTTTCATTATACAATCAACCCAGGAGCAGCTTGTAACTTCAACACTCAGGAGAGGACTGGTCTAGTTACTCACAAAGCAGAAGTAATTGTGTCTGAAGACCCAGAGGGAAGAAACTTCAGAATTTACAAGATTTTCTCCTCATTCCTGCGGGAATGCTGGGGGAGCTCAGCATCTCCATGCTGCTGCCTTTCACTTTAGGGCTTGGATTAAGGGAACTCCTCTGGGTATGGTCATACCTAATGCCATTTCCTATGAGAGGAGCTGAAGCAGTGATTGGGAAATCTTCCATTACATTATTACCTAAGATTTAACTGTTAAAATGACTATGTGCAATGCATATAATTTAAAACTAGGCAGAAATGATGATAGCACGGCACTATGAATGGGCCTAGATGAACTTAACTGTAAGATGGTTAATTTTATGTTGCATGAGTTTAAAAAAAAAAGAACCCATTCAGCATGACAGGAGCAAGGAAAACATTTCAAATACCACAGATGTAGAGACAAGAGTCAATATTTTGAAGCTGCTAGTGATTGCATTGCCAACTCTAAAGATTTTTTTCTGGGTTAAAACTGGTTATTTTCCTCTAACACACTTCGCTTTGCTTCTAAGCCTGCAAATACCTCGATGAACAAAATACAAGTTGTTTTATAAAGGTAAGGAATGAAGCTAAATTTTATTTTCTGATGTGATCCCAAAATTTTTATGTCAAAAAAACAAATAGGCTGGGCACTTATGGCTCACGCTATAATCCTACTCACAAGGTTGAGATCTGGGGCTAAAAAGGTGGCTCAGTACTTGCCTTGCATGCATGAGGACCTGGGTTCAATTCCTCAGCACCACATAAGCAGAAAAAGCCGGAAATGGGGCTGAGGCTCAAGTGGTAGAGTGCTAGCCTTCAGCTGAAGAGCTGAAGGACAGCGCCCAGGCCCATTAGTTCAGGCCCCACGACTGACAAAAAAAAAAGGTTGAGATCTGAGGATTGTGGTTCAAAACCAACCTGAGCAGACAAATCCAAGAGACTCATCTCTCCTTAACCAGCAAAATTCCAGAGGTAGAAGTATGGTTCAAGCGATAGTTTTTGCTCAAGGCTAGTGCTCTAAGGGAGAGTACCCTGGCCCTAAGTTCAAGCCCCAATACTAGTGCACACATGTACACATATGTATGTACATACATATACATACATATATATACACACATACACACACCTTGGTGATCTTTCAGTCATATCAATCTACTTCAAACATACTAGTTGAATCCAACAACAAAACTTACAAAAAAAAAACCAGAAAATTCCAGAACTTTTCTGATTTATTCAGGTTTTGAAATCCATGTATTTCTGTCCGTCTTAGTTCCAAACTCAAATAACTGCATTTAATAGGTAAGTGCCTTTACAATGTGCTAAGCCTGCTGACTTTCTGAGTCCCAGGTAGACCTTTGAAACAGGTCTTCTACCAGTCCATGTGTATTTAGGTCATGTATTTCACTGTGAAATATTTTCTAGCAATCTTCAGGCCTCATGCCCATAAGGCTCACAAAACCCTTGGGACTCATTCCTGTAGGAATTCTGTGCACAAGTAATGCCAACCACCTCTGTTTATTGAGGGCAAACCTATTACAAGCCCAGAGCCTGGATAAGTGTATTTGAAACCTCAATCCAGTGATTTGCAACCAGTGATTTTTTGCCTTTGGGAACATTTGTAATGTCCGAAGATAGGTTGTTTTGTTTTGTTTATTAGGAATGGTTGGTGGCATCCATGGTAGAGACCTTGGACCCTATGGCAAAGATCTTGCTTACAATTCATAATAATGTCAAGAGTGAAAAATACTGCTCTAAGTTCACACACTGATTCTGCCCAGAAAGCTTTAACAGGCCAATTTGGCCATTAAAGACCAGAGGCAGAGTAAATTCAACATGCTTTGTAAGCAGAGTTCAGATAGCAGTTCATATCTGACAAATACCCTAGACTGAATATTTCCCCTTAGGCCCTCTTTTCAAGCAGAACTCATGGAGAAAATCCTAAAAAGAGCGCAACACATTTTTAAGAGCACTATCTTCCAACCTTCCAAATGTCACATAAAGTGGGTGAAAAAGGAAAATTTCAAGTTGTTAAAATAAGCAAAAATCAGTATCTGTGCCAGTTTTAATTTGATTATTTAAAACTATTATTATCAGGTGTCAGTTGCTCACACCTGTAATCCTAGCTACTCTGGAGGCTGAGATCTGAGGATCAAGGTTCAAAGTCAGCCAGGGCAGAAAAGTCTGTGAGACTCTTATCTCCAATGAAGCACAGAAAAAGCCAGAAGTGGTGCTATGGCTCAAGTGATAGAGTGCTAGCCTTAAGCAAAAGGAGCTCAGGGACAGCACCTAGTACCAGTAAAAATTAAAAATAAAACTTTACTATCATATATATGTACACATATTTGTATAAACATGAACAATGAATGTAATCAGAAGTCAGGAACCAGGGAGAGTTGTTATATTTGGAACTCAAACTAGAGACTAAGAGACAAGCAAAGGAAAACACGCACGCACGCACGCACGCGTGCAGTGTGAGAGTGTGAGTGTGTGTGTGTGTGTGTGTGCACTAGGGTTTGAACTCACAACTTCCCAATTGCTAGGCAGGTGCTTTTATTGCTTGATCCACACCTACATCCTTTTTTGCTGGGGTTACTTTTTAGATGGGATCCTACTTCTGCTAGAACCAGCCTGGACTGTCCCCCTTCTATTTACGCCCCCTGCCACAGCAGAAATTATAGGCACACACTACAATGCCCAGCTTTTTCTGTTGGGTTGGTGTCTCATGAACTTTTTACTCAAGCTGGCTTCAAACCATAATCCTCGTAATCAATCTCTTTGCCTCCCTAAGAGTTCAGATTAGAAACATGAGCCACCGTGCACATTTGAGGATGAGATTTTTTAGCTGAATGTCTTTTTATAATTTTCCAATCACACAGGTTTAATCACAATGTCAATGGTGACTTTGAATGACTGTAAGCTAAATATCTGGAGACCCAGCACATCCAGAATCTAGTGGGTAAATAGACTAAAATCACAGCACAACTGCTGGTTTTCCAACCTCTCCCCAGGGCTTTCATTTTGCCTCTGCTAAATACTGAGGGCCATACCTTTCCACACACAGCTCCAGTTAAACCTTTAAGCTGAACCATGTCAGTAGTATAGGTAGAAAATAAAGAACAAAGGGTGAGAAGAATTGGCCACTAGAAGAATGAAGTGCAATCACGTCATGGTTATGCCCAGGGTAGCAAGGTAGCCAGGAGGCAGGTAAATGTCAAGGCTGAGCAGTGAGTGGGGCCTGATCATGAAGAGATCATGACATTCACACTAGGCCCCAGAACATGAGTCTTACCATTTTCCACAGTCACAAAAATGTCCTTCAAAGTAGGAAAATAGCTGCTCTGTTTTGTTTTCAGGATCTTAACCATCTTGAGCACAATTGGAGTCTGAAGCTAATAAAGGAGGGGGAAAAATCCTTTAATAAATAAGAGCTGGATTACTAAATGTCTTCTTTTAGGAAAATATTTAAATTATATTCCACTTTCACTCAATGTGCATAGTCATTAATACTCAAAAGCATATCTGGTTTCAAGCTAAAAAAATCATTTTGATATATTTCTCCATAAGCTTATCTTGTACTTAGTATTTTTCAATTTGGATTTTCAGAAAAGTCCATTTCCATATTATATATGGAAACTATTAATTCCATATAAAATTTCTTGATCTGTTTCACAAAACTCTGAGGCATGTGAATGAACTAATTCTTAGCATTAATGTTGGTAGCAAACACTGGCAGTCAACTCTAAAGCTACCCCCACTAAGGTGAAAGAGATCAACTCCTCCAAATCATTTACGAAGACAGGATGGATTAAATCTTACATCCTCAACATTTTCCCACTTTTCTTTTTCAATTGCTACTAAATATTTCTAATGATCTCAAATGTCAAAATTTCTTCTAAAGGCAAAAATCACTTTTAACTCTCATTCTCTTGAAATACATACCATATATGTAGCATCTTGGAGTCAGAGAAGACTATTAAATCTTATGAAGACTGCTAAACCTTTAAAATTGTTGGCTATCATTGCTTGGGAGAATTTATTCTACAGTTGATTTTGGTTACTCAATTGATAAACAATTTTTAGGCTGGAGGCAGTGGCTCAAGCTTGTAAGTCTAGCCTCCTTGGGAAGTAGAGTCTACAGAGAATCAGAGCTAGAATCTGACCTTGGCAAAATGTTTGAATTACCCCTTCTAAACCTTCTGAAGCCTGTTATCCCAGCTACTAACAGAAGCATGATAAAGAGGATCAAGATCCAGCTGAGCCCCAGGCAGAAAATGAGATTTTTATCTTGAAAAAAAGGATGGTGGAGTATCTGGAGTGATAATATGCCTTCCCAGCAATCATGAAGCACACGGTTCAAAAAGTGGTACCAGCCCTCCCTAGCTAAGGGCTCTCTACTTACTTGATTGTAAGTGCTAGATAGATTCTCCCTCCTCATTGTCCAGAAATCCAGCTCATATGATGGTATCAAGTGAAGACCATTTATCAAAGGCTGTACTGAATCCCTTTCTATACTTTCTTGAATTTGATGTGACCATTTAATAACCACAGATTCAATTGCATGGAGTATTCGCCTCTCATTTGATGGTTGCCTGCAAATATTAAAATGACTAATAAGAGAACTCAAAGGTAATTTTAGCTTGATGAAGATAAAATGTGGACTATAGTTATTTTATACATCCTTATACCAGTTTTCTAAGTATAGGCTCTTCAAAAATCTATTATTCTCATGTCCTTGAGTTGTGACATCCTTTTACTCCATATTTAGCATGTTCTAGTGTTAAAAATATGTTACCACAGCCTCAAAAAAAAACATTTTAAAGGAAAACTATTTTCCTTTAAAAGTATACTTCCCAAGGAAATACACATTTTAAAGTTATGATGTAATTATAATACTTCTCTATTTTTGCATCTGCAACTAGTTTGTCTGGATGGGATAGTAAATGGGAAGGTTGTCTCTCCACGGTAACGTGTTATGTGCTCCACATTACGTACTTTGTCTCTGAGTAATTCTGCTCCAGGTCAATGTTTTCTGCAACAGTAGGAATTGGTAGAAGAGTTCTTCTAGACATTTTGCCTTTAAAAATGTGCATCTTGGTTTTCATGAGTTCTAGGTGATGTTCCATATCTTGTGAGGTGAAACATGACCAGGATTTATGATTGTTCTTATTAGAAAGAATTGGCATTAAGATCTACAGAAAAAGAAATGTTTTTAAATTTACAACCAAGGCGCTTCTCCAAAGATTCTTCTTGTCATATAAAATTGGCAACCAAACTACTTCATTTCATAAATACCCTCCTATGATATCAAATCTACACAGAGAGGAGAGAATGAATGCTGAATCAATGCGTTTGATTTAGCAGCTGACTCTAACACTGCAAGAAATAA
Source organism: Dipodomys ordii (assembly GCF_000151885.1). Taxonomy (NCBI): domain Eukaryota; kingdom Metazoa; phylum Chordata; class Mammalia; order Rodentia; family Heteromyidae; genus Dipodomys; species Dipodomys ordii. The sequence continues at coordinate 1,072,437 of NW_012267288.1, forward strand.
GTAAAATTGTTTTCAGTAAGTTGTAAACTGCAATCTTAATGACAACTGGGCTTGTTGGCAGATATATTAATGAAGAGAAAAAAAAAAGCCGAGGGTGGGAATCTTTCCAGCCCTGGGAGGTATCCCTATGGACTAAAGTTGAATTAGTTGAAAAGTTTCTTATTCAAGCACATAGACCTTTTCAGAGCTCCTTTCTCCTCCAAATGAGCAGCATCCAGGAAACTAGGTATTCAAACGCCACTACAGTGTCCTGTTCACATTCAGAACCCCAGCATGTGTTACATTATTCATAAGAGAGCATGTTGGTTTAGGCACCTATTCATTTTAAGGTATCCTTTCAGGCATCTATTAATTTTAAACTTTTTTTCATTTTTCTGATACATCTCATCCATTTTATCAGCATATTATAAAATTGCAATTAGCTAAAATGCTCCAAAAATAGTTACTCTAATTCTTTAAAGGTATGTTGACAACACAGGATGAGTATCCCTTATTCAGAATGATTAAGACCAGAGATGCTTCTGATTTCAGATTCTTTGAGCTTTTGGAATATTTACAGATATATGATGATCTATCATATATTCATATATATCATGAGATAAAGCATATATACCATAAATAGAGATATGTGATGATATATATTATGAGGTATCTGGAGACTGGCACCCAATTTAAACAAAATTTATTTGTGTTTCATATGTGTGATATGTACATAGCATAAAGGTAATTTTCCTTTTTTTTAGCTGGTCCTTGGGCTTGAACTCAGAGACTTGGCACTGTCTCTGAGCCTCTTTGTGCTCAAAGCTAGCTCACTACCACTTGAGCCGCAGCACTACTTCCAGCTTTTTCTGGGTAGTTTATTGGAGATAGGCGTCTCATGGACTTTCTTGCTCAGGCTGGCTTGGAACTGTGATCCTTGGATCTCAGCCTCCTGAGTAGCTAGGATTACAGGCATGAGCCACCTGTGCCTGGCTTCTTCCATATTTTTAATAACTTTTTGCATAAACAGTATAGTATTTTCCACGGTACCTTTGTTGACATTCAAAAGTGTCAGATTTTAGAGCATTTCGGATGTTCCATTTTCCTGTTAAGAATATTCAACTTGTCTAGTTAACTAGAACAAAACTTGGTTTTCAAACTGGTATTATTACAATGTCCTGCTGAACTCCCACCTACAGGTCAAGTGAGCTAGGCACGAGAGGCAGGAGCAGTGTCTGTGCTCAGTGAGCTCAGCAGTAGTTAGGACCTGCCATACACATTTGAGGTGCCTTCAGCATGAATGTGAAACTATCAACTGTTTGGGGGACAAAATGGCGTGAAGGCAGGCTCACGTTAAAGCCATTATTTGACTTGAATCTTTCGGATAAAAGAACAGAGCAAGGCAGATATGATGTTCTGAATGTCTGTGTGTTCACAGCACATGTATGAGGAGACCATACCCTTCCTGTCAGTGGGCTGAGCCCCAGCCAATGGCTGGCATGTAGGTCTTAGGGGCAGAGCCCTCTGAATGGGGGGCCCAGGGATCTCCTTTCTTTGACCAGGTGAGGACACAGACAGAATCAGAAACAGGAAGTGAACCTTGATCAGAAACCCAAATCTGTCTGTTCCCTTGATCTCAGCTCTCCAGTCTTCAGAACAACGAGCTATAAACTATTTATAAGGCAGCCAGTCTATGGCCCTTCCCTATAGCAGCACTAATAGCAGCCCCAATTGTGTAGGACAGCAAAGCATTCTAGAAAACTGCATCCTGACAAACAAAAATCATGGGAGACCTAGTAGGGCATGCCTGAACTAGAGCTAGCACCCCCAAGACAATCAGGCTGTGTGGATGAGGGGGGAGGGAGTGAAGAGTTTTGGAAAATAGACTGAAGACATTATTAGGCTTGTTGGAATGACCATGCATTCATTCGTCTGCCAGGAAACTACTTTCTAGATTAAATTTCTGGTACCAACAGATTTTGGAAAGTTATAAGCAAGGAAAATTTCCATGTCAACACTCATGTACTAGGGTCTTTAATTTTCAGTCTAACATACTAATATACTATGATATGGCCAACTTCTAGATTTGTTGTTTTGCTTTGTGCCAGTAATATGGCTTGAACTCAGGGCCTTGTACTCTTGCTTTTCATTCAAGGCTGGGGCTCTACCACTTGCCAATTTCTCTTAAAGCATACTTGTGTACTGCACTGTAGAGAAAACTCCTATGAAATTCTGAGCCATATGTTTTGGAAAGCAGTTATTCAAGCAAAACTTTAAAGCATCTTTAAGATTATAACTTAAAACAAATAGGCCCAGGATTTGCTTGTTAATTACAAGTGATTTTATCAACCAACTGTATACAAAGCAATGTAACTAATTTGAGGGCTTGGTTTACTTGGAAATTGTTGAGCTTTTGTGATTTTTAAGGATATATCTCAGCCTTCCTCTGAAAACCAAAATAATTTGGATGCTTACTAAGGAGACAGATGACTATAGATAAAAATCTAGAATAGTATCTTCTTCCTCCCTTACCCTGACTTATTTCCAGAAACAGTGCTTTAAGGGAGGATTCTACCCTGCTGATACTCTAGTCTGACATCCAGCCTCCAAAACAGAAACTTTGCAACATCACCTCATATATACTATTCTGAGGAAATAGCCTCAACTACTTATGGAGCTTCCAAATCAGGCTGCCCCTGGACTAATCTCCTCCAGAGAACATGTACTACCATAACTGTCTTGCAGTAAACACACAGATTTCACTTCGGCAGTTGGCTTTGCTGACAATCACCTCAATGGAAGACATAAGGCTGAGAGACTGATTAATCAACAGCCTATTTTCTCAGTTGCCAATCCAGCTACCTCCCCTGTCCTTCAACACTAAAGGGAACAAATTACGTAGCCTACAAATATGGCTGTTTTCAGACTAAAAAGAAGTGCTAAAAATTATCAATGGATATAGTTAACAGACCTGTTACTACCTAAAACCAGAACTCCAAGTAAATCAAGACCTAGGGACATCCTCTCCAAGAACCCCCCACACACACCTTTCCTGCCACACCTACAGATGTGGAAGATGGCACTAGGCTCCCCCTACTCCCTGCCAGACCCATCTTAGCTTTGCCAACTGTGCCTATCATTTCTAGTTTGGCTCTCTGCCTCCCTACTGAGACTGGATGCATTTACTGTGTGTGCTGCTGGGAATCCAGCCTTCAAGTTCTAACAACGGTATTAAACAATACATTTCATGTTCAAAAAAACTTTTTTAAGCCTGGTGCCAGTGGCTCACGCCTATAATGCTAGCTACTTAGGACACTGATATCGGAGGATTGTGGTTCAAAGCTAGCCTGGGTAGGAAAACCTGTGAGACTTCTCTGCAATTAACCACCAAAAAGCTGAAAGAGGAGCTGTGGCTCAAGTGGTAGGGTGCTAGTCTTGAGCATAAAAGCTCAGGGACAGAACCTAGACCCTAATTTCAAGCCCCAGTAGCAACACAAAAAGTAAAATTCAACAGATTAAAAAATCTTGCTGGGAACTGGTGGTTCACACTTGCAATCCTAGTAGCTACTCAGGAGGCTGAGGATCTGAGGAATGAGGTTCAACGCCATCCGAGGCAGACAAATCCTAGAGACTCTATCTTCACTTAACCAGCTAAGTGCCAGAAGTGAAGGTGTGGTTCAAGTGGTAGAGCATGAGCTATGAGTGAACAAAGCTGAGTGAAGTCCCTGAGTTCAAGCCCCAGTACTGGTATGTGCATGCGCGTGCATATACATAAACATAAACACAAACACACACACACACACACACACACACACACGAACAAACCTTGATGATTTGTTTCCTAAACTGCCAGTGGTGAGAACGCAGCATTCCAATTCCAATCGACCCCCTACCCATTGAAGACTGTGGCGGTGACTCCATATCTAACAAATGTTTGTAGGTGCAACCACGGGAAACTTCTAAAAAATTATAAAGGCCATATAGGTAAACCGTGTGCTGTTTTTTAAAAATTACTTACCTTACAGATTGTTTTTATATGTAACCCTGGCTCCAAAAGTGGGAGTCTCACTTGTCACATCCTGTTCTCCACCTGGTACATGTCCCTATTCGTCTAGAGGAAGGCATCACTGAAAATTACCAAAGACAGGTGGGGACTGACTGAGTGGACTCTGGGGAAGAGGAAACAGTAAAAGCCAAGTCCTTGTGGTAAGTGTATGTCTTCTGAGGTTTTAAGGGAGGTGAGGGAAGACGGAATTACAAACTCCGTAGACTTCACTCACAGTAGTACTTCTGCTCTTCCGTAAGGACCAGTACCAGTAATTCAGCTGCTCTAGGTGGAGCCTAAGATCCTCCCTCCATGGCTCACAAGTCTCCTGGTGATGCTAATACTAATTCCAAGCAATCAGCAAAGTCAAGTCTTAGTCTCTGTGTTTGGACACTTGTTTAAAGTAAAACAAGGAGCCAACGCAGGGTCTGAGAAGTGTTCTGACTTGGGCTCTGTTACACTGAGAACAAAATGTAGGCAGGAGTTCCAGGAGAGGCCAATGCCGTAATAGAGGGGAAAGACAGGGAGAAGCAGAGGAGATGGGGGCTATGTCTGAATATATGTTGAGGGTAGGGATTGTGCAGTTTCCCAATGGAATTCATATGAGACACCAAAGAAGATGACTGAAGTGTTCTGGCTTTGCAAGGATGGAGTTCACATCACTAACCTCGGGATAAGTGTAAATAACAGAAAGGGAAGGCTGGGGGAAAGACAGAAGTTCCACTTTGACCTCAATTACATAGCAAGCGGAAAGCTCAGGAAAGCAGATGGCTCTCTAATTTTGGTGTTGAGGACAGACATTTTGACCACAGGGAAAAATTTAGGAGTCCCTAACAGAACATCACAAACTCCTCTCCATTGGCCAATGATATAAGCTGTATGTAGGCAGTAAGCCAGAAACCTTGCTTCTAAAAATCTTCAGTCATACAATAGCCTCATTTATACCAAACGTAAGCATCAAGTTAACCCAAGTAACAGCACTTGATGTCCTTACTTTAGGCCAGCTGAGGGGGGAATGTTTACAACACCCCCATCTCAATCAATAAAAAGCACCTGCTTATCATTATGCTCTCCAGGAAGTGTAATTAGAAAGATAGAGGTCCTAGTGAACCCAGACTCTATTTGGAACAATAATGAAAGCAAGAGGAGCTGGGGCATGACTCCAGTGGTACAGTGCCTAGAGCATGACGCCTCTAGTTCAAGGCCCAGTATGACTCAAAACAATCCAAAAAAATAAATCTGACAAATACGTTTGAATGTTGAAGAACCTAGTCAATTCAGATTGGCTTGTGGTTACTTCCCTTGTTTGGAAGAGGAAGAATGAGCTGACAAGTAACCCACATGCTGGATATTATCATCAGTACTAGTTCATTTCACAAACAGCCTGAACGCCATCACTCTCCATACACAGGCTGGTTTCTACAGGTGCTTCTTCTTAAGCAACCAGAGCTGTCTCCAAAAATTCAGACATTAAAGACAGACAACTACCTCATCTAGGAAAGTGATTACATGTCTAAGAGGTGAAGTGGGTAGCTCTCCAAACAGAACCATGTGAGAAAAATCATCGGCCCCAGTGCTCTCTTCAGCTATCTTCTTGGCAACATAAACAAGTTTATGTTTTGCATCTCTTGGAATCTGAAACGAGAGCAAGGTAATTAGTTCAAACTCATTGTAGTTAACAAGAAGATTGCTATACGCAACTGTAGATAGAATAAAACCTGGCATGGTGCCCACCTAACATGGTGGGTTCTGTTGTTTTTCCGTGTCCTGTAAAGGGCACACAATTTTCCTTGTTCTTTAATGAGGTTAATTTCACAGCCTTACTGGTGTGGAAGTAACCACCTTTAAGGGTAGGTAAGTATAACACAACACATGCTCACCTGCCATAAAAAAAAAAATCTCAGTGACATGAAAAATCTCAAGGACAGTGCCTAGGCCCTAAGTTTAAGCCCCAGGACTGCCAAAAACAAAAACAGTGAGAAAAGTAATACAATGTAGATTCTTTCCATCTTATGTTTTTAATCAGATTTTTCCTCTTTGGAAGTGAGCCAAACCAGAGATTAAACATAGGGCCTACAGGTTAATTTGTATTTCTTTTTTTCAAGGCAGAAAGGTGTTTGGTCAAGATATTTTTACATTTCCAGAACTACTGAATCATCTCTGCAGCCATCACTCTATTTACTTAGCTTCCATAATAACTGGAGTGACATGTCCTATTGACTCACCTAAAAAAAAAACCTTAAAACTAAAAGTTACCATTTAGGAGAGTACCAAAATGAAGATTTTTTTTTTCCTCTCTCTCCAAAGCTCACAAAACCCTAGGGCCAACCCCCAGCCCCCACCCCATGAGCCTGCTCACCTCCATGGGAAACACGAATAAGCAGGATTTTACAGCATTAACCCCATGCAGGTCACCTCAACAGAGACTCTTGCAAACTTCACACAGGACCAACGCTAAATACAAATGCTGTACTTGGGGTAATACCATCCACCTAACATACATCCACATCCCAAAAGAAGAAAAGCAGGAGGGGGAGGGATAAAGGCAAAGCTAGGGGAAAGCAGGCCCTCCCTTGCCAGGTGGCTGGCACGCAGCAGGGCGTTTGGAGAGCTTGGCTCACGGCTGTTCAAGGACCCAAGATTTCTTCCCGGGAAAATACAAGCGTGGTTCCTAGGCAGGCCAGACCGCATCCAGGCTGCGGCTACTTTTGTTCTTCCTTTAAGGATAGAGAGTTCCAGAACGACACCGGGGGGGGGGGGGGGGAACGACTGAAGCCTCCGTCACCTGGCCTGAAGGAGGCGCTGGCCTTTCTCACCTCCGGTTCGCTCCGGCCAGCTCGCGGGAGAGTCTGGGTCGGGTTTCAAAGGCTGGCTTTCTACAGAACTAACTTCGGGCCGGGGCGCTGTCGGGGCTGGGCCGCCGGGCTGCGCGGCGGCCCCCTTACCTCCCGGGAGGCCTCGAGGCGTCCCGAGGCGGCGACGCCGAACACCAGGCC